>NC_058130.1:571350103-571392165 GCF_016433145.1 Gracilinanus agilis | reverse complement strand
TCATGGTCAAGGAATTTTTACAAAGTTTAATAGACATTTTACTAATGTTCAGTCATTGAAGAGAAAAACAAGACTTTTATTTCCCTTACCATTTTGAAAGGGTAACTTGTGATAAAGCTTTTGTTGCTGAGACCCAGAGAACGTTGTACACACATGCTCAAGTAGATCTATGATCTCACTGATTTGGAATTTCATCCAGTGAGAAAAATTTGAACTCATCCATTCCTACCAATATTGTACAACTCAGATCCATGCCTCCCATAAGTATACCACAGGCAGCTGTTATTCAATAGGTTAGAGACCTTGCTCACTTTCTCCTGACATTAAGAAGGTTTCAGGGGAAATACCTTGCTGTCCATTTGCCATCCTTTGTCTGTGATATGCCATCAACCCATATTTTCTTCCTATCGCCTATTTCCATGGTAATACTTTTTACTTCAAAGATTTTCTTCAAAATTTGTTCAGTTGTTCTTCAGTTGTCTCTGATTCTTGAGACCATGTTTGGAGTTTTCTTGGCAAAGAAAATGAAGTGGTTTGCCATTTCCTTCTCAAACTCATTTTTACAGATGAGGAAAAGGGTGTAAAAAGAATTAAATGGCTTACGCAGGGTCACACAGCTAGTAAGCTTTTGAAGCCAAATTTGAACTCAAGAAATGAGTCTTCCTGATTCCATGCCTAGCATTCTATCTTCTGTGCCAATTAGCTTCACAATTATCCATTTGTTAAATGTTGTAGGCTGCTCACAGCCATTATACACCTTCCCATTTTTCATAACGTAATGTTATAAATTGATACCATATAGGAATACAAGTAGAATGTTGGAATTGTAAGGATGAGCTTTTATTTCAGTGTGAACTGTAAAAATATAATTATTTTACAATTTTAAGTAGAATTAACTACAATTATTTTTTAATAAGACAGAGTTCAACAGTACTGCAAATAAAATTTCAATTATAGGTATGATTGCAAATGCTTTAGCATTTTCCATAAAGGTACTTAAAATAAAGCTCTAAAAACACATATATAAAAATGTATCTAAGCATATAGACATTATATATTATGCTGATCCAAAATTGTATTTTGACAGTATGTAAGGACAATTACATATCAACATTTTTATTGTACACATCACTGAGTAACATGTGTTAAAATCCAAGCCAACAACTAATATGGAAGTAAATTATTATTTTAAATCAGTAATGAGGAGGATCCTGGGATTTAAAGCTATCATAATTCTTATCTCTTTAAAAATTCTTTCTAGAGGTTTTCTTGGTTAAAAGACCACTAATCCATTATAATTTCTAGTCTTTGAAATCTTATTTCTATTAGCAAAACAAGTCATGCAAGAAAATGGCACAATACAAATTATCCTGAAATACTAAGAGCAGCAGGTGTCTGATTATACACGTATTTTTAAAATTTTTGTTTTTATTGATATAATGTGGAAAAGCTCCTATTGTATAATTTCCATGCCATACCTGAATCTACTACCACAGACAACCATGAATTTGAGTTTTAGTCACAGAAGTCTGCTCTTAACAACAGCAATTCATCTCCCCTTCCTTTTTTCATTTCTCAGATTAGTTTTTCAGATTGGCAACCATAATAACCTAATGCTTGATAAATCCAAAATTACAACCCTTTAAGGTAAGATATCACCATTTGAGAAAGATTTCTGGGAAAACTGGAAAGAGTTAGGCAGAAATTAGACATAAACCAATTATCTCAAACTATATATGTGGTCTAAATTAGTATGTGATTATGATATAAAAGGAGATATCAAAGGCAATTTTGGGGACCATGTTATAGTTTTAACTACCAGACCTGTCTTTAATTTGTTAGATGTATAAGGAAAGAATTTAAGATGAAACAAGAGAGAAAGCATTATGAGATATAAAATGGATAATTTTGATTTCATTAAATAATTTTTGCATAAATAAAATCAATATGGCTAAAATTAGAGGGAAAACAGGAAACAGAAAAAATGTTCACTCCAACTTTCTTTGATAAAGTTGTTGTTTCTTAAATATATAGGGAACTAAGCCAATTTTTTTTAAAAAGGGAGCCATGATATGGTTGATAGTCACAGGCAATGAACAGGCAGTTTTCAGAAGAGGAAATTAGTCACATAAAAAATGTTCTAAATCACCATTTATTAGATAAATGCAAATTAAAGCAATTCTGAGATACTGTCTTACACCTATCAGATTGGTTAAAGTGATAGAACAGGAAAATGACAAATGTTGAAGGGGATAGGGAAAAATTAAGACACATATTCATTGTTTAATTGTTAATTATTTAATTTAATTATTAATTTTATTGATAATAATTTACTATAATATAATGATTATAATAATTAATTAATAATTAATTTAATTGTTAACTGGAAAGTAGTCAAAGTATTCCAGAGAACAATTTGTAACTATGCCCAAAAGGCTATAAAACTGTGTATTCCCTTTGATCCAGTAATACCACTACTATGTCCACTTTGCAAAGAGATCAAAGAAAAAGGAAAAAGACCTATTTATTAAAAAATATTTACAATAGCTCTTTTTGTGGTGGTAAAGAATTGGTAATTGAAGGAATACCCATCAACTGGGAAATGGCTGAAACAAGTTATGGTGTAGGATGGTGATGGAATAATATTCTAAAAGTCAAGTGAGTAGAACCAGGATAGCATTATATATATTAACATAGTAATTCTCTTCATTTTAAATTTGATTTACCAAATATGTTTTAATATTCATTAAAAACTTACTGCCAACAATGTGTTTTGTGTGAAGTTGCTACTTTCAATAAAAAAGATAGATAAAAATAGTCCATATCCCCAAAGAATATGAAGTCTCCTGGAGGAATGCAATGCCACACAAATAAATATAATATAAAGCGTAATGGAGACAGGGATATATCCAGGCAAAATGTTGTGTTTTTTCTTTTCCTATATGAGAGCATTTTAAACTAGTGAAAGCCAGGGACCTTTCAAAAGGCAGTCATTCAAAAGTCCTACTATGTCCTAGGCATTTTGCTAAATGTTAAGCAGAGAGACAAAAGCTAAATAGTCCCTGACATTGAGGAGTTTTCACTCTCTTGTAGTTCGGTCATTTTACTGTCATATCCAACATTCCATGATCTCATTTGGGGTTTTCTTGGCAGAGATACTGGAGTGGTTTAACATTTCCTTCTTTATCTCATTTTCCAGATGAGGAAAACTAAACAAAAAGGGCTAAGTGACCTGCCCAGGATCACAAAGCTAATAAATTTCGGAGGCTTGATTTCAACCCTGGATGATGAGTTAGACTCAAGGTCTAACACTCTACCCACTGTACCACCTGAATGCCTAAAATGTTTCATTCTAGCAGGGAATAAAAGATCAGTTTGAAAGAAAGTACTTAATTGCTTGCAACATCAGACCATAAGAGCAGTCTTCTTCTTTTCTGTTCCTATTCTCATATCCACAGCACTTAGAACAGCACCTGAACATAGTTCATAAATGTTTGTTGATTTAACGTGACTTTGTGTGGAAGATGGCATGAGATAAGTTCTAAAAGAAGCTAAAAATTTTGAAAGGCAAAGGTGAGGAAAGAGTGCATTCTACAAAATGGAGAAAATTCAAAAGCATACTTACTGGACATGGATGAAATGGGTAAGGAATAGTTTGAATCATAGTGTGCATGAGAGGGACAAATGTGAAAGGCAGGCTATTAAGGGCTTTAAGTGTCAAACAGAGCAGTTTATATTGGTTCCTAAGTTACAGAATTCTAGCAACTCAGAGTAAAAGAATGAAAAAGTCACACTTGCTTTAGGGAAATGAACTGGCAGCTTTGTGGAAGGTGGGCTCATATGGAGAGACATGACACAAGGAGACAAATTAGGAAACTATTGTGAAAGACCAAATGACAGATGGAGGTTTCTGGTGGTGTCTGGGTGGAGAGAAGTAGACTTGATGCAGGACCTTTTGTAGAGGTAGAAATAACAAGATTCAGCATGTGATTAGATTTGTGAAATGAATGAGCCTGAAGAGTCAAGAATGACATAAAAATTGTAAACCTGGAATGAAGAATGAAAGAATTAGTGAAAATCTGGTTCATTTATTTCTTTTAAGAATTCATTGTCTACTTGGAGCAAAGATGGGAAAACTCTGATTTAGGGTCCAAATATAACTCCTAGCTTAATTTTATCTGATCTGTGGATTAGATATGTTCATTTCATTTATGCTTATGGTGGCAAAAATACAACTTATATTTAGATCTCTTTAATTTTTAAAATAATATTATCCTGAATACCCACAAGACAGGGAAATAGAGTGATTAATTTCTAAAAATGAAGTATTAAACTTTGTATGTTCCTCAGTGGGAGTGTAAATATTGGTTATTGAAAATGAGAATAGGATGATTTCAAGAATGTCTGTTTCTAAACCTTAGGTATGAATTAAGTTACTTTCATAAACAATTTCAGCTAGGTATAACCTTTTGAAAAAATCAGGTAGTTATATTTTTTGCAAAAGCAAAATTATAATAACATATAGTATATTATTACATCTCCATAGTTCCCACCATCTTTTTCTGTATTTTTCCTTCTCTAAGTCTGTCTTTACCTAACGATTATCTCTGTACCCATTTTCCTCTCCCAAATAATTTTCCCTTCATTTTTTCATCTATTGCCCTTCTTATTCTCTTCCTTAAGAGATCCAGGAAGAGATTTGGTTTTCATTTTTCTACAGAAATCTCTTTGAAAGACTCCTTTCATATGTTAGATATGTTGATATTTTACCCCTAAATTATTATGTGGGCATATGAAAGCAGTACCAGAGAGCTACTAGTATAAGAAAGGCAGCTCTAGCAATGGCTTTTGCTTTCTATTCATACAACTGAAAAGCAGGGAAACCCAGTGTGATGATGGAAAACAATTATCACTGAAAGTCAGGTAGCATCATTTTGGACCCCCTTGACAATCAGCATTACAAAACCGAGCCAAGAATTTCTGTCCCTGTGACCCAATTGCTAATTAGAGCACATTGCTATTTCATTGATTTTGGCCTTTACTTCCCTAGCTTTTTTTTCCTCTAAAACTCCATATTTTCCTTGGTTTCTGCTTAATGACTCTGCCAATTCTTCCATTTTCTCTTTATATTCTTGCCCTGAACTCTACAACCACTTAAGTGTATCTAGTCAACTGAGAGTTACTTATTTCTATTGATATTGTTCTTAATGAAGCTTTTTTTTTTGCCATTGTTTTCATGGTCAACTACCAGTAGGAGTATTCTAATGTTTCCTTCAGGGCAAGATCCTAAAATATGTTCAAAATGATATCCTTATTCCTTGAACATTGGCTGACATTTCTCAAAAGCATCTAAGGCACAGAGAAAGATTCAGTTGTACAAGGGGAGTTCAGAAGAACAAAATCCCTCCTGCTATGGTAACTGGTGGTGTATCATCTCAAGAAGAATTTAATGAATACAAAACAACACATCTCTTACTGGTGAGAGGTCATATAGAATAAGATAACAGAGCAAAAGAGTATATGGGAGCAAGCATATAGTCAATAAACAAAAGGTTATAGAAAACAAAAAAAGGAGATGTGTAGAAAAGGTCAGAGTGGTAAATGGTGATAAAAACCAACAGGAGAGAGTTGGCAGTGTAATTAATTACTCAACAGAGAATATGTTTGGTGATATCCTGAGGATAAAAAAAAGGTCAAGGGATACTGAAGCAGTAAGCCATACATTAGTGAGAAGAACAAGAACCAAAATAAAGTACAAAGAAAAATTTCATGATACACTATTCAGAGATTATCTAAAGGGCAGTTAACTTTATAGGTTTTAAAAATTGTGAATGATAACAACTATGCTGCTTGGGGCAACTAAGTGGCATAGCTAAACCTGGTCTCAGACACTAGTTGTTTGATCCCGGGCAATTCTGTGAAAGCCTCTGTTTCCACATCTGTAAAAATATCTGAACTGGAGAAGGAAATGATCAAACGCTCAATTATCTTTGCCAAGAAAACCTCAAAAGCGGTCACCAAAAATCAGACACGACTGCAAAATGACTGAGCAAGAACCATACAACATGAGCAACAAATATAGAGATACTACATATATGTATTAAATTTAGTGCTGCAATCAAATAAAACATACAACAAAGTCAATATGATAGGTATTCAATGATATAGACAATTTTAGTATATTGTCTTATCTTTTGGGGCCCCAAGTCTTCATACTACTTACTCGCTATTTATCTCTTCACTCTAATCGTATTTTCTATTTCTACAAGAAACTTTGATTACCAGCTGGTTCCCATGGTATAGATAGGTAAGCTTTTTGCCTCAGTTTTTCTGACTACTTCCCCTCCATTTCCTCCTCTGCCATTCTAGCATCCCTCCTCATGCTCCTATGAATCATCTTCCCGTAATGGAATATAAACTCCCTGAGAGAAAGGAATTTTCTTGCTTGTTTGAATTTGTACTTCCAGTGTTTGTTAATAATAAATAAATAAATTTATATAATAAAAAAGACAATAACTAAATAAGCATTAATATGTACACTATCTACCTATCTGCCCATTTAAATCTTCTTAGTTAATTAAGTACACATGTTAAAAAGTGGACACAAATGATAGTAATTAGTTCCTTCAATAATCGGAGCATCCATGATTTCATGGGTATGGATTCTCTTTCCAGCAGGGGTAAAGCAACCTCCTTTTGTTTTTCTCCCACTTCCCCTGGCTTGGTAAACAGTTTCTAAGAGTATTCCTTAAAAATGTCATTATGTGGCCATATTGATAATGTGTCCCATTTGAATAGGTGATTTACGCTTAAAAGGGTTTGATAAAATATTCACATAGGAAAAAATTGAGTGAATAAAAATACTTTTCAGGGTATAATATGTTAGTTATATCTCATAGCAATTGTTGATTAGTATGTAGATCTGTGATACTTTGCAAATTAAATCAAAAATCAAAATCAAATCAACTGGAAAATGCAAATCAAAAATGAACTGGGCCAAAAGTCAAAAAGGAAGAGAGAATACTGGTTTTGCCTTTGGAAAATGGCACAGTTATTTTATAATAATGGCAGGCATAGCCCCATACCATGAAGGCTAATGTTTACTACAATAATAAAAGTGTGATGAGATTATATGATTGTGAGTCATGAAGTATTATAGAATCTAAATAACTGAAGTTCAGGATCACCCAAAGGGCAAAGGAGAGGAAGGAATGTAGTAAGAATGAAAGAGGTTACCAATTCAGGGTCAGTGCTGCAAAACATGACAAATGAGGAATCTGCAGAAGTGTTATAAAGGATTTATTATTACAGGAACTGAAGAATCATAACCCCAAAACTGAAAGATACAAGACCATCTTGCCCAACCTCCTGTTTGATAGCTAAGAGACCTGAAAACCTGCCTCCACTGCCATCACACAACAGAAATAATACTGTTCATCTAGTGAAGAGCAATGGACAGACTACAAGTTTCACTGGAATGCCTACCATTTTAAAAGAATTAGAGAAAGGCATCTAGCAGCCTTGGAACCACCTAGTGGTGAAGTTATATGAAGATATGGATGAGAATAACAAGTAACAAGTAGAACTGAATAGAAACTAAATCCTTGGAGAAACTATCTATTTGATGTGATCATGGATCCATTGATATAGTGGAAAACAAAAAGGCAGAAGGGTAGCAGGTGTCTAAAGAGAATCAGGGAATAAAAGAGTTATGAGATTGCCAAAGGTAAACTTAACTTACTTCTATGGCCTTGAGCAAAGAGTGACTTCATCTGAGTTCTTCATGTATAAAATAGGATGTTTAGATTTCCAATGTTCCTTTTCGAGACCTAACTTTAAAATGTCTATGTTCTATGCTCCTATTTCTTACCCTCTTTCCAGAAGTCAAGAACAGATGACTTCTCCCAAACTACCAGAATAACCAAAGTGGGTATCGTCATCATTAGTATATTGGTTAGTTGGGCATCAGTTTTTTGTTGTAGCAACTCACAAAATAAAAACAAAAATAAAAATGTCTCTTTTCATCTCTTCTTTTACAGTGTGACAGAGTAGCTGAAAACAAAAGGAAACAGAGGTTGCTAAGCATCCCATTTTTTAGATGATCTATAAAGATCAATTGATCTAATTGAGATATCTTTTCCCATTGAACAAATATGTTGATATAATATTGGAAGAAGTAAGAAATATCAGTATTCACATTGTTGAGATAAATGGAGTGAAGACAATAGGAGCTGTAGTTATAAAGGAAGAATGGGGTCATGGGATTTTCCTTAGGGAGGAATAAGTTTTTGTATCCAAAGCCACTAGATATTATTATCATTTCATGAAACCATGAAATTTTATTTTAATTGTAAACATCAGTAAAAAAGACCAAGAAGTTTCATGTGTCAATATTTGTTGCAGAAGGCAAGAGAAATTTGGTTGAACTACTTGACAAGAAGCTATAAAATAATCCGATTTATATTTTGATGCTTATTGACCACAGTGAAAAGGTGGGCCCAAGGGAGGACAATGAAAAATATAACAGAAAATAAGATTTGGAATTAAAAAACAAAAAGGACAAAAGCTTATTGATTTAGGACTATGAGACTATATATCATGAATTTTCAGAAAAGAATCATGTAGCTCTATATGGTACTGGATATAGTAACTACAAAACTTTAAAAAAGAAAAAAGGAAATTCAGTATGTATTTATATAGAGGACTTTGTCTGTGATGGACCATTGATTAGTTAAAGGTTAAAATCAACATTATATAAGAAAAAAAGGATAAAGATAGGAATACACTAAAAACAACAAGAATATAATCAGTTTCAACCTGAGCTATTCAAATATCACCAATAACAAAAACAGAAAATTAAAAATGACAAAAATATTAAGCTTTATTGTCATCATTTCCTATAAAAATAAATCTCCTTTAAGTCCACTTTCTTTCCTTCTACCCTCAGGAGTTAGCAGTCTCCTGTTAGAGTTGGCAATTTTTGATACCTCTCTTAAATAAAACATATCAGATGCCAGTTTCTACTGCAGGCATGTGTACGTTTCACATTCCTCTCTTAAATTGAATTCTCCATGATTACAGGAGTAGTGCCTCATGTAAACTTCACATTTTCTCCAGTGCCTACTAACATCGTATTTTGCCCATAAGCAGTTACTTAATAAAAGTTTGTTAAATTGAATATAATTCATTGCTTAGCACTTCCTACTAAACTATTCTATTTTCCCCACCAAGTCAGACAATTTTTAAAGTATTTTTCCAATTTGGAAATTACATTTCCTGTTCTTAAACTGTGACCTACAATGTCTTTGACAATCTTGATCACCCCCTGGTGTGGGCTTTGCCAGAGTAGCAACTGTCTTGGTCAGAGAGTTTGCGTCTGAAAAACTACTTCTCTTGGCAAAGTGGCAGGTTTCCACTGGGGAAATCTGCCTTTCAGTTCAGCTGAACACAGTGAATATTGGAGCGGGGAGGGGAGAAACAATTTACTATTTCCCCGTGTCATGAAAAGGTCATTCATCAACCTATTTCTCCAGCAGTGAAAGGTTTTGATTGCACACTGCTAGTAATGCTGCCCTTTTTTTGGAAATTCATTCCTGCTCTCTGGGGCCATGCTATCTTTCCCCTCGTAGCAAGCTTCATTATATTTAGTGTATGGCAGCATGTAGATCATGTTACTGGAAATGCAGGAATGAAAATCCATTACTGTACCCAGAGCAAGCGTTCCATGTATTCATAAGGTGGAAATGATTGTAGTTGATCAGTATTGGTGGAGAGAGACACAATGGCTGGGCCTGGGTTTTGGACTGGGGTGATTTGAATTGCTTTCTCTAGGGCTCCATTTGAAGCATGACAGTTTACTTTGACAGCAAGAAAAGGAAAACTGAATTCCTTTCACTCTTTTCTTGTATTTCTTTGGGGAATCAGGGCAAACATAGCATTCAAAACAAACATTTTTAAACTGTAAATAAAACAATAAAAGTAAGCTGCCTCGGGATGTTATGTTGTTTTCTGATACTTTAGCACTGTTTGTATAACCAGAATAAAATAATGAAATAAAGATGAGTGGATTTAAATATAGAAGCATATGGGGAAATTTGGGAATAAGGCATATATAAAATATGGGGGGATACCTTGGAATTCAAATGACTTACAGTTTAAAATCATCTAATTGGCAGCAGATTACTAGTTCACTAGTCACAGGTTTAGGAAACTAGAAGACTAAGAGTTTAGGTTAAAATTCTAACAGCTACTTATGTGACCTTGATCTGGTCATTTAAGCTTGCCACATATTAATTCTGGCTGTGAGTTCTACCACTCCCCAGGTGCCTAACTTTAAGTGAGCTAAACTTCATTCCTCATCATCTATAAAATGACACTGTGGCTTGACTTTTTTTTTTAATCTTAAAGGGTGGTTGCCTGATCAAATGAGATAATAATTGTAAAAAGTTTTCTTTTGTAATTGTAAAAATTGTAAAATTTAAAATTAAAAAAATTATAAATTGTAAAAAGTATAATATGTTTAATGTGTAATATTTTTTCAGAATATAAGTTATGTCTATTTACCATTAAAATTCCTAGATGATCAACCTTTCAGATAAAAAGTTTTAGATGTTATATTTTATATAGGTTTCATTTCAAATTTTGAGATCTCTTTCCATTAACTAAATTACTATTTTCTTTGAATGTGTTCACTTGAAGGTCAGAATCATAACCTTTCTTGCTAATTCCTTCATATGTCTATAATAATGTGAAAGTTTTAAAGGCACTGAGGTGAATAGTAGAATTGAAATCACTTTCTTAATGGAAGAAATACCAAGAACGTACTTTATCTCAATAAAAAATAATAAAATAAATCAAACATAGAAACGAGTAAGTGGAACATGTGAAGTGGTAGAATGATGCAGAAAAAAAAAAAACACATTAGAAGTGGAGTTCGCTCATCACCCGTGTGACCATACACAAGTCACTTAAACTATTGCTGTGTCTGCTTCTTAATCCTTAAATTTAATTACGGATGCCCACTTATAAACTATGAGAATCAGATATGGTCATTTGTGTAAAGCAACATGTGCCAGTAAAACTCAGTTTACAAATATCATTTATTTGTATAGCCAATTCACCTAATAGATTCAGTAATAGCAATTCAGTAATGGTTTCCAATGTAAAGAGATCACAAAGCCTCTCTCTAATTTGGTTGGTGGAATGTCAGAAAATTCTGGTCTGTTTGGAGAAGGCTCAGAGTTCAGGGTCTTTGATTCCCTTGAGCTGACATTAAAAAAATCATTTTATTATTTTTTCCATATTTTATTTTTTATTTTTTTTATTTTAATTTTGAATATTTTCCCTTAGTTAAATGTTTCATGTTCTTTCCCTGTACCCTAAATCCCCCCCTCATAGCCAACGCACAATTCCAATGGGTTTTTAAATGTATCAAAAAAAATCATTTTACATTGAATTCCACAATTTAGAGGCATATTATTAAATTGTTCGAAAAGCAACTCAAATTAGAGCTTGCAAGGTAAAAAAATTGTTATAGTTTTTTGTGGTTGTTCAGTTGTTTCAGTAGTATCTGATGCTTCATGACTCCTTTTGGGATTTTCCTGTTAACGATCCTGGAGTGGTTTGCCCTTTCCTTCTCCATCTCATTTTACAAATTTACAGTTAATATATAAAAAAGACAGATTCATATCCTCATCCCAACCTCCCAGAGAACTGAGGGTTTAGATGTAGGCTACCAGTTTGTCTTTTGTATTATATTTCCAATAATGATGGCTACTTTTTCTTTAAACATTTGAATTCTTTTCCCATGATTCCCTTCTCCTATTTCTATGCTTCTATCAATAAATATGTGAATTATATCCTTTAAATAGTGCTTATATATAACATATATAAGAATGAAATAAAGCATAATAATGCTTTCAATGCATTTTTAAAAATTCTGTTTTAAGGGAGACAGCTAGTGAAAGAAGTAATATAATTAGCATTTTTTGATGGATGACTAGTGTCAAGATACTGGGATGAAAACGCTTATTGAAGTTAAAGGATATACCTGAACTTACATACTACACTGTATACTACAGTGCATCAGGAATGCATAGAGTAAATTAAATGTGATTCTTGGATTACTACATAACCAAAACATGTATTTCTTTTTTAAGTGTTTTGGTTATATATTTTCATATAAGGAAGCATATAATATATGCATATTACATATAGATTTTTGCCAATAAAATATTATTTAAACTCATAATTGATATTTGCCAGCAAATCATAGTCAAGGAAGTGGACAGATGGCTTGGGAATTCTACCAAGTTCCTAATCTGGCACTTTGCTTTTTGAAGGTGGAGTAAGCAGAAAAATTCTCATTTACATAGGAGATATTTCATCCCACATATGCTTGTAGAGGACGAAAGTTCTCCTATGGAGCGAATTATGGGTATATATTAATCACAAAAGTTTATTTAGTACTTACTATGTTTCAGGCACTGGCTAATACTTTGCAATTATTATCTCATTTATTTTTTATGCTATCCAATGTATTTATTATTTAATCTAGAGTACTTAAAAAACAACCTTGAGAGGGAGCTATTATTATTATCCTCATTTTACAGATGAGTAAACTGAAGCAAAGGAGGTTAAATGACTTGTACACAGTCACATAGATAGTAACTATCTGAGGCAAGATTTGATCTTATGTCTTGCTGACCCTGACTCAATATTCTATCCACTGTGCCACCTAAAAACTTCATGCCAAAGGCATTTGGCAAATTTCTCTAGTCAATAAGCTAATATAGAATTTAAAATGTAGATAATTTATATATGTACATATATATAATATTTATTCACTGGACAGTATTATCATTATTATTATTAAGGTATGTGACTTATGAGAAAACTTTATTGATTGTGCCCTTTCTTGTTACAGCAAACTTTATGCTTTTTTTCCTGCCTTAGTCCTAACCTAATAAAACCACCTACTCTCTTGTTATTAGTGAACAAATCAATCTAACACATCACTTGCCAGGATCACACAGCTAATAAATGTCTAAAGCTTAATTTGAACTCAGGTCTTTCTAACTCCAGGTCTGGCATTCTATACATGGCACCAGCTGCCATCATGAAATGACTATCTGAAAGATTATTCAGCACTTGTTTCTGAAATCTTTTACTGTTCTCTTGGGAGAGAAGAAATTTATTTAATCACTGTTGCTTATAAGCAGGATGACCATTGCATTTGATTTAAGTTTTGCTTGCTGATTTTTTGGTATTGCTTTGATTTACTTTATTGTACACACTTCTTTCTTGGTTCTGACTATTTTACTCTAGGTTCACAATATTTTATCTATTAAAAAGGAAGCCATTTTGATGAAGAAAAGACTAAGAAAGATGAAGTTAAACTAACATTATCTGTTTTCTGTATACCTGATAGTTCCAAAAAGGAACATTTTTTTTCCCAAAAAGGAACATTTTTTTCTTTCTTTTGTATTCATTTATATTTCTAAATTTCTAAAGGCCAAGTGGTACAGTTATGCCTATTTAAATTCTGAAAATCAGATAGGAATTTTTGTTGTTAATTCTTGTTTGGAAGAGCAAATATTTTATGCATTATTTTGGATTTAAAGAAAGTCTTATCTAAGCAATTTTGAACATTTGATCACTATACTAACCATATCTCCTAAATAAGTGTGAAATTCAGTTGAGTAGAAGAGAGAAAATATTGATTTATCATTATGTTTCTATTATTGATAGTAATAGATAGAAAGATTTTCTCTATAGAATCATGATGGAATTTCTTTCAGGAAATTGATCAACTGCCATATTTTGTGCAGATGATTTCTTATACCTAAGACAGAGTTAAGGAAATTTGTACTTTTAATTCTAAACTTTTATTCGTTGTCCTAATAAGTATGACAAATCTATCATAGTACTAAGGGAAAAAACACATTTAACTATTTTCTTCACACTATACTGAAAGAATCAAGACCACTCTCTAAAAATCTCAGTATCCCTTGACAGCATTTCATATCATTTCCTCCTTTACTCCAACTCTGATAATGTAGTGGCTCTTTGCCTTGCCAAGTTCAATTGCTCCTCTACATTTACCTTTAATTCTGTCCTTTTCCATATCCACTTGGTCTTTCCCTAATGCCTACACACGTGTACAAATATTCCACATCATCAAAAGGAACTTTATTAGAATCAGGATCCTTTCAACTTTTCACCCTAAATCTCTTCTTTCCCATTCATACTCCTATAAATTTTTTTCTACACTCATCACCTCTACTTAGCTTCTCTTACTTCTCAGCTGTTTGTAATCTGCCCCCTAATCTCATCACAGAAGTGAATCTACTCTCTTACTCAATCCTGTGATCCTAGATGACTAATCAAACTCCCTGAAGTGATTTTCATCCTTGAAAGCTAATATCTGTAGGACTGCTAGTTCTATAACAACTCTATGAGATGAAGGTGAGATAGCATTTGAGAGAATCTTCTTTTTGGAAACCACCTTCCTCCAAACCATAAACACTCTGTTTCATTATTTCTAACACATCTTGATTTTCTGTGTATTAGATTTACCTGTATTGATGTCTTATCTGCCTACTTGCCTGAAAACTCTAAGAAGGGAAAGACCATGTTTTATTGAATCTTCATAATTCTCCTACATTTATCACAGCAATCTGTGCAGCTTCTTAACAAATAAATGCTCATTGTTGACAATAGAGATAGCAAATTTAAATTGTATTGCATTTAGAAAAAAAAGGATTAAAACAAAATTAAGACATCAGCAATGGAGTTAGTGATACTGACTTTTTAAATCAGTAATTACCTTCTTTAATACATTCCATTTAGTGAAAAACACTTTCTCTTTCATTTTTTTATGCATTTTAGCATTGAAATGGAAAATGAAAATTGTTTGGTAACTTTTCTTTGCTATTTGAGTTCTGGCAACTCCAAAGCCCAAACCTTAATCATTACCCCCAACTCTAGGATACTGAATAAAGTAACCTCAAAAGTTTTTAAAGCAGAAGTCAAAGCTCTGCTTTACTTTCAGCCAAAATGATTTACTCAAAAATGTCCACATCTTTTCATTTTATATGAAGTTTTTAAAAACTCATGATGGTAATTGACATTTACATTCAAGGAGGGTTAGACTAAATGGAAAAAGTACAGGTAAAGTCCATCATTTTTTCCTCAAAATTCTTGGAGGAAACAGAGAAAAAAGGAGTAGATTATATAAAAAGAGATAACAGATAATAAATATTGCATTATCTTCCTGGGGTGAGGCTTTCTTTTTTGTCTCTTAAAAATGGCTTCATGTAAGTCAAAATACCTACCTCTTATAGTACAAAATGTGGAGCAATCTTACATTTTGAGTTTATAGTCTTATTAATTAAAAAATTAAAAATGAATTCTTACTGCCATTTAAAACTAGAGATAGCAAATTCATTCCTTGTTAGAAGACAGCAGGGAATTGTAGGCTTCACAGTGATCAGAATTAGAAGGAAATATAAAATTTTGCTATGGAAAAATCTCTTTACAACATGGGATTCTGCCTTTTGTAGTGTTTTTATTTCAAAGTTGTCACAGGATCTGCCAACCCAACATAACAACCTTTATGAAAATATTCCTGAATGTGCTGAATAATAATAGGAGTATGCTGTGAGGGACTTGACATTGATCAATATTGAATTTTCAGAGTTCATTTTATTTTTCTGGAAATAAAGTATTCACATTCATGCTTGATGTGAACATTCAATCCTCACTGCACCCTAACCATGATGAGAAAATATTTCCTGTCATTCAACTATAGGCATTGTCACTTTGAACAAATATTTCAAGGTTCATTTATTGCTTGCTAAAAATGGATGCTATTTGGTCAATTTCATAAAGTATCTAAAAAAGAAAGGTAACAACATTTCTAGTGTGTCAGTGCCCAAATTAATTGTATTTTAATAAAGTGTATTATGCACTACATAATTCTACATTTTTAATTTAGAACTGCTGACAGGATAACTGAGTTGAAGAAGGATATTTCAGCAAGTTATATCATCAAAGGTATATTTTTAAATTTAAAAAGATGCAATGACTTCCCAAATCTTAAAAGAATAAACTCTTGTAAAAGGAAAGGCAATATACTTTCCAATAGATATGATTTCTAGAAATGAAGTGGAGTAGGATCTTTACAAATAGTAATATTTAAGTTAAAGCTAAAGGAATAATAGAATACTAGGAACCTCCCCCCCCACTAAGTGTATTATTAGAACTAGAATTATGTTAGTATTTTAAGGATCCAGAAGAGAAGTTTTCTGGGCAGCCTAGTAAGACAATGTTATTCATTCATTCATTAATTCATTCAATAAACATGTATTAAGTGCCTACTATGTGCCAGGTACTGAAATCTAGGGATACAAAGAGAGGCAAAAGATAGTCCCTGACCTTAAGGAGCTTCCAATCTAATGGGGAGGGACAACATTCAAACAAATATATACATGGATAAATAGGAAATAAAAGAAGGAAAGCAATGGAATTAAAAGGAGTTGGGAAAGACTTCCTGTAAAAGGTAGGCTTTTAGTTGGGACTTGAAGCCAGGGAGGTCAATGGTTGGAGAAGAGGAGGTAGAATATTCTAAGAATGGGAGAAACCTTGAGCTGAGAGATGGACTCTCTGGTCTGTGATATCTCTAAGAGGTCAGTTTCACTGGATCAAAAAGTATGTTTCAGAGTAAAGTGTAAGAAATCTGGAAAAGCAGAATGTAGCTAGAATGTTAAGGTCTCATTTTCCAGTTAAATAATAGCTGATCTACATAGTGCATTATACTTTACAATACTCATTACTCACAATGCCGCTCTAAGATTAGTAGCGGCAAGAATTATTAGCCCTATTTTACAGAAGAAAAAAACTGAGGCTCAGTGTCTTATACTGAAAGTCTCAAAGCACATGTTAGAAACAGTATTTGAATTTAGGATTAAATCCAAAGTCTTTTTGATTACACCATACTCTTCCTCCAGGTGACCACCTCATGCGGCTCCTCTGTTGCCATTTCCAATTTTTCAGCTTCTAATTTTTTTGATTTTTGTCATTGTAAAATTTAAATCTATGAAATATTGTAAATATATTTTGCGATTTATTATAGCAAACAACCCATAGAAATAGGTAAGGAAGTGGCACTATCTCCATTTTGTGTAATACAAATACATGTTTTCAAATAGCATTTTAAAGTGGTCATTTACCTTTTTGGATGGCTGGGTTCTAGACAAACGTGACATGTAGCTTCTAACTTTAAAATTCCATGAGTCTTCTTTCACAATATGACTAACATAGAAATATGTATTATATGATAATATGTATATGGTTTATCATATTATCTGCCTTTCTTGGGGAAGGGTCAGAAGGAGAGAAAAAATGACTTGAAAAACATAAGAAAACAATGATTAAAAATTTGAATTGACATAATTTGGAGAAAATTTTTAAAATATAAAAAGAAAAAACCTATGATTCTATGAAATATGTAGTAAATCTCTGCCTTATGCCTGTCCTCTATGTAGGAGGTAACAAAATGACTAAAACATATACACAAAAACACGTTGAGAGTCATCACAATTTAAATAAGAAAATAATCATCTTAAATTTAGATACTATAGAGAAAGTTTAGCTAATTCTAATGGGTTTCTTATTAGTATCCCTTTCTCCCGTCTTTCTTCTCTTCTCTATCTCTCTATATCTCATTTATCTTCCACACAGCTGACAAAGTGATAGCTTAAAGCACTGGTCTGATGTCCCTCCCCTGTATCTCTCCACTATCACCTTTGATCAAGACATTTCTGTGGCTCTCTAAGATAAAATACAAAGTTCTTTGTTCAGCATTTAAATATCTTCACAATGCAGATCCAGCCTACCTTTTAGGGATTATTATTTTTTTAAACCCTTAACTTCTGTGTATTGGCTCTTAGGTGGAAGAGTGGTAAGGGTGGGCAATGGGGGTCAAGTGACTTGCTCAGGGTCACACAGCTGGGAAGTGTCTGAGGCCGGATTTGAACCTAGGACCTCCCATCTCTGGGCCTGGCTCTCAATCAACTGAGCTACCCAGCTGCCCCTCTTAGGGATTATTATTATTGCACATTCCCTCTTCTCTCACATCCCATGTTCTTTTCATACTGCCTAATTTATGCTATTTCCCATCCATGACATTCCATTTCTTACCTCTGTGATCACTGATAGGTGGTTGTCAATGTGAAGAATTCTTTCCCCTTTTCACCTCTGCCTCTTAGATGCCTCATTTCCTGTGAAGGTTCAGTTTATCCTGGAGGAGACCTTTTTTGATCACCCCAGTTAGTTCTCTCTCCACATCTGATGAAACTACCTGCTATTTTCTTTGTACACACTTTGTATTTAGCTGTGTATATGTCCACCACCACCTTGAACACCATGTTCCCTCTGAACTTGATGGAGGCATACCAGGACTTTGAACTTAAGAACCTGGGTATAAACACTATTTCTTGACGGTGTCCTCAATCATCATCCTGGAAAGCAATATCTGTGAAGATGCAACCTAGAAAATACTCCTACAGACACTATGACTATAATTATTAAAGATTAGGAAGGAAATCATTCAAGTCATATACTCCCAGCAAAAAGAACAATAGATCTTGAGTCTGAGTCCCTCAATTCAGTAGATCACTTATTGAATATTGTGATTTTGAGTAAATCTTATAAATATTTTAACTTTATTTTTTACTATATATTTTTATTTTTTACTATATGTAATACTTTTTTATTTTTACTATATTTTAACTAATAATTTTATTGACTAAATATTTAATACTTAAGGCTTTCAGAGCTTGTTTCCTCATCCATAAAATGAATTTATGTGTGACTTCTGAGGTCCTTTTTAGTTGTAAAACTATGATGCTGTTATTTGAGAATGACTATTTTGTTAGTTACATCCCCTGAAGCTTAGCACAATGAATTTCACATAGTAATTAGTATACTAATTGAACATAGCAATAATAAGATGCCTAATAAATGAATAAGTTTAAGCCTATTGTCATGAGAACCAGTGAGTTGCATGCAGGATTTAAAATATTGTTTCCAAAATTCTTATGAGCTAATATTGTGTCCCCAGAATGGTCATCCTTAAAAAAATTATATCTATCTATAAATTTTACTCTACCAGTGACATGAAGCTGATCAATAATTAAGATAAGGCATCATTTCAAGACATTAACAAATGGAGTTGAAATTTGCTGACAGTTAAGGGCAAGTTGAAAAGATTTTGATGGTATAATCCCTTGGGAAGTAAACAGGAATCACAGTGTTTAGGTATTCAGAGCAAGTAACTAAGTGCACAAAAGGGAGAATCAATACAACTCTGGGCTAATTCAATTAAGGAAATTCAATTTTTTCTTGCTAAAACATCTTGTTGGTGAGATTGAACGCCATTATAAGTCAAAAACCAACTAGATGTGACAGTGTCTTCTTACATACTTGGTGAATTTTTTGCCTTCAGGCTTCTCTGTTTCACCAATTTCTCTTCAATAACATAGCATGGACTATGCTAATAGGCTATCCTTTATTTCCCATGTTTTCTTTTATATTTTAATTGCAGGTAGAGACCTTATTTCACCCCTGGTAAGAATCTATGTAAAACATATGTCATCATCACAATGACTTTTGGTCAAACAGAAGAATCATTCTCAGTTTCCTTATCTTTTTCATTCAGGACAAAGCAATCTTCAATCATTTTCAAGAATTGGAACAAAGACACAAGCAAACCTGGACGAGATATGAGACAGGTTCAGGTATTTATTACACTTGAGTACTTTTGAGTGATGGAAATCATGACTAATGTCAAAAAAATCAGACAAAAATGATTCGGGTTATGACAGGTGAGTTTTTTTTTAAATGATAGGTGGCAAATCATTCCCCATCCTGTGATAGAGACAGTATAAAATATACTTCATTTTTTTTAAACTGAAGTTGCTGCCTCATAACAACTGCCCAAAAAACATGACTTCTTCAACTCTCTGACAGTACTATTTCTCTCTCTGATGGTACTCTTAATTTCAAGTATTTGCTACTCTTGATTTTGCTCTTTGTAAAAAAAAAACTGTGGGGCAGCTGGGTGGCTCAGTGGATTGAGAGCCAGGCCTAGAGACTGGAGGTCCTAGGTTCAAGTCTGGCCTCAGACACTTCCAGCTGTGTGACCTTGGGCAAGTCACTTGATCCCTATTGCCCACCCTTACCACTCCTGGGCCAAGGACGGTCCCTAGCCTGGATGAAAAAGGAGGAGGGTTGGGCGTGGGGCTAGCAACCCCACCCTGTAAAAACTACATCTGCTAAAGAAACTGCAACCTAAAGTAGGGGCAGCTGGGCTAGCTCAGTGGATTGAGAGCCAGGCCTAGAGACGAAAGGTCCTAGGTTCAAATCCGGGCTCAGACACTTCCCAGTTGGGTGACCCTGAGCGACTGTGTGACCCATTGCCTACTGGTTGTGGCCCTATGCTCCTAGAATGGAGTCCCAGGATAAAAAAAAAAACAAAAAAAACTGTATAATCTTTAACATTTGTGTAAGCTTTCTGGAAATCCAAACAGAGGACTGCTAAATGGTTTAATGTTAAAGACTTCACCTTTTTCTTCTAAATTCTGTTCCTCATTCTTAGCATCACATCCACTTTCTCAATTTTTTTGTTCTCTCTCAGACCATCACTTCTGTCCTATCTATACTTTCCTCTTTTTCCAGTCCCAATCCTATTATTAATCTATTCAACTATACAGTCCTATTAACAAGAATTCCTAATCACCATGTCCTATCACCAAGTATACCTTTCCAGTTCCTGACTTCAAATAACCCTTAACATTTCACTTTCTTTGCTCTAAATCATTTTTTTGCTGAATATTATGGAAGGTCTCACAACTGTGGTACTATGTCTACTAAACATTTATATTATCTCATCTCAACTGGGTCCTTTCTGTAGCAAAGCAAGCCTTTTACTGTTCCTTAATTGCTTATTCTCCAGAGTAACTATTCCAAACTTTCTTCTTCTCCCTAAACTTCCCATACTATCCCTTCTTTCTCAGGAGAAGACCTTGTCTCATACCTTACTGAGAAAATAGAGGATATTCAGTGTCTCTCCCTCCTCCCAATTCTATTTTTAAAAAACTCTTTGATATTGTTTCCATTCTTTCCTTCTTTTTTCAGGCCTCTGCTGCCTTCTCAGCAAGCCAGTGTCTTTACTTGTGCCCTTGATCTTATCTTCCATCCCTTTTAGAACCTTGCCCCTGCAATAATCCCTCTTCTCTCATTTCTAATTTGTCATCTTTCCCTATACATCAGCTCCTTTCCTATTGCTTATAAACGTGGTCATTAGCTCTCCTCTCTCTTTTTTTTTACAGCTAAAATCTTAGGAAAAACAAAGAACAACAACAAAAAACCCCTTGAAAAACAACTAAAAAAACCCGTTCACCATCCATTATCATACAATTCTAAGTCCTTTGTTGACATCTAATATCATCACTCCACAGAAACTGCTCTTTCTTAAATTTTAATAAGCTCTTAATTTCCAAATATAAAGCTATCTTTTTACTGAACACTCTTGACTTCTCTATGCATTTGACACTGCGGATTACTTTCCTCCTCTTGGATAATGGGACTGCCTTGGGCTTTTTATGACATTGTGATATTATTCTCTCCGGTTCCCTTCTTACTTTCCCTTCCCTCTCCTGGTTTTCTTCCTACCTGTTTGGCCAATAATTTTCAGACTCATTTTTTGGATTAAGATCCAATTAACTATGGGGGTTTTCAAAGGTTCTAACCTGGAATCTCATCACTATATACTATCTCTTCAAGTGAGATCATAAGTTCACATGTATCTAATTATAACCTAAATAACACAAATATCTAATTACATATCACATATCCAATTATCTCAATATAGATATTCTTTAGGGTTGTATACCCAATCCTAGTATCATTTCAGTCCTGAATTTCCTAGTGGCTATTTTTTTTTAAATTTTGTGTCCCAGATACATCTTAAAACAAAATTGTTCAAAAGAATTATCTTTCTTCTTTAAAAAAAAAGGAAGTCCCATGCAACCAGTTCACAACCTAGAATTCACTTTTGAGTCTATCTTCTGCCTCATGACCAATGTCTAATTAGCTGCTAGGTTTCATCTATTCTAACTTTACAATATCTCATATCTGTTCTCTTTCCTCATCCATGAGACAACCACTCTAATCCAAAAGCTCTAGCCACCTCTTTGAGCATTACAAGAGTAGCCTTCTCTTTATTTTCTATTTATATGGTCTCTACTCTCTCTCATCTATCTTCTACATTGCTGTCAAATAGGTATTCTTAAAATAGGAATGGCCGTATTACTCCCCCACTCAAGAAATTCCAGTGCTTTGCAATAGTCTATATAATAAATATGCACATTGCTCTAATTGGCATCTAAAGCCTTTAATAATATGTCTTCAGGTTACCTTCCTTGATTGATGGCAAATTGTTTCAAGTTCTTTTACTGTCTTCCAGTCAAATTTCGACTACTTGTTGGTATTGCCTTTTTTTTTTAAACCCTTGTACTTCGGTGTATTGTCTCATAGGTGGAAGATTGGTAAGGGTGGGCAATGGGGGTCAAGTGACTTGCCCAGGGTCACACAGCTGGGAAGTGGCTGAGGCCAGGTTTGAACCTAGGACCTCCCGTCTCTAGGCCTGACTCTCACTCCACTGAGCTACCCAGCTGCCCCTACTGGTATTGCCTTTTGACTCTTTTATACTTACTCCTTAACTCAGTGCCTGGAACGAGGTAGGCATTTAAAAATTGTGGATTTTTGTTTTGTTTTTTTTTTCATTGATTCACACATACTTCATTTCATCTCATCAGGTGTTGGCCCCTTTGCATAGGCTACCCCTTATGCCTCAAAATTGATTACTCCTTACCTCTGTCACATAAAATCATTAGCTTCCTTTAAGTTCAAATGTTACCTCCATCAATGCCCAATATAAAGCAGAGGCTTAATAAATCCTTGTTGTTTAAAATTCCACAGATTTTTTTCAAGGGAGATTTGAATGAAAAGATAATATTTTTAATCCAGTAGTGTTTTGAATATATAATGTGGACATCTCCCATTGCTTATAAATTTATTCCATCATTCTTCAACAGAGTAAGGAGTAGGTCCTACTTCCAAAGATGTTAAAAAGACTATCAATAGTGATCACATGATAAATGGATCTTTTCCCCCATTAAAACCTATTGTGAAAGAGTTTAATTTCTTGAAAAAGACATACTTAAGTAATTGTACACCTATTCCTGAGAATTCCTTTGTTAATAAGAATTTATGAAGTGCCTCCATAGGAATTTCTCTTCAATTTTACTCTACAAAACATGTTCACTCAAAAATTTCCTACATATGGATTCTAGAAGCTAGACTTCCCCCCTTCTATACACAACAGAATATATTTTTAAAATACACCTTTTATTTATCTTTTTTTGAACAAATACAATGAAAAAGCTTAATGTTCAAGTTATGAAATCTCAGAAAGCTCTTTATATATATATATGTTAGCATACATATAACATATATATACCCATTATATATACATATATTTTTAAACCCTTATCTTCTCTCTTAGAAGCAATATCAGTTCCAAGGCAGAACAATAGGAAGAGCTAGAAAATTAGGATTAAGTGACTTGCTTAAGGTTACATAGCTATGAAATATATAAGGGTAGATTTGAAGCCAAGACGTTTTATTTCTAGGCTTGGCTCTCTTTCCACTGAGCCACATAGTTCCGTGTGTGTGTGTAGGTATTCCTTATGAAATATTTATCATTTGCTTCAAATCTTATACTGTAAAGAAATTACATTCCAAGAAGGGGAGATTCACTGCCTTCCATGAATTTTGGGGGAAAATATTGACTTTAAGAATGAAGAAGGCTAAAGCACACATACATTGTCATGACCATAACACTTCAGGTACCACTTATATACAGGTGACATTCTCTTTTGTGAGCATCCTAAGTTGTATAGTCCAGAGGACACTGCAGTTGGGAAGAGCTGAACTGAGTTGAAGGTCAGATTTATGGAGATGTTGTCAAAACACTCTTGCAAACTTCTTTCTCTTTGTCCACATACACATGGCGTGGGGTAGTGTGGCTAAAATGCTGAACATTGAGTGAAGAAGACCTGAATTCTATTCGCATGAACCTAACCAAGTTATTTAACTTTTTTAGTCCCAGAAACAAGTAACAAACTCAGGGAAAATTGCCTGGAAAATTGATAAATGAGTGACTTGCTCATGATCATATATATAGCAATCATTTGTCAGAGGCAAAACCTGAACTCAGGTCATCCCTGTGTCAATGTAGGGACCCTACCCATTGTGGAATCCTGCTTCTCATTTACTGATATGGATTTTAAGTTTAAAAATGAATAATTACTATTATGAATTAATCCCTGGAAATCCAAAGATATTTAAAAGTGGAAATCATGAACAGTATTCTCATCATGGAGAGAAAAAAATAAAGGTAAAATTATAATCTTATTTGATAGCTTTGGGCTGAGAAATTCAGCATCTTATCATTTTAATTTTATGCTTTGTGGGATTTTCTCATTAAGCAGCATAAAAATTCATCATGTCCTTGGGTATGTAGGATTTAGGGAGACCTCAGGGATGGATCTGAGAGTGGGAATCAGAATGAAATTGAGAAGTCATTGTAAAGAGGAATTGCAATACCTACAGAGGCCAAAAATATTCTCCTTAGAAAGCAATGGAGCATGAGTCAATCACTTTGGGCTTGTGCGTTAAAGAAAGTTTTGGATTCTCCCTTCAAAGAATGTAGGGACGGAAGCATTCATTCATCTGCAAAGCCACAAGTATAACGATATGTTACATACACCTCATCAGACCTATAGTTAGCAGGGGGCTTGATTGACACCTCTGCCACATAGAATGTGAGGGGCGGGAGAAAGGAAACTGGTGCTCCTTAAATTTGACATGCTGTCAGGCCATATGTCTTTTTCTGGAATTCATGTGTGGCATTAGAATCAGAGCCTTATTTCTAATTTCTATTTTAAAACAGTAAAAATCTGCTGGGTTCATGTCCAGATTTTGACTATTTTTTTAAATGAAGAGTTAAATACTAATGTATTCATAGGAAAAATAATGAAAGGATATAGATAGAAAACCAGGAACTATATACAGACATATACACCCATATTCACTTATACATATACACTTCGGAGAGGTATATCAGACCACATATAGAAGACTTACTTTTTACTGTTTTTGTTTTATGTAATAGTTTTTCTTATTTTGTATCCATAAACAACAAATTATATTCATAAACAACAATATAGAAAGAGTGTGTGGCACAAATTAATATCCATTCTGTTCCTACTGTTAAAAATTGTATATTCTATAACACATGTGTATCAGTCAAAATAAGCACATCTTAGAAAGATTATAGTCTCGTCTTGCCTCACATTTATATAGTGCTTTTAACCATTCTCAATAGAAACTATTTACAATGACCTATGGAGTCCTTTATGTATTATTATTCTTGATTTTATAGATAAGGACTTTCAAGCTCAAAGAGATGGTGATTTCCCCAAGGTCACATAGCTACTAAGTCAGAGCCTGAAACTAAACTCACATCTTCAGTAATATTTCCATTATCTCATGCTGAACTTTGGTTGTTCATGCTATTATTGCCAGTGTTTTTATAAAGTTAGAAACGTATAAAGTCAACAATGTACTGGTGAGGATGAAACCAAAATTTAAAAAATTTTAGTTAAAATTTCCTGATGAATTCTTTCTATTCCAATAAAGAAAATTAAACATTAAGTGTTTCGAGCTAAGATACAATACCAAACACTTTGTAACCATATGGTATGAATTAAATATGAATTATTGTTTTATTTACTCTGCTTTTTCTTTATGCAGATGCATTTCTAAATACCTCCCAAATGTGATATATGATAACTACTCAAAAACTATTCATTCTCTACTAGCAATTACTTGAATTGCTAATTATTTACTAACAGGAAGTTTTTCAAGTCCACCCCTAAAAGCACTATTGAGTCTATGACTAGTTGGCTTAGATGGTTACGATTTGGAAACAAGGGGATTGATACTCAATTTGTTTCCATAGTTGTAAACTATGGCACCAAACTTGGTCTGCCATCTTTTTCTGTAGAAAATTAGTTGACAGAATGGATGGACCAATTAGAAAAAAAAATTCAGTGTACATATTCTCCCTTAATATGTGGGTACTTCGGTATTTATATACATGAGATTTATTATATACATATGTATGTATATTTCACATATTAACTATAGATTATATATATATATAAGATAGCATATAACCAGTGTTTAGCACAGTCTCTGGCACTTAATAAGTGCTTAATAAATGTTTATTGATTCATAGATAATGCGAACATTTTTATTATTAAGAATTAGTATGAGAAATTATAAAGGAAATAAAAAGGCATACTAGAGAAAAATACAATCAGCAAACAAGTACAAATGAAAATGCTTGGTAATGTGGGGAACAGAAACATAATGATATACATGCATAGAATTAGTGTTATGTTAGAGTGGTAAAATAATAAGCACTGGGTTCTCCCTTTCTTGTATTTTATTATTTCCAAATCTCTTCTCCATTTGTCCCTCAATTTCCAGAAAATAAACAACCCCATTCCACAACTTGCCCAGAACAGCCATGAAAATTTAAGTCTGACCAGATAAAATTCAGTGTGATATTGATATACTATTTCTTTCTCCATCATTCTCTTCATCCCACAAGACAGTAAACATAGTTCTAAAGTAATATTGTTAGGTCATTTCAATTGTGTTTTGAACTTCATGACTCCATTTTGGGTTTTCTTGAAAAAGATACTGGAGAAGTTTTCTATTTCCTTCTCCAGCTCTTTTTACAGATGAAGAAACTGAGACAAACAGGGTTAAGTGACTTGCCTATGGTCACATAGCTAGAAAGTTTCTGAGGCCAGATTTGAATTCAGACCTGGTGCTTTTCCCACTAAACCACCTACCTGCCCTTCCTGCCATATTTAAAATAATCAAGGGTCATTAAAATATTGGTTCTGCTGATAATTTATTTTTACTATTGGCTGACAGGTTTTTTTTTCCTGGATTACTGGGTAGGGAATACAATAGGATGTACCCCATTTCTAGATGAACCTGAGGTAGAATACATTTAAATATAAATCAAATTTGTCACATGAGTACCTTTATTTAAAATAATCTCCTTTCCTTTTGTGTGACAATCAAGTGGAATAAACTTTAAATTTCATGTTTTATGTGTTGGGATTACTGGAAAATTCTGGGAGGTAAGAAGGGATTCATATATATATATATATACACACATTATAAAATAATTATATACCAAAAAAACCTGCTAGTAAATTGATTTGCAGTTTTCTGCTACTGATATGGAAAACCAAAATTAATGGGTTGTCAATCTTCTACCTACCTCGTATGTTGTTTTCTGAATGTGTCATTTACAGAACTGATTAGCTTCCTATTGTTTTGTTGTTCAGATTTTCAACCATGAACTCCTTAAAAAAGAATTACTTTCATCACTGAGTTGAAAATATTCCTTCCGCTATAACTCTTTTTAAACAAGCATGAATCAAAAAAAGGTTGACAAATTTCTTTAAGAAGTATTCATTTCCAACAATGATAACTCAGAAAGCTTTTAGTCGTATCAGGTATTCAAGGATGGTCAAAATAAGAAGACAATGCCATGAATATAAATCAAGTATGATACTAGCTGATTTTAAAAATATTTCCTTTAGCCCAATATATCTTGAAAGGGCCCCCAAATAATGGGAACTTTTTGTTCAGTTCTTTTGACTTGAAGTGATCTGTGTGTTATTGATTTTCGTACATGGCTTTCCTTGAAGCCAGACAAAATAGAATAAATGGAATCATTCTTTGTCAGTCTTGATGTACAATAGTAGCATAACGACTCATGGGCACTAAAGCAAACAAGAGAAATATCCGTTTGGATGTACTGGACAGGACATGTCAAATAGAAATGAATTGTTCGGGGAAGAAAGCAACAAATATCTTGATATAGAAACATGGCAATGTCCTGTTATTAATTTTCCCTTCCTGTTTCAGTAACGGCCCAACTATTTCAGAGAAATGATATATCAGCAGGTAGAACTCCCTACTTGTACTAAACATGGTAACTAAAAGTTAGACTATTTTAAGCAATTTAATTACTGATCTAAGTGTCAAAGAGTTAAATTTTGTAGCCAAGTAAACTTATGACAGTTCTTACTGTAAGTTTGAGTGCAACCTTCCTCCAGTCTAATTACATTAAACTTAAAAAGAAATTTAAAGTACCTACTACGTACCTGGCATTGTCCATGTTGTAACACAAATTCAGGGATAAGAACAGAACAGTTCATGGTCTCAAGGAGCTTACAGTCATCTTGTTGAAAGCAACACACACAGAAAAGTAAATACAAAATCTGGCAAGGCACTAATTGCTACTGAATGGGTTCATATAAAAGAAGCACATCCTTGAATTGTTTTTATTGATACAAATTAGAGACTTCAAGTGGAAATGCAGAAAGACAGAGAATTCCAGGCCTGGAGTGGTAGCCTGTGGTAAAGTAGGGAGGTCCAAGATGGAATATAAGTCATGTAAAGAGAAAAGCAAATAGCCCAGCTTGTCTGGAACCTAGAGTGTATGAAATGGAGTATAATCAGTTGAGAAAGAAGTTGATGCCAGATTGTAAAGGGCTTTAAATGTCAATATTGGAGCCTACATTTTATATTTCAGGTTATTCTAGCATTAATGGTACTCTAATCAGAATTCTTTTCCAACCAGATAAATCCACACATAGTACTGTCATGTTTAGGTAAGAGTAAATAATAAAACCCAAAATATCCTTTTCCTAAATGGAAAAATCCGGATTCAAAAGTAGGACTGAATGGAAATCAAAAAGTGATGTCCAGGGTCTCTGTGTGCAGACAGAAACCTTTCTGTTCAAATGATATTCCTTTGAGATGTCTGAAAAAACTGCCTTTCAAAGCACCATATACAGAAAGTGAATTTGAGTGCTTTCTTACCCCCACTTGAAGGGTTAATTGACTGTAACATTCTACTCTAGCTGGGGAGCTAGCCTGAAGAAGAAAGCCAGGCAAACAAAAGATAGCTGTCAGATGCAGTGCCTACAGCAAACACTGAACTTTGTGCTTCCCATAACCCTAGCATCTGTGCATCTTCTATTGAGAAAATTAATACATCAACCTTGGGTCAAGTAAAAAGAGAAAAAAAATCCAAAGAAATGAAACTAAGCATTTAATCCAAAGTCAGCAATCTTCATGGTTCAGTAACCCCTGAACTTAATGTTTTCTCAGCCATAGAAATGGATTCTGGGTAGAAAGAATGTTACATAAAAATGCATTTAATTATAGCTTTTCTTCAGAATAAAAGAACGTTCGGAGAAGGGGGGGTGTCCTTTTTCGTGTGCTCTTAACAGATCTCTAGATTGATGTAGCAAGAATATACTTTGCTATATTGTTCTAGTCTTCAAAGACAAATACCAATCAAGGAACCAGAGAGAAATGGATTAAAAAAAGAAATAAAACAAGCCTGAGGTCACAATTAATAAAGTATGGATATCTAACCAATAACTCCTTTTGATGACATCCAGGGAGTCACTCAATAATCAATTATCAGTAAATGACCTTGAACAGATGAGCAGACAATATTTTACCAAACTGCAAGCTTATTAGTGGATTTGGGCATTGTAATCTGTTGGGTGTCCCACATAAAGGAAAACATTTTTATTCTTGCATATTTGTACTGTTTCAGGTAATGTTGAAACATGGAGGGCGTCCATAATAGGCATTGATGCATGGACATGTTTAACATAGAGAAGAGAACACTCAGGAAAAATGTAATGGTCCTGACTTCAAGTATTTAGAAGGTTGATGTGTACAGAAAGAGCATTACTTGTTGAGGAAAATTAGCATTACAATGAATTATTTATTAACTTTGTGTACATCTTTTCCCCTCATTTTTGTGGGAATGGTAGGCAATTTTTGAAGGGCATGATGAGCAATGGAATCACTCCAGACCCCAAGGCATTTGCTTATTAAGCAGCTTGGGCTGGGCACTTCCCAAGTGAGACTTTGATTTCTATTACCAGCTCTAAGGAATGAATCTGGCTTGAGCTAGGCTCCTCAGGGGACAAGACTCCTGTCATTGCTTTCTAATCAAAGTTTGGGGTAACCTGGTCTACATGAATAGGGAGATCAAAATGGGAAAACCTGATGGAGATGGCTTTTGTTTTTCTAGCCAAGATTGCTAAAGGTAATCCTGTCTTATAAAGCAGAGAGCATTTCTTTAAGTGTCAGAGAGGGGCCACAGCTAAAGGCCAACCCACTTTCCCTAGCTGTAGACTAATCCTTTCACTTGAGGATTAGTCTTGGGGGAAGAGGCAGAAGATGAAGTAATAGGAAGGAGCTGAGAACTATTAACCCATCTGCTCATTAAAATGTCCCCCAGTTGCAATTACCTGGGCTTAGCCCAAGGGAGGTCCAAGCAATGTACTCTCAGGCCAATGAGAAGGAAGACTCACCTAAAGAAAGCCTCCAACTTCACTTTCTGTATACGGTGATTTAATTTAAAAGTTCTGTCAGCCTTCACTCCTAGGCTTTGGCCAAAATGGGGGAAGTCATTGATCCCTTCGTTACTGGATTCCTTGCCTGTGTTAATAAATGACATTTTGCTCTGAGAATTGTCTCAGTTCGTCCTTTGGTTAAATTTCACTCATGACATTTTTCTGTTTGAAACGAACAGGCTAAATAAGGAGTAATGAACACAAGCTGCAGAAAGGGCAATTTAGGCTTGATGTCAAGAAAAAAACAAAAACAAACAAAAAACAGACAAAAAACTATCTAGTAATTACAACTGGTCAAAAATTGGATGAAAAATACCTCTCCTAGTGGTAGACTCTACCCCCTTAGGAGGTCTTCAAGGAAGAACTTGAATGGCAATCAGTATAATAGAGAACCCTTTTGTGTATGGGCTCATCTAGATGGCTTCTGAGGTCCTTTCTGACTCAAATTCTGTGATTCTGTGAAATTGTGTATAACATTATATACACATAAACATGATTTTATTATGCACTATCAAAATTTTGGATTTGGAAGAAATATTAGAAACCAAGTCTAAACCTTATCTGGATAAGAACAAAAATGGGATAATATTCATATTGTGCTTTCAAGTTTAAGAAGAACTATGTATCCATTATTTATTTTAAGTCTCAGCAACCAAATAATACAAGTAACATAGGTACTTAATAGATGCAAAAATGGATGCCAAGAAGGCTTAATGCCTTAACTTTATTCATATAGCTGCTAAATGTCAGAGACAGGATTCCATCCCATGTCTTCCTGATTTCAAGTGTAGCATTTTGTCACTGACAAATATACTTTACATGACAAATGACCAATCAGTTTTTGTTTAAAGACTAACCTTTGGTTCTTATTACTTGTATGGTTTTGGAAGCTATATGTTCTTCTTTTGTGACATCTATTTATGTTCAAAGACTTTTGAGATTTCTTTTTCCTGAGAAAATCTTTGGTACTTTCCATCTCTTACCCTCACTCTGGCTGCCTTATTTTCCTTATCATTCACTTTCTGACTCCTTACCATATGATCAGCTTTCCTTGGGGAACTGGATAATAAAGCTTTTCAGTCTTCTGCCATTTTGAGGAATTCACAGTGGACCCATTCCTAGATGATTTTTGGATGGCCATTATTTGGTTTCAGTTGTATGTTCTTTTCCCCAGGATTGGTAGAGGCCACATAGCCTCACACATGTATGGTTTCCTGTTCTAGTCACCCGTCCCATGCCTTTTCTTTCTCACTTCTTTGGCCATGCACCAGCAATTCAGAGTCTGTTCCCCTGGCTCCAGCAGTAGTTAGTTCATCACTTTGTCAATTAACATAATTGTGTAAAGCCATGGTACTTCTGTGGCATAGCAAAAGCAAGTTTTTGCTCCTGAACTGCTGTGCCCAAGTTGGCTGTCTAGATCTGAGCAAACTTCTGCTTCCTATGTCATGTCCTTGGGCCTGCCAGTGTAGCCTGGTTGTAGAATGGAAGGTGGGGAAGGGGTGCTGAATTTAGTTGTTTGTTTTTTTTAACTTTCTTTTGGATTCCGGAGATTCTAGCTCATGGAAGCAACTTAAATGATTTTACCTTTCATGTATAGTTTCTGTTTTGGATATATTTTTAGAAGTGGTGAAGACAGGAGAAAATGTTTAGTCCACCATCTTGTTGCTCATGCAACCCAGAAGTCCTCTATGTGTGACTTTGTTTCTTCATTTGGACAGAGTCTCTGAGATTTCTTTAACTCTAAATCTGTGATCTGATTATCACATGACTTAATGCCCTGAGACTCCCAAATTCCTAGATCAATACATTATACTTTGGATTTGATCAAACAGTTGGGAAGCTTTTCTTTGCACCATGCCCCTAGTTCTGTCTTAGGAAGTGAAGCAAAACAATTCCAATTTTTCTACATAACAGACCTTCAGGTATCTGAAAAATAGCTATCCTGTCCTTTCCAAGTCTTTTTTCCCACCTTGATAGGAAACTTTAAAAAAACAACAATAACCTTTCATCATATTATATTTTAGTGACCTGCAAATAGTAAGAGGGCAATAAAAGTTGACCGTATCTAATTAATAAGTGATTCTAGATTTTTATTTGGGATATATAGACAAGTTCAATAGATAGGTTCTAAAATCTCCCTTTCCTCTTTTGACAATGTTGAATATTTTCCATATCCATCTTTTGGCACTTCTTTCATTCTTTATCATTGCTAAGGGATTATTAGCAGCAGGTCTGCACTCATTTATGTATGTTCTTTTACCATTAAAGATATTATGTATTTGAGCCTTGACAACTGAACTCATTTAAAAGAGCTAGGTTTTATTGCCCTATCATCTAAATTCAGCCAATTCAAAAACATTTACCAAATGTCTGGCACTTGTGCTTTCTTTGGGAGACACTAAAGATAGTTCTTCAATTAAAATGGTCTACTCTAAAAAAATTTGAAGTCTGATTAAAACATATATAAATGACTGAGACATGCAAAAATATATATACAAATATAACATAGAGCATGATAAGCAAATGAAAGGTGAAATTAAAGTACTCAGAATTCAGAGAAGGGGGGAAAAACAAAGGCAGCATGAGATAGTGGAAAGAACATCAGCTCAGGTGTCAGATGTTCAGATCCTGTCTCTGTTGCTTAATATTTATGTGACCTTAGGCAAGTCACTTAACCTACCTTGATCTTAATATCCTTATCTGTAAAATAAAGGAGGCTGCATTAGATGTTCACTTTCATTCCTTCCATATAGAGAGTTATTATAGTAGTTTGCTACAAACTCTCTCTGTGGAAATCTGGGCAGGAGAGTGTAGGCAAAGAGAAGATACATGCTATTGTGAAAAGATTGGTATCTAGCCAGTTTTAGGTTGTGTCCTACACTAACTTGCTCTTTGACATTGTACAAATAATCCCCACTCTCTTGAGTAGCAGTCTTCTTATCAGTATAATGAATGTGGATAAAACAGGTCTACCATTCTCCCAAAAATTAGGGCTTCTTGTATAATGGAAAATATACTGGACTTGGAGGACAAAAGCCTGTATTTGATACTGCTTTTTAGCTGAGGGACCTTAGGATATCCAGTTAACCTCTTTGATCCTTAACTTGCTCAATTATAAGTTTATCACCCTTGTCCAAACTACATTATAGAGCTGCAGGAAGCAAAGTCATTTGTTGTAAGGTATTTGTAAATGTGAGCCGTGATAACAATGTCAGAAAACTATTTTATAAGCCTTATGTCCTATTAGAATGTGAGATATTATGGTTGTTGTTTTTTACTTAGTACCAAATTCTAGAAATTATATACTAAATTAAAAACAAAACAGTATACTTTCCACCCTTCATAATGCTGCCAAAGCAAACTTACTAATGTATAGATCCAAACATCCTCCTATTCAGAAGCTTTCAGTGGATGCCCACTACTTTCAGGAAGAATAAGAACTCTTTAGGCATACAAGAACTTCTCCAACATGGCTACACACATTGGCATTTTTAGCTCAAATTAGAACCCTCTATGTACTTTAACCATCCAGTACCACTTATTTCTTCCAAAATCTGACCTGTTCCCTCTTGAATCTGTGAATTTGTATATACCTCTTCCCCTCCAAATCCCACTTCCTCCATTTCTGCTATGCACACCCTTCATCTTTCAAAATTCTTTTCTGCCTTTTCCGGTACAAAATCTTCTAGAGTTATATCTTATTCTTTCAAAGTAGGAGTAATTCTTCCTCTCTCCAGTTTCTTATATCTCTCCAATTTATCTCTATCAACTTATCACACTTTAAATTATATCATATATTTTGTCTTGGTCTTATCTATTTATAGAGTGTTAGGTCTTTGAAAATAGGGGTTATGAAATTTTTCATGTTTGTGTTCCAAGCACAGTATAATAACACTGCTTGGTTTTTTTTCCCTTCCAGGGGATGGGGTGAGATCTGTAATTTTATTCATATAGGGAATTCCAATGAGGAAAATCTATATGACAATGCAGATCAAATCTTTCCTATAACTTTCCCAGGGTCACACAAGATGATGTGTCAGAGATGGTATCTGACTCTAAGACCAGGTCTCTATTTCCTGTGACATGCTACATTAGCACATAATTAATACTTATTTGTTCAGCTTTCTTCTACGTGAACAGGTAGGAAACAGTTTCCCATAAAAAAATGATAAGTTCGTGACTAACAAATTAAGCTGTTTGAAGTTTCACAGTTATTTTTATCTGTTAGGTTTATTTTTTATATCAAGGGTAACGAAGAAAGAAACTGAATAAATAAGAACATAATCAAAATTTTGATCCAGGGTGTCAGGGAGGATCATAGTATTCTCCACAGTGAGAGGAAAAGTATGTAGGAAGAAGGAAGAGTTTGGGGAAAAACATCATGAGTTCAGTTTTGGACACATTGAAATTATGATGTCTAATAGTAGTAAATCCATGAGAGCTAATGTGTTCACCAATTGAAATGGTATAGAAGAAGAAAAGAAGAGGGACAAGGTGTTATGAAACATCCCATGGTAGAACCTAGAAGAACATTGAGCAAAGGAGACTTAGAGGGAGTGGTCCAAAAAAGAGAAGAAAAACCAGGACATAGTAGTACCATGGAAATCTAATGAAGAATATGTAAAGGAAAAGTAATCAGCAGTATGAAAGGCCACAGAAATATCAAAGAGGCTATTAGATTATGCAATTTAGAGATCATTGGTAACTGTGAAAAGATCAGTGTTACTTGAATGATGAGGTCAGAAGCCAGGATTTAGAGAATTCAGAAGAGAGATTGAGGAAAGGAAATATAGACAGAAAATACAGATTTCTCAAGGAGCTTAGCCACTAAAGGGAGGAGAAATATAGGATAATAGATAGATCATGAATATTATATGAGGATGAGGGAGATATAGATATGTTTGTAGTTGATAGGGAAGTGACCAGTAGAGTGGGAGAGCCTGAAGTAGAACAATGGAGATAACAGAGGAACGATTTCCTAGAGAAGACAAATAGAATGGATCATTTGTACATATAGAGGCATTTCTTTGATAATGAGAAGTTCTACCTTTTCAAGATAGTACGGCTCTTTAATATCCAGTTTCCAATTGGTCATTTTGTAGTACAATAAGCTCCACAGTGTGTGGGAGGGCTAAAGACTCATCTTATCCACACAACAAGAACCATTGTCACCTATAAAGTATAGTTAAGTCTGGTAAGCAATGAGACAAATTTTCTTATGTGGCTCATATGCTATCTCACTAGACAATCCCCAGAGGATTGTTTGAGCTCCCACTCATCCCTTCCAAGACGTTTTGAGCAATGACAGTCCCAATAGAATGCATGTATACCATTTTCAGGTGATGAATTTAAAGGACAGCATGTATTTATATTATTTATTGGCTATACAAGTTACGATTTATTTATTTATTTATAACATTCTCCAAGTTCATTTATTTATTTATTTTTAGAAAATCTGCTTTGCTTTATAGTGACATCTTATAAAACTATAGAATAAATGATTATGTATTGGGCTTTTTTCTGTTATCTTTCATACAATTGTGCCATTATGTGAAGATGGGATTAACTCTCCACAGCCCATTTTTAGATTTAATCACCAGAAGTGTAAACACCCCACTTATCCTTAAGTGGGGGAGGTCTGTGACTCATGTGTGCAATAGTGGGTGACAAGTCAGAAATGACTGACTGTCCCCTGGACAGTCCTAAGCAAAGCTTTAGCTGTAATTGGTACACGTAAAGTGGGAGGAAGGCACAGGAAGTGATAAAAGGAATGGTCTTTAAAAGTGGCCAGAACTTCCTGTGGTGGTCTCTCTTTTGCCTTGAATTGGACCCCGGAGGAGCACTGGCTGAGGACCTTGGACTGCTTTCTATTTCTCCTTAGAACTACCACACTGGTGAGTGAAAAACGCTGACTTCCTTCCTTGGCCTTTCCTGGAGGTACTAGCTTCCACAGGGGCCCCCTTGTCTGGGAGGAGGCCTCATAGCTAAAACCCTTGTTAATTGATCCCTTGGCCCTCTGCCTGGGGCTGCTGGACCCCTGCTGGTGTAAGTCAGGGCTTCTGCACATAGTCTAGCTTTTTAAACTAGATCTCTTTCTCTGCCCTCTTTCCCATTTCTCTACTTTCATTCTTCTCTCTCCTTTTGAAAATAAATTACCATAAAAATCACTTTGGAACTGAGTATTTAATTCCTGGTGTATGTGGGTGAGTATTGATGGCAAATTGATGGGTATCTAGACTCCCCCCTTGTTAGCTTTCAATGGGTCAGATCAGCTATTCACTCACCCACACCCCAGGGAAGTCATATGAGGGAATAAACTCAGTGAGCTTCCCAAACTAGCAAAACTATAATGGGCATGTTGAAGGAAGGTGTCAGGGTTCAGTTGTGACCCTAAGGAACGCGATCCCACCCTCAGAGCCAGCCCTGTTGAAACAAGCCTCCCCCAACTCCTAAGTACAAGTAACTTACCCCTCAAGATGGAGTCAGGTAATGGTCTTCCCTGCCCCAGAAGTTCGGCCTCTCTGGCCAAATTGAAGAATACCTGTTCAGTGTCTTTGTTGGTATTACAGATCCACCAATAATCACACATAAAAATACAGAGGAACCCAATTCACCCACAAGCCCAACCAAAGAAGCAACCCCCTAGCTCCTTGTCTGGTCAGGAGAGAAGTGACAGACCTTCAGAATTCTCCTCCAAACTCCTCTTGCTGTTGGCCCCTCCCAAACCAAAGTCTCTCAGAATTACATGGGATTGGCTTTCAGTCCCTTCCAAGATGAGTGCTTAGTGATCCTTGATTTACTCCAATTCCACACTTACACTGGTGACCATACTCTTAAATAACTTAGCCCAACCCTTTAATTTTAACCCCTTACATTACTGTCCCCCTTTACAATTATTCCTCCTCCTAGTCAGATACTTCTCTCTCCAACTTTACTAAAAAACTACTCAGGGATGTTTCTTCTTTTTTCTTCATTGACTACTTGAATACCTGTGTGGAACTACATTCCCAATTTGTGCACAATAAAAGCTTGTTGAATCAATTATTTATTAAAACCTTGCATTTGCATAGCACATCATGGTATCTAAAAATCTTTTACATATTTTGTCTCTTTTGAGATTCACAACAGCTCTGCAAGAAAGAAAAATATTATTATTCCCATTTTGCAGATGAAAACTGAGGCTTAGAAACATCCCATTTTCTCAGGTTAGACAAGAGTTAGATCTTGGACTACAACCTCATCTTCTCACTTCCAAACTTGCAATGTTCCTTGGTCTATACCATGTCATCTCAAAATGGGTTTATGGATCAGTCCTATTTATTAAATAATGGCGATACCAAAAATAAAAGGTTGCTCAAGACCACAAATTTCATGCCCGTTGGCCACTTAGGTTTTAATTACATTGTAGGGAGAATGAAGAGTTTTTGTAATTCAGCATAATCTTTGTTTTAGAGTCTGTTCTCAATTAGGATTGATAATTTGGGATCTATTTGAAGTCTTTCTTGATCCTTACCTCAGTTGGAGTGATACCCACTGATAGTAATTTGAATTTTTGTATAATGCAATCTAGTATGGAGCAGGAATTGTTTCAGCTTTATCTTTGTACTACCTATCAGGGACTAGTTCATTGTTGAGACAGAGTAAATACTTAATAAATGTTTATTAATTTAATTGTATCTATAGATATCTAGAACCAATCTTAACAGTATCAAAGATGATCATAAATTTAGAAATCAGGACTTCCCTTTTTCTACCCAAGTGCCTTTCATTCATGTGGGTTGTCTAAATGTTGTGGCTCTGGTGGTAAGTTTTTGGTTACCATAATATTGAGGATTTTTTAAAATTTGCTTTCTCCTTGACGAGAGCTCTGAAACATTAGACATTAATGGAATGTCCTGGATAACAGTTGTTATCAAAGAACAAGGTCTCTGCTATCTGTTCTCGTCCATTAGCTTCAAAGTTCAACAACATTTTCTGTGAACTTGCATACTACTCTGTGAATTGTTTTCTACTAATTGGTCTATAGGGAATGCACTAAGTTTCTGGTCATTTTGTAGGCTTTCTTTTTTATGCTTTTTCAAAAATATGTGAAATTTCTTTTAAAAAAGAAATTTGCATTGCTATCTTTTGTTTTCCTGTACTTTGAAATATCCTCCTATATATTCCCTCTACCCCCTTGGCCATTTCTAATCTCTTCACTTTCCAAATGAGTATGAAAGCATGGAACCCACATACACAAAAGTACCTTGCCTTTGTGGTTAATTGATAACTATAGATGGCCCATATATCATGTCAATTGTATCATATCATATGAATTTATCTTCTATCTATCGATTATCTAAAATGTTATGGCAATGTAAGTAGACATATTATGATATAGTCTCTATATATATATATCAGATAGATAGATTTAATTGAATATTTCTATTAGTCTAGAAGATCAGGTTTAAACATCTATCTTTCCTTACACTGTAGCTCTTTGACCTTGTAAAATTAGGTGAATTTCATTGTACTTCAGGCACCTTTCTAGTATTTGGACTTATCTCCTAAGTCATAGCTAAGTAGTGATTCCACTGGCAAGAAAGTCTTCAGTGGGCAGCTGGGTGGCTCAATGGATTGAAAGGCAGGCCTAGAGATGGGAGATCCTGGGTTCAAATCTGATCTCAGACACCTCCCAGCTGTGTGACCCGGGGCAAGTCATTTAACCCACATTGCCTAGCTATTACCACTCTTCTGCCTTGGAACCAATACACAGCATTGATTCTAAGACAGAAGGTAAAGGTTTAAGAAAAAGAAAAGAAAATCTTCACTATGCTACTTCCCTCTGTAGATGGAATCTTAGATCTTTTATGCATTTCATGTGGAGATAGCATGACTATATATAACTCTCCAGTCTTAGCCTCCATTCACACTCTGCTATGATTTGAACTAGCTCCTTCTTTCTCTTTACCAACTGAATTACAATAATCCATTTTTCAGTGTCCAACTCAAATGCCAAGATATCTTCCCTCTTTTCTTTGCAGGTAATGAGCTTCTAGCACATGCCTCACATAGCACCATGGTTTTGTAATTCCTGAATGTATGTAAGGAATACCATTTTTATATTTTATAGTTATTTATGCTTGTACCTTCTGTCTTCCCTAATACCTAGCACATTACCATGTACACATTAGAGGCTTAAGAAATATTTTCTGCTGTTCATTCAAAACCCTAAAGATCTGGAAACAAGTACAAAAGAAAAAAAACAGTTTTCATGCGTTGCATAAAATCAGAACTATTTTTTCATGATATCAATACAATCCAATATAGTCCATTGAAAGTTGAACATTTTAGGAAAGGATATTTAGCTCTAGTTTGAAACTAATTTTTTGGACTTCAACATTTACATTGTTATTTTAAAAACTTAAGAACTTTTTAATTCCTCACCCTTGTCTTTTACAATCCCTGATGTCCTTCAAAATAGTTCATGTGCCAAAGTTTATATGAAGCCGTTCCTAATCTCACCACTGGTGAGTGCTTTCTCCTTTAGAATTATGTTGCATCTGTTTTGTTTTTATTATACACACATTTTATTTTGTCTTTGTATTTCCAGAGAGCAGTAAATTTTTAATGGAGTAACAGAGTAGAACATGTTTAATTAATACAGAGGCAACTAGATGTCACAGTAGAGTGCTGGAGTCAGGAGGTGTTGGCTATGAGTTGAAATCTGAACTTTTACACAAGCTGATTCATACTGGATAAGATAAACCTCTATCTGCCTCAATTTCCTTATTTGTAAAACGATGTTAATCCTAGTACCTCCTTCCCAGAGATCTTATAAGAATAAAATGAGATATCTGTAAAGCATTTTGAAAGCCTTAAAACAGTATTTCATACTTTTAGTAATTTTAGCAATTTTTAGCTATAATTATTTTGTCATGGTAGATTGCAGGATTGATGAGAAGATGTATTCAAAAATAGAAATATATGGCATTTTAACATTTATTTTCTTGTCCTTGTGTTTGATGAAATATTCAAACACAAATTTATCAAGCTATATTAATGAGAATATAGATAGTGGTTTCATTGGAACAGGGAAATTCCAGAAGCAGGAACTCCCTCCACAAGTGCAGGTTGACAACTTCTCTGCAATTTAAATTCTGAGAGCTAATAAGAGGATTAGAGAGAAAAGTTTTACCAAATAACCTCTTAAAAGTAAAGTCTCCTCTAATTCTAGGTGCATGGTGCTGTATTGTAAGAAGATAAGAAATACCATCTTGTAATAGACTGCTGGCCTGTTAAGTCATGTATTTTGTTTTTGACAGCTGCACCAAGGTCTGGCTTGGAGGAGAACATACAATTCACCCTTCATCCCTTCAAAAAATGCTGTCTTGCTTCAATACCCCTGCAAACTTTTAGTCTACTCAGAATATAAGTATTCAACTAATTTTTATTTCTTGTCAATAAGTCCACATCCTTTCTCTTCACTGTCTGCTTCCTCTTCAGATACCTTCCTTAGAACTCTTTTATGTTTAAATCCTATTCAAACATCTTGTTAAAGTCACCAGTCTATTGTTTCTCACCTTCCAGCTCATCTCATATTCTTTATTCTGTTCACATCTTACATTGAATTGTAATTTCCCCCCCTTGAATCTTCCATAATGTGCACAGTAGTTGGTGCTCTTTGTAACTCGATTGTTATATTTTCTTTTTTCAAAGTCCTCAAACAAAACCAGAATGCTTAGAAAAGGGCGATAGAAAGTAGGCAAAGAATTACTGAAAGGCTCATCCTAGCCTCCTCTTTGTGTGAGGTGTATAATGATGTCACATCAGCAGAGCACTGCACTTGGATTAGGACAAAGTTCTACGAGGACAAAGGGAAACTGTGGACAAGCAAGTCACTCACTCATTCAGTGTTGCTTTGAGGGTAAACAGAAGGTGAGGAAGAGGAGGTGAGAGAATCAAGAAATCCTGCTGCTCATGTCCAGTCTGTTCTACTGAGGAACACGATGAAATACACCAACCCTGTTAGTTTGTGAGGCATAAAAAGTTAAAATACAAATATATAAACCCCAGATGGCAATTTTCAGCTGCCAAATACTCACTGGGTCAAAGATGAATAAATACCTTTTGTTAAAATTAAATTTTTATATTGAACATCATATTATTTTACATTAAAAGCCCCCCAAATGATAAAGCAGTATTTTTATGTTTTCTCTTATCTGACTCTGGTTATTAAATTTAAAAAATGCTTTAGTCCTTGAAGGACAAAGAAAGAGAAAAATAAAACCAAAGGAATATATTTCCTTTCCTCTCTCTTTAGTGATAATAAAAGAATAGAAAATATATTCCCAATGTATTCTCTTGTTAATTATGTTTTTATATTGTGAGACACACCTACATAATATATATATATAT
>NC_058130.1:571203296-571349762 GCF_016433145.1 Gracilinanus agilis | reverse complement strand
ACATCTATATATATACATATATATATATATATATATATATATATATATATATATATATATATATATATATATATATATATTTTGAAGATGGTACAAAAGATGACAGTTTGAATTTTTCTCCATAAAAGATAGCTCAATTTTTGGTGTGCCTTCATACTAAAGTTGGTTAAGATCCTTTTTGTTCTATGATCTCATGACTCTTTTTCCTGATTGCCATCCAGAAGCAATTTCATTTCAAGTAAATGGGAACCCTTTGAAAATCAAGTCTGTTAAAAATCAGAATGCGGCAGAGTTTTTGACACTGATTGAAATGCTAGGCTGAAAGTTTCTTGGGAGTAGTAGCTATATTTATTCTTCATTTCCTTCCTATAAGCTAGAACAGCAAAGATAACAGCAAATAAATATCTGTTGAATGAATGAATGAATGAATGAATGAATGAATGAATGCAATGATTTTAAACCATTGGTGCCAATATATTAATTTTAGGTTCAGGCCTCTACAGCAAAACATTCATAAACTTTCCCTTTTCCTTTATGCATTCAATACAGTTTAATCCAAGAGAAATTTATTAAGCTTTTCCTATCAGCTATATATTGTTTTGGAAGTCAGAGTACAAAGGGAAAAATAAGAATAGTCTCTTCCACTATAAAACTTCAGTTTTACTGGTATTAAAATAACATAAGCATATGTAAGCAAATAAAAAAAATATAAACAAAAGAAACACGAAGTAAAATTTGGGGGGCCAAAGTAGACTAAATAATCAAGACTGCAAAAAACAGAATCTATATAACCTGTCATGCCAAATCACTTGCAAAGATGGGGCCAATTTTCCATATTAAGACCTACTAAACACGTATGTACAATAAGCATCATAGTCCTAGCTAGTTTTAATTAGACACAGTGGTTGCTCATTAAAACTATAGCACCATATCTGTATAAATTATTTCCCGGTCTTTTGAGCTTCCAACAGTTTTACCAACAGTCTTATCCATATTCTAGTAGCAGTTTATCCAGAATTTTGAAATGATCAGATTAGAGGAAAGACTCAATTTAGTAAGCTACACAAATTTATGTTAAGCACCAAAGCCAGGAATCTAATACTTGGCTGAATACTAAAAAGCATTGACTTTGCTAATAGAACTGCAACAGGGCTTTTGATATCACATGACTATTTTCATGCAGACATTTGAACTCATCTTGATTATACCTGCAATATTTATGAGGTTCTAAGAAGAGAAAGCAGTATCAGCAGTTTTTAAAAAGCATGATTTTGTCTTACCCTGGAGAAAATTGCAGAGGTAAATAATCATGAATCCTGTGACTCGGACTTGTCTACAAGTCTGGATGTCTTTTGCAACTTTTTGTAAAAAGTAAGCTTGCATTTAGTTAAGAAAAAAATTGGTTACTTTCTTATTTAGGTGCAAAAGTAAGGCTATTATATTGAAACAGAAAATGCAGTTTGTTGGTATGAAATCATTTCTAGGTAAAGTGGAGCTATATCCATTGTAATTGAATTTATCTTTCAAGATTCATTTTCCTCAACAAAAAACAAAATTGCTTAAAACTTTCTGTATCATGGTATCTGGCACTCAAGCAGAAAACTTTACACAGTTAATTCTCCAAAACATTTGCCACTGATGATGATTTGCCACTATACTTTTTTTCAGAAATAATTCTCTATTTACACTCTGTAATGTATAATTTTGTATTTTTTCTCTTTGCAGAAAAACATTCTTGCTTTGGAATAGTACAGGAGAAAGTGTGAATTCATGAAAAATTTCAATCACCGAATGCTCGTCAAAAATGCAATTGTGTTGTCTCCAAGCTATTCCTCAAGACCATCATACAGTATTACCAGCCCAGAAATATTACCTTTTCTTACTACCTCTTTCTACACAGAAGAAGAAATATTCATTCCCAGTATTACTGTATCTTCTACATGCCATGTTTCTATCTCTTTCCTTCCCCATTTGTTGCTAGCACCCCTAAACAAACACTCCATCTTTGAACTTTTTGTTCTTTTTCCTGGTAGGACAAACATTTGGCCTTCCCCTGAGTACATGGTATTCCTAGAGACCCTCTTCAAAGATGTCTCCTTCTTTAAGAAGTCCATATTCTGTGAAGTACCATTTAGAGACAGGGAAGGAGTAAGTATCCTTTGCTACTCCTTCTCAATCATTCCTTTGCCACCATCCTTCAAAAATATTTACTCCAGGATTTTTAACTGTTATGATTTAAGTAACATGAGGTTACTCTCACTCCTTTCTCAATTTTCACCAATTATCTTAGCCTATGTTTCAAGTCCTTTCTCGATCATCCTCAAAGACTTCACAGTACTTATATTTTTTATTCTTCTAACATACATGCCTTATGTTTTAATTGCTACAAATTGGATACCAACATAGGCATGTTGGATTTCACTCTCATCAGGAACTTGCTACCTTCTAAGTCTTCACCTCTATGAAAATCATCTCACACATTTGATCTTCTTCTGCTTTGTCTCTCCCTCTATATCTATCCATCCATTTATCCATTCATCCATCCTTCCTTTGCTTTACTATGACTGCCAGTCCTTTCATCCCTCCCAATTTTCCTGGTTTACTTTTTTCTACTTGCTTTCATGACTCCATAATTAATTTCTTCAGTGATTCAAAAACTATTACCCTAAAATGCCTTTGGACTTTTGTCACTTTTGCCATACCTATATGCTATTATGAGCAAACATCACTATCTGTTATTTACTATCCTTATGTATGTTGTGCAACATCATCTAGACCCTGGCTGCTGCCAAGTCAGATAAAATCTGGAATATTGAGTTCAGTTGTGAGTACCATATATGAAAAAAGTTACACTATACCTATAAAAAATCAAAGCATATAATAAACATATAAAACAACAGAGAAAAGATTATACAAGTTCCTTCACCAAAACAGCAATAACAATAGTTTGGTTTGGGGTTCCTTTTCAAGGTTATCTGAAATTCTTATATATTTGACCCTGTTTTCCATCAATCTTCCTTTTACTTTTTTTAAATTTGTTTTTATTTTATCGTATGTTTGTGTTTCTGTGTATTATTTCATTAATGTGCGTTACGGGCAGTATGGTGCTTCTGTATTTGGGCCTGATAAAGAGATGGCCCAAGATCCTCAGATGGTTAAGGACCTAACTGAGTAAGGATGGAAAGTCTAGGTGAACACCAAGGATTGGCAATGAACACCAGGCCCTCCAATATTTACTACTCAGCTGAACCCCAGCCCCACCTACAGTGCCCAAGCCTAAGTATCTAAGTGAGAAGCTGTGAACTGACTCGCACAGCTTCTCTGGCAACTTGGCTTAGGGTTTGGTTAATGGATAAATGTTTATGAGAACAATTTTTAATCATGTTGGAATAATGCTGTTGACTGAGGCTTAGCTGAAGTATTCCCATTCCCTTTAAATGCAGGACTATCAAACTGATCCTTAGAATAATAATAGCCTTCACCTGAGTAAGCTCAAGGACTTAACTATAATAACTCAAGGGTTAGGATCAAGGATGAGAAGATGGTGTTGGGGATGGCTATACTAGACTACAGGTGCTAAAGTTGAAATCAGTTGTTAATCAAGCTGGCAGCTGGCTAGAGAGATCCCTTGTCCCTCTCCGGCCCTGGTCAGGCCCAGCCGTGACCTTGACCAAGTGGAGTGAGGTTTGATGAAGTTCTTCTTGGTAATTAGATGTTTGATGCATATCTTTCAGCTATATTCAGCAATTGATGAATTGATAATCAGGGCAATAGGATACACGTACTAGAGCAGGTCTAGAACCCTAACCACTCACCACCTAGATCCCTGTTCTCAAGAATGAAAGCCCTGAAAGGCTCAGCCCCTGGGTTTTTATAGTGGTGGCAGAAACTGTCTTTTGCCCCTTGGCTCATGGCATCTGGATAAATTCCAAATTCCATAACTTTCAGTTGTCACTCATGTTGACCTCCATCTTCTTCTTAGAGGTTGCTATTATATGTGTTGTTTCTTTTGATTTGATCTTTTTCTCTCATTTTAAGTTTTTATACATTTCTTTTTATGTTTCATAATTATCATTTTATGATACCATACTATGTGAATTAAAATACTAAAATTTAATGTATCTAGTCATTTACAAATTATTTAACACTTTTTATTTCTTTTTATTAAAGATCTCTTACAAATAAAAGAGTTATGACTATTTTTGTGCAACTCATTTTTTTTATTTTGGAATAAAATCAGCAATAAATTCACAAGTGCAAAAAAAGATGGTATGCTTTGTGACTCATTATGCTTAGCTTTCCCATTTTATTTCATTTTAAAGCCAATACTTAGTTCAAAACCAGCCTCAGTCACTTCTCAGCTGTGTGACCCTGGGCAAGTCACTTGACCCCCATTGCCCACCCTTACCAATATTCCACCTATGAGACAATACACCGAAGTACAAGGGTTTAAAAAAAAAGCCAATACTTAGTATCAATTTTCATGCAGATGTAGTAACAGTAAACTTTATATCACATTTTTTTCCTTCAAGGACACATAAGGTAGTATCTTATGAGTTTTGTACTATATCTTTCTGATCATGAAGCAATTTGATCATCTTTTCATCAAGTGGTTTAACATTTCTTTTTTCAAAAGTTATTCACTTTTCCTTTGACTTGACTACTAGGTAGTGTATACACACATAGATCCACATATACACACATTTATATGAGTGTGTGCATGTATTACTAGCATTATGTATCAGCTCCTTTTAGATTATTATTTTTTCTGCTGCCTAAAATGCATACTGTCTACTGCTTTAACTGCTTTCTATCTTGCCACTTCCTTCAAAAGAGAAAAATTAGAGAGTATTATATTTGGGTTAAAAAACCAATTTCACATTTATAAGATTACAGAGGCATTGTTAAAGGTTGCTAGGGAAAATCTGGGGACATTAGGGGACCCCAAGGTCAATATGAATCAGCAGTGTGATGGAGTAGTCTAAAAATGTGATCTTGGGCTACATAAAGATGGCTGTATTTTCAGGAATGGGTGGTGGTGTTGGCAGTGATAATTCCACTGTACTCTGCTTTTGTCAGGTATCATCATTAGCATTTTGTTCAGACCTAGACAATGAAAAGCTCTATGGTCTTGAGTTAATGACAGATAAGGATCAGTTGAAGGAACTGTGGATGATTAGCCTGGAGAAGAAAAGACTCATGGGTAACTACAGGGATGTGATGATAAATGTTTAATAACTAAAGCTCTGGAAAAAAATGTGCAGGGTATACCTTTAAGTTTAATTTGCATTATTTGGATTTTATCCATTATTTTATTATGTATATAGACAAAAATAAAAACAATAGATAAAGTCCTGATTTGTAATGTTTGCTGATCTCTGATGTGTAAATCTTCACAATGAAATTTTAAAATTGTCTCTCCCTAACTGGAGCTGGCTCCAGCAAATCCCAGATACATAATAACTCTCTTTTTGTATTAGAAAGGTTATCCTGTGCAGGAGGGATTAGATTAGTTCAGTTTGTTCCTAGAGGGCAAAACCAGGAATAATGAGTGGAAAGTTGCAAAGAAGACAATTAAATTCTCAGATTCAATGATTCTGTAACTCTTCCCTGTTTGGCTGCTTTTAGTAATTTAATTAGTGAAGAGGTTCTAGGTGTTGCCATGTGAGAATCAGCTTAAGGAAAGAGGAATGGCTAGTATGTATGAAGAGAAACCTTGAGGGACCTGATAATTGTCTTCAAGTATTTAACGGATTGTCAATTGTCAGAGTGACTGAACTTATTTTGCTTGTTCTTACAGAGCCAAGTTTGGAGTCATGGCTGAATGTAACAGAGAGGTATATTTGGTTTTGATATGAAGTAAAACTTTCTAACACTTTGAATAATCCAAAGGTGAAATGTACTACTTAGGAGTTAGAGAGTTTTTCTCTTGCAAGATCTTTATGGAAATGGCTGGTAAAAACTTTTTGAATATATTGCGTGGGGAAGCATGGTCTCTGCTCTTGAAATTTGGAGGGCCTCTAAATCTTCAACTAGTCACAAATTGACTTCTCCTACTAATTTCCTTATGCCTCTGGATGTTAATATTATTGATTGAGGCTCCTTGAAAACTTTGGGCTTTCTTTTATTCTTTCTTCATGTTCTTGTGCTAATTCAGTAGGTATATCTGATCTCTGCACCTCTGGTGGCTTGCCTTCTCCAATTCATTCTTTCAAATATTGACAAATTAAGCTTCCTTATCTGATCATAAAGAAGAAGAAAAACGTGTACAAGAAGGTTTTCTAATAAATAAATCTATATTTAAAATCTGAGTATTTTAAGGATGTCATAGAGAAGTTCTGGATTCTTTTACATCTGATAAAACAGCACCTAGAGCCTACTTATACATCTCATTTTCAAAATTTAAAGGATTTGGGGGCTTTTGAGATATACAAATTAGGATATTCCTAATATTTCAATAATAGGTAGAGTTTTTGCAGGGTTTGTACCCCAAAGAGACAATAGGGAAAAATACATGTACAAAAATATTTATAGCTGTGCTATTTATAGTGGCAAAAATGTGGAAAATGAGGAGATACGTTTCAATTGGGGAATGGCTGAACAAAAATTATCTATTGCTGATAAAATACTATTGTGATAAAAGGAATAATGAACTGGAGGGATTCCATGTGAACTGGAAAAACCTCCAGGAATTGATGCAGAGTGAAAGGAGCAGAACTAGGAGAACATTGTACACAGAGACTGATACAATGTGGCACAATCAAATGTAATGTACTTCTTTACTAGTAGCAATGGAATGATCCAGGACAATTCAGAGGAACTTATGAGAAAGAACACTATCCACATCTAGAAAAAAAAAACTGTGGGAGTAGAAACCCAGAAGAAAAACATATGATTGATTACGTGATTTGATGGATATATGATTAGGGATTTTGATTTTAAATGATCACTCTCTTGCAAATATTAATAATATGGAAATAGGTTAGGAATAATGATATATCTATAACCCAGTGGGATAGCTTGCCAGTTCTAGGAGGAGGGAGAGAAAGAACATAAATCATGTAACCATGGAAAAATATTCATGAAAAATTAATTAATTAATTAAAGAATTTAAAAAAAACAATAGATGCAGTTTGATAAAAAATGAGAAATTGAATTTGTAGTTAGAGAAATTGTATTTAAATCCAAGATTCATTGATTTTTATGTATATGACTTTGATTAGATAACTTAAACCTCCTCTGATTGTTTCCTTACTATGACTGTTATAAGGTAGTTAGAAATAATATTCCATTTGACTCAGGAGTACTCAAATTTAATCCATATCTTTGATACTAACTGTGAAACCAAGGGCAAATAGTTTAGATGTTTTAAGACTCAGTTTACATCTATGTAATGGTGTTAGTTGTATTTGCAATATCTGCCTTATGGATCCATTATGGGGAAAGTACTTTATCTTTAAGTGCTATGTAAGAGTCATTCATGGAATCCTTGTAAGAGGACTGAGTGAGAGAGAATATAAAAATAAACCTTCCATTCAACACCTAAAAAGCCAGAAATGTGCCAAGAATTGATAAATCATTAAAAAAGAAAGAGAAAGGGGGAAAAATTCTCACATGGTAAATTCTAGAGAAAAAAAAAACTAGGAGAGAGATATAGGAAATGATTATGGAAAATTCATTACGTTAAAATGTTTCTTTTTGTTTTTTTTTTTAAGACAAGCAAAAAAGAGTCCCTGGTAACAAGGAAAAATACTTTGGTAAAAATAATTCTAGAATGAAGATGGGAAAAGTTCCATAAAAATAGTACTAAATTCCTCCCCAAAATAGTGTAACAATACTCACAACTCCCAGAATGATTATAAATCTTAATAAAGTAATTAAAAGAATAAAAAAATACAGATTTTAAAGAAAAAATTACAAATGTAATTAGTGGTTTGAAACCTTAGTTGGAATTTTTTTAAAGAAGTGTACTCATGAAAAATGAAGTAGAAGAGACAGGATTAAAAGTTAAGAGATGCAGATAAATGTTATAGAGTGGTCAAACATTTTTCATTGAGTAAATTCAATTATATCGGGTCATGTACAAACCAAAGCAACTAACTCTGAAGACAGAGCCTACCTGATCTATATATGAGAATAGTTTGTCTTCCTTAGGAAGGTGATGAAACAAAAAATATGAATGAAATTCAGAAAATCATATAATAAAATTGTCTAGAAATACCGAGAGTGGTCTATAAAATTCAAATCAATGGGATAAGCATATAAAACGCTTTTCAAACTTTGAAGCACTTAAAATTTCAGTTATCATTACTATTGTTTTACTCATCTCATCTTTATTATTGTTATGAATGATAACTGATAACATTGTACTGCTGGATAGAAAAAGCCCAGATATTTTCACACATACATTCTCACAACCAGTTATAGCCTCTAGATCAAAATAGAAATATTGCAAATGATTAGAAGATTGTTCAATTTTCAAGGGACACTGGTCCAGTCTTCCTGAGTCTATCGATCAGTAATGAATAATTAAAGACAATTATTAAATATTATATGCTGAAAACCAAAAGAAAACTTCCCCACCCAAAGATAAACTATTAGCTGAGAAGAATTTTAGAAAGTTAAAATAGATTATCAATAAAATTCATGACTTCCTGGTTTTCCTTTAAGGAAACAAGAGTCAAATGGAGTTTTTTTTAAATGCAATTAATTAATTAATTAATTGAGAATATTTTTTCCATGGTTACATGATTCATGTTCTTTCTCTCCTCCCTCCCAGAACTGACAAGCAATCCCACTGGGATATGCATGTATCATTGTTCCTAATCTATTTCCATATTATTAATATTTGCAATAGAGCGATCATTTGAAATCAAAATCCTTAATCATATACCCATAGAACCATGTGATCAATTATATCTTTTTCTTCTGGGTTTTTACTCCCACAGTTCTTTCTCTGGATGTAGAAAGCATTATTTCTCACAAATCACTCAGGATTGTCTTGGATCATTGTACTGCTACTAGTAAAGAAATATATTTGAATATCTCCACAGGGAGCTAAAGATATTTAGTAAGAACAGATAATTATAGAAGACAAAATGGGAATATATAATATTCAAAAATGCTTTTGCATAAATCTTTCTATTCTTTGATAACATCTTTTAATTCTGTTTTTTTTAATTAGACCTTATCCTTGAATGAATGTGCTGCCTGCTCATACCCAGCAACTGTCTTTTCATTGACTGCTATGTGATGTTCTTTTTTAGTTCATTGAAGTAGTTGTCTTCATGATCTCACTGCCATACAGCAACCCTTGGAGAAGATGGACCTTTGCTGATACCAGAAACTTGGGGTCAATAAAATGCTTTGGATTTCCTAAAAGGCAATCAAATTGGCTTCCCTCCTCTTTTTCAACTCTGAGTTCATCTCATTGTCCATCTGTGTTGTCTGCCCTAGAGACTGTTGTACATGTCATACAGTATCTCTAGCCATACTATGAAATCTGGGCATTCTTTATCTATTTGGTCTTTCCCATGTGGTTAGACAAGCCAGATTTCCTTTGTGTATTTACAGACCTCCTCCAGAAGGCTTTACATTGCCCTGTGTTTTGACATTCAACACAATGTCAACAACAAACAAGAACATCTAAAGAATTTCACCTTCCTGTGGAGACTCTTCCTTGATTTAGTCTTTGAGCTGTATTTCCTCCTTCATGGCATATAAATCCCTGTTCTATGCCTGCCTGATATGTATTATGAGAAGGTCATTGGACAGCATTTTTGTTATTACCTCTTTCAAGGAATATGAAATGATCTCAACATCTAGACAGGAGATATCTATTTGTAAAAGAATATGTAAGGTGGCTTTTTGTTCCATTGAGTCAAACATTCTTTTTCATAATACAATGGGGTATTGTATTCTATCCTTCAGTTATATGTGATACATTTAAAAAATGCCATCTGCTGGTGAATGTCATTTGTGAAATCTGCTTTTTTTGTTGTTTGTTGTTTTCCAGTAAAATCTTCATCAAAGTTTGCCCAAAAAATTGTGTCCAGAAAAGTCTTTTAATCGCATATGGAGGCATGTCGGGTCATAGATCAGTAATTAGTAATCTTTTAAAAGTCATATTAAAAAGAATTAGCAATGTATGAGATTTTTATATACACTTGTTTCTTTTTCTTCTTTAGATATTTTATAAATTTGTCCCTTGTTGTTTACATGTTTATATAATTTCTACTTTGCATCTTATATATATGTATACATTTATGTACATCTCTCTCTCTCTCTCTCTCTCTCTCTATATATATATATATATATATATATATATATGCTTGATCTGTTCTAAATGTTTTTTTTTACATTTTAATTTCTTTATTATCATTTCTGTTTCCTTTAAACGCAGCTGAGAGACTGATGTTAGGATGTAATTTGGTATTGGAGAATTTGTATTATTGAAGTAGTTACACTGTCCTTGATAGATGAACTATTGTAATAATTTTTTCAAATCCTTTCCATTTTTTCTTCTGTTTATATGCCTCTTTCTATATTCATCCTTGAATGTTCTTGGTACAATTTCTTTTAGTAGGATATATTGTCATGCTTTCATTACTCTGATTTTACCCTCCATTGCTTTCCTTTGCCTTACAAGATGATACTGCTTATAATTATTCATCATCCTTCATGGAAGTGAGTTTATATTATATAATAGATAATTGGTTAAACATTGTAATGGTTTAAAAAAGGATGCATTCTATTAACAGCCAGCTATTACCTAGAATTGTGGGGAAAAGTTGTTGAAGAAGGAGCAGGGTAGGAGAAAATTACTTGAATTAAATTAAAATTACTTGAAGTAAAATGAAAATATGAAGGTTATTTGATTACAAATACTTTAATTACAAATGTAGATATCTAAAAATATCCTGGATAATTAAAAATAACTTTCTATGACTCGAGTATTATCACAAACCATTGCCCACAATCATTAAAACAATATATATCACCGGACATTTTAATAATATTCTTAATAGATGTTGTCATAAGAAAAAATTGTAAGTCTTAGTTATGTGGAAGGAAAAGCTTTCAAAATATACTGACCTAGCAGAAGAAATCAGACTTATGTGGAAACAGGATGAAGCATATATCATCTGGATTACTAACTTGCTTTCCAAAATACTTTGTCATCTATTTCTTGGAATTTATTTTACAAATTAAGACTGTTGACCTTAGTGTTATCAATAATAATTGACGTGTATATAGCACTTTAAAGTTTCAAGGGCACTTTACTTCATATGATTATCAAAATAACCATGTCAAGTAAGTGCAATAGTTATTATGATCCTGATCTTATAAATCATGGAACTGAGGCAGAGAAATTAAGTTCCTGACTTAACACTAAAAAGCACTTCATTATGGGAAGCAGAGTATGAATGCAGAGCTTCTTCATTCTAGATTTTTTATTCACAGTTTCTTAATAAGAATTTCAGATCCAACTTTTAGACATATGATCTTTTTTTGATGGTAGTTTTTTAAAATATTGAATTCCAATGTAGAATAATGTTATAATTTCTTCAGCTGAATTTATTTCTTCTGTTGAATGCCTACAGCAAAAGTCTGCATGACTATATCAATGAATCATGATCTACATTCCTCACTGTTTCTTTCTAAAAAGGATCCCATTGCTTTTTCTACTTGCCAAAGGGACAATTTAAGAAAAAAACATTAAAAATCATTTTGCTGAGATTGAATGCATTTCCCCATCTAGTTGAGATTCAGTTGATACTGATCTGTCCCTATTTCAATGACTTCATTTTCACATACAAGTTATCTGCCTTCCCCTTTCAAATTCATCGTCCAAGATAATGCTTGTCAGAAATCACTACTGAGGTATTAAAAACATAGTTCCTGAATATAATTCCATAGTAGAAAGAGACCTCAGTAGCCATCTAGTTCAGACCATACCTCTAAAACAATCTCTACCATTTCATATGTAACAGGAACACATTTAGCCTCAATTTTGAGGACACTAGTTCATGAATAGATATAGGTCATATCAACTTCCCTCCTAAATTTCCATTGCTTTTCTTCATTTGTCTGCATTTGTATAAAATGACATAGGTGTGTTTTTGAGAAATAGGTCTTTTTAAAATTTTCCTTCCATCTCTTTTTTGTTTTTTAAAAATCATCAAACATTGAAAATAACAGGAATCAAAAGCCAATAGGATTTATCATACTATTATTAATTATAGAAATAAAATAGGGTTTTCAGAATATCTAAAAGTGCCAATGAATAGTGTGGTTAAAAACCCCTATTTAAAAGCTGTCTTCAAAAGGTGTGACATTATATTACTATAATGCTTTACCTCCTGAAAAATATGGTCCCTTGTATCATACAAAAGAAGGGTTAATAAAATAATTCTCGTTTCCCATTTATTTATGCATATATACATATAAAATTGTAGTAAAGATTCAGGTCACTGAGTTTGAGTGAATCTATTTGCAAATGAATATCCCACTTTTAAAAAACTATTTTTCTATTAACACTTGCAATGTCTTCAGTATATGAACTTGCAGTGTGAGAACTCCCTGATTTGATTCAGTAATTTCTTTTTAATTTACTATTGCCTTCAACACTTGCCTACAGGACTGAGAGGTTCCTTGACTTATCTGTGGTCTCAAGGCTAGTAATTGTTGGGAGTAGGACCAGTTATTCCTGATGCTGCCTTCTACTCACCATTCCATAACACCTCTCTTTAATATCCATACAATTAAAAAATAGTGAGTATTTTCAAAAAATTCATTCAAACCAAAGAACCAAAGAATGAATGCAAGATTGTTTTGTAGATAAGAAGGTATGAAAAATAAAATAACTTTTTACTGAACTTTAAGATTTCAAAAATTTTGGAAGTCTAAGGTATCCTCAAAAATTCTCTTTTGAGCTAGATCGGGGATCGGCAACCTTTTTGGCCGTGAGAGCCATAAATGCCACATTTTTTAAAATGTAATTTCGTGAGAGCCTTACAGTGCTCATAGTGCGTGCTCCTGTAACAGAGCCTGAAAAAAATTGACTTTATGGCTCCTGCTGAAAGAGCCATATCTGGCCCTCAAAAGAGCCAGATATGGCTCAAGAGCCATACTTTGCCGACCCCTGAGCTAGATGATTCAGGACATATTACCTACAGTTTATAGAAGGGGAGGCTTAGACAGGAGGCTCAACGTCTCACTATTACTATTATTATTATTATATATTATTCAACTGCTATTTCCTTCACAGAAATTTTTTACTGATTTTTCTAATCTGAAATAATCATCTTGAAAATGTACAGAATATTTTGTATCTCTGATATGCTCTTATCATATTCTAATTCATTTTTCAGAAATTTTATCATATTAGTGACACAAATTTGCTTTTGTAACATGTTATTGTCCTAGGATGTAAACTCTGAGCACAATGACCATGTATTAGATACCTTTGCTTTTTCATTGCTGCCTGTCAGAGAGAATTATGCATGGGAGGTACTTAACAAATGTTGTATGAATGCATAAGAAAGAAATAACAATACTTGCTTTTTCATTGCTGCCTCTCAGAGAGAATTATGCATGGGAGGTACTTAACAAATGTTGTATGAATGCATAAGAAAGAAATAACAATACTTGGTAAGTCTTTCACATTATGATTTTTTTGCTCTTTTCTATAACATGATAGAAGATCAATACAATTCCATAGCAAGAACATTGGAGTTAGAATCAGAAAGCTAAAGCTAATTTTAGTTCTGTAAATTACTATGGTGTGATACTGATTCTAGGACTCTTCCTTTAGTTATTTCACAGCTGGAATATATGTTCTGGGTGATGCATTTTAGGAAAGTTATTGATAAAAGAAAATGTTGAAAGAAGGACCACAAGGACAAGAATGACCCTTAAGATCTAGATGATGGAACATATCCGGCATGTTTAATCTAGAAATGAGAAAACAGAAGAAACATAATTTCTATCTTCAAATATTCAAATAACTGCCGCATTGAAGAAGAATTAGGCATGTTTTCCTGTGGTGTCAGAAGACAGGACAGGAAGCAATTGCTTTAAGTTTCAAAGAGGTAAATTTAGGCTTAATACAAGGGGGGAAAGCAACTACACATGACTTTTATTAGAACTTTCCAGAATAGAACAGTGGTAACAAACTAAAATAGAAATGATGGCCATTTCCAGAATAGAACAGTGGTAACAAACTAAAATAGAAATGATGGCCATTACCTGTATGTGTCCCTGTGGGCTACACATTGAAGCAGGAAACCACACATTTCTTTATATTTTTAATCAATACATGAATATATTAAAATCAGGTAGGAACTGCATTTTGATCTAGTTCAGGAGACACTGGAGTGTTATGGGCTGTGTGTGTTCTACAGATCGTCTGTCATCTCTGCCATTGACAATAAAATGTTGGGTTGAAAGCCTGGAAGATCTCAGTTCAAATTCTAGCTCTGATACTTACTATGTTGCTATGAGTAAATCCATATAACTATAGTAAATCTTATCCTCAATTTCCTTAAATGTAAAATGAAAGGATTGTATTAGATGCTCAGAATGTTCTTCTAAGTAGAAATCCTATGACCTATGAATGTTAAATATCTATGTCATATATAGTGAAATTTCATAGCAAGTACTTTATTTTATCGTGAATTCAATTATAGGTTAAATGATGCTTTCTATGCTATAGAATGTTGCCCAAAATTTGTCTTATTGGAAAGAAGTGAAAAGATTATTATTGGTACATAACAATAACATTCATATCAAATATACTTTGAGCTTCATGTATGAAACAATGTGTATTTTTAATTAATTCTCATAAAGCAACCATATATTTGTGAAAATGATTGAGCTATGATACTATGCTGATTGTGGACCCAGTAAGCAATAACATGGGAGTTGCTTCTTTTAGAGGTATAGTCCCAAAACCTCTCGTCATTCAGGAGAAATAGTAACATATAAGCAACTCATTTTAGTCAAGTAATTTGAATAAACATGATATTAAATTACATAAAGTTTTAAAAACTATATTATAAGCTATTTTATGCAAAATTGTTAAATTACTTTTCTATGAAGAAGACACATCAATAATGCAACACAAGGACACATGCATTTGGGAGAGTTGATCATCATTGCAAGAAGACACATTGCACATTAGAACTTAAATGCTGGGTTCTTAGGAGCAACTGGGATTAGAAAATATTAAAATCATCATGGACAAATTTAGACACCAGAGCGATCAATAAAACTATTTTGCCAGACATCCCAGTCACTCCTACAAAATAATCAATAGAAATTTATTAAAATTACTTTTCCTATTAAAAGGAAAAAAACTCACAAATGATTGGGCATTTTGTAGCCTACTTTTTTTTAAAGTATAACATTGTTTATCCTGACCTGTGTTAACTGTGTTGTGCTTGTAGTCTCCATCCCACGTTTTTTTTTTCCTATTTGGCATTGAAAAGAGGGTCTTACCTTCCTGATTCAAATGTGAACCAAGTTGAGTCACGACCATATCTCCTCAAGGAACTAAGGGGCCACATCACCAGCTTGACCTTGGCATTGTGAATATCCCAGAGATAGATGTTTTCATGTGTAATCTGCATTGTGCATTCCCCATAAATATCGAGATTTGGTGTAGGCATAAGATACACATTGAATCGCTCTGGAAAGGGGAAAAAATAATGGGAATAAGGTGAAAACTGTAGTTAATAATTTATTATTCCACTCTTTCAACCTACATACATTAAGCTGTTCAGAAATCATTCATCTCTATTCATATTGTACTTTCTTTGATGATATTGATGCTTGTTACTGAATAGAATTTTCAAAGAATTTCTACCTTTCATAGATTTTATTATCCAGTCTTAAAGAATTTTTTGGGTGCATCTATGCAGTTGTTTTTCTTTACCTAACTCTTGGTGGCTCCATCTGGGGCTTTCTTGGTAAAGATATTAGAATGGTTTGCATTTCTTTCTTAAGCTCATTTTGCAGATCACAAAATTGAAATAAACAATGTTAAGTGACTTGTCTAGGTTCTTACAGCTCATAAATATCTGACGGGCACTGAGAAGCTATTAAGTGACCTTTATAAGATTACACAACGAGTATATGTTAACAGTAAGATAGAAACCCAGTTTAATGACCATGATTGTGCCTCTTGTTAAGCATATCCTAATAAATTCCCAATATTTCCTTTACTTTATATAATTTATGTAGTTATTATTTAAAATAAAATTTTAAACAGATGATATCATGCATGGTCTTAAGGTGAATGTACCTTTGTGCCACAAAAGATATTTACCAAGTTATCCAAAGTGACTCACAGTCATCTGGAAAAATATGATCATTTTTTATTTTATATGAATTAAGTACTTGTTGAATTTGAAGCATTTGAATATACAATGTTTTCCATTTTTTGCATCTAGAGACATTATTTTTATTAAGCAATAAAAAAGGAGAAAAATTGCTGCTTTCTATGATTTTCCATGCATGGCAATCTGAGAGGAAGAACTCATTTTACAGAAATGAATCCCAACCACAGTTTTGTAATATTCTAGGATATCTCAAGAGATATGCATAAATTGCCTCAACAAAATTCAATGAATTTTAATTCAATTTCATATAAGAAATAAATATAGGTCATAAAGTACTTTCTGTTTTTAACTAAGGGGAAGGGAAATGGTGGCATGTTTCAAAATCAAATGAAATGTTGTCATAACTAAAAAGAAAAAGGTTTAAAATTACCTGAAGATATTATTATTTGAAGCCAATTTTAACCTCAAGTCAGTAATGTTTTAAGGACAGAATTGTAAAATTAATTATTATGAGAGATTTACAGTCACAGCTGGATGAAAAGTGATTTATCTAGGAATATGATGCTCATTGCTCATGTGGATTTCAAGTTTTTTTTAAAAGATTAATGTTTTCCAGTATTGGACTACTAGGTCCGAATGAATGGTATAAAGAGATTTTCTTTATTAAGGGTTTTCAATAGTAAAGATTAACAGATGAGAATGTTTAGCCAATGTAGTTTAACAAAAATGATGAGCACATAGTCCAGAAATTTTAGAGTTCTCAATTTTATGTTTCAATTTGGGAATTAAAAAACAAAAACAAATTAAAATAATATATCCCAGATTTTATCAAACATCTGGTTTCATGAGTCAAATATATATATATATATATATATACATACACAGATACACATAATTACATATCTTTTATATATATGTATATTGTGTGTGTGTATATATATATATATACATATATATATATATTCCATTGACTATTAAATGGCCTTTTCTTTTGGATCAACTCCCTAAAAGGCAAAATAAGAACGAGGACTGATTACATGATCTATTCAAAGAACCCTGAAAAAATCCATATTCTCCATCTAGCACATCTAAGAAATAAGTAATAAAGACATTCAATATGAAATGCATCACACACTGTTCTCATTCCATCTCTATAGTGAAACCAGGGAAATCATAGCCAGTAAATCAGTTGTTTTTTTTAACATTATAGATGTTCAATTATATTATGGCCTTTATAATCATGTCAAGAAAATATATAAAATATGAACCAAAAATTCTTCTTTTTCTCAGTTTCCCTTTAATAATTTCTAGGCTTTCTACTGTCAATCATATTATTCATACAGAGGACCTGAGATATAGAGATACTAATTTATATATTATTAATATAATAAAATAATATATAATATTTTGTTATATATCATACAGTATAATATATTTACATTATAATATATCTGATGTGCATAGATTAATATCTATTGTAAATAATATGATGATAATTTCAGTGACACGAGTAAAAGAAAAAGAAGCAACCAGAGGCTCCAAATAATCTCAACTAGGACCAACATCAGGTTTTCCCTGAATCACAGAATCTTATATTGGAGAGTACTCCCAGAAGTCATCTAGGCCGGTCCATTCATGAATGAGAATCCTCTCTAAAACATACCAAACAAGTGGTCTTCCAGCCTTCTCTTAAAGACCTCCTGTGCTTCCTGAACCAGCCCAGTTCTAACCATGAGGAAGTTGTTCTTTTTTTTGCTTTACCTAACAAGCAAACTCAATTTCGTTCCTTGTAACTTCTACTCATTGTTTCTCATTTTGCTTCTGGAGCCAAACAGAACAAATTATTCACCCTTAGTTTGACAGTCCTACAAATGCTTTATTTTGCCTAACATATGCCTCTATCATATTTCTTTTTTTCCTCTGTGCTAATGCTAAATATGCTCAGTTTCTTCAATAGATCTTCACAGGACATAAAATGGAAGCCCTTCATTATCTTGTTTGTACTTTTGAGGCAATCTCCTCCTTATAAATGTTTTTTTCCAAATGTGGGGTGTAACACTGAACATAATATTTTATTTATGGTCTAATAAGAATACAATATAATGTGCTCTCAATTACCTTGTCCTGAGCATTATCCTGCTCCTAACACAGTCTGCATCATATTAACCTTTTGGGCTGTCATTTCACACTGCTTATTCATGTAGAATTTGTGTCCAGTAAAATCCTCAGAATATTTTTTCAGAAAATATATCTGACAACACTTCCTCATCCTGTACTTGGAAAGTTATTTTTAAAATATCTAGTTGTGAATTGACATATTTCCTTATTAAATTTCATCTTACAATTTTCTGTCTAATCTTCTAACCCATAAACACATTTTTATTTAAAAAATGCTTATAATAAATATCAAATTTCTATTAGCCTTTTTATTTCTGTCCAAATGAAGAATCGTTCTCCTTGTCAGAGAAAACAGGAAGAGAATACTTTAGTTTCTTTCCTTTTCTCTGCTATCAATTATTATCTCATCCTTCTCCACCCCTTATGCAGAAGTGATTCCTTTTCTTGATCATTCTCTTTTCCCCAAATAAATTTAAAATAAAAGTCCTATCCTTAGCAACTCTTGATGCTATTCTTACCAAACTATGAACCACTTTTGAATTCACTCATCTTTTCTTTTATCTTCCACACATATCTTAAAAAAAAAATCAAAATTGGTTATTGAGTTCCCTGTACCTCCTGATGGACTCTGTAGACAACACATACTTTCCCCTATTCATCAAGGCTTTTTCAATTTTCAGAATTTCATTCTTGAGGACTTTCTATCCTTCCTGAGAATTCTTAACATATATAATTTTAGCTTATGGTATAGTACTTTTTTCTTTCTCTGAACTCTTTGAAAACTCCGTCTCCAAGTCATGAATTTATGTCAGACTACAACAAATTTTCTTCTCCTCTTTTATAAATTCTTAAAATGGAGAAGGATCCTTCTCTTTCCACCCTCCAGGCACTGATAATTTCCACTGCAGTAACCAGTTATTTTTCATTGATTATAATAAGATTCAGGGTAGAATCCTCACTACTTGGTGTTTTTATCTTTTGAAAGATAAGGTTATGAGTAATATAAGAAATTTGTATACGAATGTACACACACACATATATTTGTATACAAACAATATTCATGCAAGCATGTATATTTTACTTTGGCTAAATAGAGACCTCCAATAGTTGTCTAGACAGTTGAAGTTATCCATCACTATTATAGCTTTCCAGACATATAGTTCAGGAATGCGTGTCATACTACCAAGTCCTAGTGATACTCTAATATGACCATCATCCTGGTTCAAACAAACCCTCATCTCCACATATCTGTACTATTCCTGTTTCTTGTTGGCTGGTCTGACTGTCACAAGTCTCTCTCCAAATTAGTCCATCCACACTCAGCTGCCATAGTAATTTTTCTAAAGCCCAGGTCTGACAATGTCACTCTCCCCTAATCTTCTCAGCCCCATTAAATAAACTTTAGTGGCTCTCTATTTTCTCTACTATCAAAAACAAAATCTTCTTGGCTTTTAGATCCCTTCACAAACTAGTTGGCCCCTACTTTTCCCATCTTCTTACACATATTATACTACTCAACACCAGCCTCTTTGTCATTCCTTGCCCAAGACACTCTTTAAGAATCCAGGTATTTTCTCTGGGTGTCCCCCATCCCTAGAATGCTTTCCCTCCCAATTTCTGACTCTTAGATTCCCTAGCTTTCTTCAAATCCCAAATTAAAACCTCCATTCTTCAGGAAGCCTTTACTAATATTTCTCGGTTCTAGTACCTTTTTTATAAAAATAAGTATTTCCTATTTATTCCATATATAATTGGTCTGTACATAATTTGTCCGTGCTTTCTGTCCCATTAGATTGTGAACTTCTCAAGGTCAGGGAACCTCTTTTGCCTTTCTTTGTAGCTCCCTTGGCATTGTGTCTGGAACATAGTAAGAACTTAATAATATTTATTGAATAACTGATTAAATTTGCTAATCTGCCTTATTGATTGCATATATATTGTGCATTTGTGTAAGGCCATCTGGTAACAAAGACTTTATTGTTTGCTATCTCCTTGTCTGTTTCTCCTCTGAATTTCTGGATGTTTCAGCTACTATTCCTATTCTTAAATTATATATTCCTTCTATGCTCTCAACTTTAACAAATTTACTTAGGCAATTGTCTCTGTAGAGCTTCCTTTTTCAGTTCAGAGTATTGTGAGTATATCACAGACAAACATCTCTCTTTATAAGTCAACACTGTCCCTATCCAGGTTCCTACCAATCCTATATTTTGAATTATTCACTAGAAACACATAATCCATTCTCTGATGGCATATTTTTGTTTACCAGCTATCGATGCTTACCTCAATTTGTGGAATAGCCCTTTCAAACTTAATTTATGATATATAATGTAATCCCCTAGTCAACTGGAGCAGACCTTCTATCTAGCATCAGTTTACTCTTTAAAGAAAGGATAAATGAATAAACAAAGCATTTATTAAATGGTTACTGTGTACAAAGCATTGGGGATACATATAGAAAAAATAAGATAGTACTTATTCTCAAGCAGTTTTCTGACTTCCTTGCCATACTGTCACAGCCTCTAAAATCAGTCTCTTACCCACCTCTCCCCACCCCAAATTCTAAATTCTTGTAAAAAACTCTTCATATTGACTGATATTCCCAAGCCTTAGAATCACTTTTTACAATTTCCTCTCCTCTTTTTTTTCCTCTTTCAGCATATGTCCTTTCTCCACACATCCTAACAACTAGGTTGTGACCTCCTTGAGGACAGGGAACTTTGTATTCCTTGCAGCAAAGTCAGGCAACAAGGAGGCACTTATTAAATGCTTTTGATTTGACTTTTCCCATCATGTTGTTGTTATTCAGTCATTTTAGTGAAGTCTGACTCTTTGTGAAAGTTTTTTGGATTGTAAGAAGGGAAGAAGAGAAATGGATTGAAATAAGTAAGAGAAGGAATTTTTACAAGAAGAGAGAGCCACATGCTAGGAATTCAGTAACAAGGGATTCTGGAACACAGAGAGGGGGAAAAGAGTGAACACCAACAATTGCTCTTGGCTCTTGAACTTCCTGTCTCTTAAGCAATCTGGGCGCTGAGACTTCCTCTCTCTTGAGCTGAAGAGGTTTTGGCTTCCTATCCCCTGGAGTAGAAGATGCAAAATCCCTTCATAATACCCTGGTTTCAAAAAAAAAAATCCCTGCCCTGTTTTTACAGTATTCTCTAGAGATTGAAAAGCACACTGGTCCAGTGGAGGAAGCTCTCAGGCTTTCTTCACTAAGGGATACTGAGGAATCCAATAAACCTCAGTATCTCACTAACTTCAACACCATCCTTTTTAGGATGATTATTTCAGGATGTTCTTTTCAAAGTTACTGGACTGGTTTGCCATTTCCTTCTCCTGCTCATTTTATACATGAGGAAACTGATGCCAGCAGAGTTAAGTGACTTTCCAGGATCCCATAGCTAATAAATATCTGAGTTTGGATTTGAACTGAGGTCTTCTTGATTCCAGTTCTAGCATGCTATCCACTACTTCACTTGGCAGCCTTGCTGCTCCATTTCCCATCATAACCAGAAGTAATAAGTAATATGTTTGGAGGTATGCTGTGCTTTGTTTACATCAGTTATCTGTGTAGAATTTTAGAATGTCAGAGAGTGAAGGCATCTCAGAAAATATTTAAAGTAGCTTATGAAATCCTCACGAACAGGAACTGTGTCTTATTTTCATTTGCAGTATGCTCAGCATGTGGTCCCTTGTAAATATAAGGAGTTAGGAAATATTTGTTGATTCCACAGAATCAGAGAATCTCAGTTGGAAAGGAATTCAAAGGCCATAATCTGACCTGTATCTGAACTCTAGTTCCCAAATACATCTGAGAGGTAGTCTTTCAGTCTTTGCTGAAGGATGTCTATCATTGCATGCCAAAGCAAACCCTTCTTAGGAAATTTTCCTTTAAATCTAACCAGGTGAATGAAACTTCTTTTCATTGGTCCTCATTTGGTCTTTTACAGCTAAGTACAACAAGCTTAATCTTTTAAAATTACTTTTAAGTACTTGAAGAAAATCAGTTGAATTTTTGGAAGACTTTGGGGCTATATCAATTCTTATGCGCAAACACAGTTTTTACAAAATGGAATTTATTGAGAGATAAAGATGATAAACAGCAAATAGGACAATAACATTTTAACACAATTTCACAAGTTTTTAAAAACACCAAAAAATTTAAGAAAGCATTAATCTTACAAGAGGGGGCTCACGTGACATGGTTTGTCAGCGAAGTAGTAGAGAAATTAATTCTCTAATTTGGGAGGACAGCAGGGGTCTTAAGAGTTCAGTTACCTTATAATTAAACACAGTCTAAAAGGAAAATTGCCATAAAACTTTAAAGTCAGGAGGTAACTTTAATGATAATCTAGTCAAATCCCATCATTTCAATTAAGACAACTGAATAAAGAAGCTGTGACTCAGAAATAAAAGTACTTGCCTTCTAAGGTTTGCTTCATGTAAAGTGAGGCAATTCAAACTGAACCCAGTTCTCTTAATTCTTTCTAGTGCCTTTTACTTTACACAAAGCATCAATTTTCATAGTCAAATTCCAACAAAGTAAGCATTTTAAAGTTTCTAAAATTAGTTTCTAATTCCACTTCAGATTTATGAGACTCAGATATATTGTTAAATTATATGTATAATATGTAGGCTAAGAACTTTTCCTCTATTAGGAAAAATAGAGGATCGACTTTGATACTAAACTATTCTGATTGGACGAGATTCAGTAAAAAAATGTATAGTTCCTTTATTGGTTGCACAATGTGTCTTTAAAGCGATGTGAAAATATATTAAAAGGATATTTATCCTGGATTTGAATAACTGGAAAACAATAATAGTTCTGGAAACCAGAACATGAAGCAGACCTTCCTGACCATAAAAGGGAGGAAAGGGCTCTACTAGATTTACCAGGGAAATGTTTAAATGAGACCTTATTTCAAGTTCAAATCCCTTCATAGTTTATATTTGATATCTGAATGAAATGAGGCATTCGTAGTTCAGATGACACTTTACAAAGGAATATTTTCTTAGCATGAGAGGGGTACTCAATGAGCATAGGTATAGAGGTCACCCAAAGTAGATTCTAATAAGTGAAGCTGCCTTCCCTGAGTTTCCCCCCTGTGGTTTGCCAGTCAATCATCAGAGAGTACTTAGAGAAACTCATAGATATTTTAAATTTGAGTAACCAGCACACCAATAGCTTCCAGTTCCTAAACACATTCTAGAGTTTGGTTTAATACCTCTCTGTGGAACATTAATCTGATTTACGTTGGTGGCTAAGACATTGGTCTCATCAAAGTAAAGGAATGCTTTTACATCAGCAGAGAGGCAATTACTATACTGAATGTGTTTGATTCACTGTACTTAGATTGCGTATCTAGGTGATAGAGAGGATAGAATATGGGCCCTGAAGTCAAAAAGACTCATTTTCCATATTAAATCTGGTCTCAGACACTTGCTAGCTCTATGACCCTGGGCAAGTCATATAACCTGCTTGCCTCAGTTCTTTATTTGTCAAATGAACTGAAGAAGAAGGAAGTGGCAAATCACTCCAGTATCTTTGCCAAGAAAACCCTATATTAAATACATTAACATTTTTTCACTTCCATTTTATAAGTATCATGACTCTAAATTAATTCACCTGTTTTTTCCTTGCATTCATGCTTCCATGGTTGAGATAAATTATTTCATTACCACTTATTTTCTTCTCTTGGTGCTATTTCTCATTAATCCTATTAACAGACATATACCATTTGAGTAATATTTTGAGACCAAATCTTAGTGCATTGTTCTATTTACAGAAGGTCTGACAGATAGCTATGGAGCTTCCTAATAAAATACTAACAATTTTGATCTCAGCCTCCTCTTCTATATAATCAGAATAATTATATATATACATATATATGAATATAAAATATATGTTTGTGTGTATGTATCTCTGTATGTGTATATATATATATGTGCATATATACATATATATGTAAAGGCTACTTTCAAAACATGTTAATACAAGAAAGGACATTCATAAACATTGAAAATTCAGTTTTAGGGTAAAAAGCTTGCTTTACATGGCAATTATGAGATAAAAAGAGAATAATGAAGAAAAAAGAAAACATAGAAGTAAAGAAATAAATGGAAAATAGAGAGTAATAAAATAATAAGAATAGTTAGGAGGACAATGAACTAGGGCAGGGCAATGTTCTAAGGACATGGAATTAAGTGACAGGACAACGAATTAAGTGTAATAGATCTTACCTGATTTAATCGCCTAAATATTACATTAACTTTCTTTTAAGCCTGTTGTTAACATTCTTTCTACTGGAAGACGACCAGAATGACATCACTGGGAATATCTTTTGATTCCTGAATAAATTGGATTTAAGTGAGGCAGAGTTGCACAAAGTCCTTGGCCTCACTTTTTCTTCTGGAGTTATCCAAGTCCAGAGGTAAGACAAAAGTCAAGACTGGTGATAGCTTGTGATGCAACATATGACCTTGGCTTCTTTGATGTCTACCCAACATCTAAGTGCTCCACAGAGTCTTTTTTCTCCCACTCTATAACCATTGGAACAAATTATTCTGATCCACCCCTTCTACCAGAGGAAATTTTCACATGTTTTATGGGACATTCCCCTAAGTCACCAACAGATTTGAGTACTCTGAGTTACACTCAACCTGGTTTAGCCTGCCTGCCTAAAGAGACAACTGTTGTGTGGCCACTGTGCATGCTACACCTTCTTGGAGCCACTAGGATGAGCAGAGTGGCAGGGGGATAAGAGGTAGGAGGAAAGCAACCCTGATAAGGGATGTACAAGCTGTCACACTAGAGGTACAGATCTTCTTTGAACATCCTGTATACTCCAGTTTAGGTGATGTATAATGGCCCTTAGTTTCATTTAGTACTTTTCTCTATTTTCTGTAGTTTCTATCAGGTGAAATGTTATTAATATAACAATATCTCTTACTCCTTAGGCAAAATCCCATCTTCGAGAGGGAGTTTACTGTCTACCTCAAATAAAAGTTTTGTGTAAGTCTAGCTAGCCGCTAGACTTTTTATAATTGAAGAAAATATGATAGTACACTGTAAGTTTAAGTAAAATAAATGAATAAATAATATTTCAAAATTTGTTACTAAAAAGTGAAGGTAATCCAGGAGAGAGGGGCAGAGTTTAAGCAGTCACAGAAGTCCAAGTATCAGCTTTGACCTAAGACTTTTGCTTTGAGATACCTATAGGGGACTTACCAGAACTTGAGAGCTCATCTTCATAAATTTATAGGATTATTGATACAGAGCTGAAAGAAGCCTTAGAGAAAATAAGTCTAAACTCCTTTTAAAGATGAGAAAAGGGTAGCACAAAAGTGATTTCCAAGGTCACATGGGTGATTCTTAGTTTAAAAGTCTAACTTGAGGGACAAAAAAATGAAATCCCAAATGTAATAAAACATTACGAACCAGGGAGAGCAATGAATGTTGGAGGGGATGTGGCAAAATTGGGACATTAATGCATTGCTGGTGGAGTTGTGAACTGATCCAACCATTCTGGCTGACAATTTGGAACTATGCTCAAAGGGCTATAAAAGAATGCCTGCCCTTTGATCCAGCCATACCATTGTTGGGCTTGTACCCCAAAGAGATCATAGATAAACAGACTTGAACAAAGATATTTATAGCTGCGCTTTTTGTGGTGGCAAAAAACTGGAAAATGAGGGTATGTCCTTCAATCGGGGAATGGCTTAACAAATTGTGGTATATGCTGGTGATGGAATACTATTATATTCAAAGGAATAATAAACTAGAAGAATTCCATGTGAACTGGAAAGACCTCCAGGAATTGACGCAGAGTGAAAGGAGCAGAGCCAGAAGAACATTGTACACAGAGACCAATACACTGTGGTAAAATAGAATGTAATGAACTTCAGTACTAGCAGCAATGCAATGACCCAGGACAGTTCTGAGGGACTTATGGTAAAGAACACTACCCACATTCAGAGGAAGAACTGCAGGAGTGGAAACACAGAAGAAAAGCAACTGCTTGAACACATGGGTTGAGGCGGACATGATTGGGGATGTAGACTCACACCAATGCAACTATCAACAATTTGGAAATAGGTCTTGATCAATGACACATGTTAAAACCAGTGGAAATGCGCATCGGCTACGGGGTGGGGGGGGGAAGTTGGGGAGGGAAGGGGAAAGTAAGAGCATGAATCATGTAACCATGTTAACTTTTCTAAAAAATAAAAATTATTTAATAAAAAAAAACCATTATGACCATTTTTTTCCTTTTTGGATGATATTTGAAGATAATCAGGATTCAGGGACTACAGAGGTCTGAAAATCAAATGATTTATAGGTAGAAACAAATAGAAAATTAGTAGATAGCACTTCCCTAGGGAAGCCTCAAGCAAAAATGCAAAGTAAAATTAAATTTACTTTCGATGCCTATTCTTTTCACCCCTAATGTCTCCTTCAGGTTCCACTTATCCTCAGGTTGACCCCAGTAATAGGCAAGTCTTTATTATGATACATTTCCATATTTTTCAACCTTTTTTTTTTGCTTTAAGTGAAGGAAGAACATTTCCCTAAGGATGTTAATTTTTTAATATTCATAAATCTGTCATTTTCTAATAGCTAATTGCAAAGTGTTGAGGTTAATTTAATAAAATGGACTAATATATCCTTGAAAGAAAAGTGAAAGGAATAGGGTGAATCAATGAAAAATTAGACATCATGGGATTCCAGAGGGATGATAAATGTTTTTTGTCTATACTTTTGTCATTTTTAATACTGTATCATGGGTGGAATGATAAGCTTATCAAGGGATCAAAGATGATTCCATAGAAAATATAGTCTGAATTGAAAGTTTAGATTTAAGGTATATATTTAATTTATTTTGATCTCATAATTCACAAGAAGCAAGAGAGTTAAATAACAAGTAATAAAGACACATTATGGGAAGATGTTGGAATAGAGTGTGGAGCTTTCTCACCTTTTGAATTCCCTCAACAAAAAGCCAAAAAACTTCAGAGAGTCTATGCTAAATGTCGCAAAAAAAAAAAAATACAAAAAACAACTGACAGGAGTTGGGAGTGAAGCTGAATGGCCAGGGAACAGAAGCAGTCCAGGAGCCAGAGTTGCAGGTTGAAGTCCCAAGGCATAGTTCCAAGCCATGGTACTAGTCCAAGATTCTCCAAGATGAAAATTCACACCAAAGACCCCCTTGGACAGGAAGTTCAGGACCTTTATATTCTTTTTCAACATCGCTTCTTGTCCCTTCCTCCACTTTATGGGAGCCAATTGCAGTCTTTAAATTTTCTTAGAGCTGCCATTGGGGTGGTCAATCACTTCTGGAGTTGACACCCACTTTTAGCAAGTGGCATATGGAACTCCCCTACTTAGTGTTAAGTAGGGGTGTTTTCAGTTTCTTTTTTTTTGATTAATTTAAAAATAGGCAAGGGGAGAGTTAATCCTATCTTCACAATCCCGGCTGTGATTCTTTGGGAGACTAGTCTCCTCAATGAATCAGTTGACATAAACAGCTTATACCTCTAAAGATTTTCTAGCTACAGGTGCATACAATATTGCACTTTCTAAGAGGAAACTACAATAGTTAGAGACAAGAGGGAAATACTAGAGAGAGAGAGAGAGAGAGAGAGAGAGAGAGAGAGAGAGAGAGAGAGAGAGAGAGAGAGCGCAAAACCAATGTTTGCTAGGCACATTGACAAAAAGCCAATTAGGGGGCAGTCCCCTTTGGCATAAGAGTTTACATTTAGAAATAGTGTGTTCAACCCCCTTTGTTTCACTCATTTATATCACAAAGTTCATTCTGGGTCTTCAGATGCAGTGGAGTTTTCTTTATGGCACTTTCTCCCAACAGTTCATTTTCTAGATTCAAGGAGTTAATGAGCTTCTTTTCCTGAAATTTTTTTTTTCAAAAAATTTTAAAACTTGGATTTTATGAAAATTACATATCTGCAGCCCTTCATTTTCACTCTATATTTATCTCTCACTTTCAGTTTGTTTCTTATAAACAAAGCATTGTTAGGTTGTGGTTTTTTATCCTTTTGTCTATTAATATTTTTTCCCTATTGGTGAATTCATTCCATTTACACTCAATGTCATAGTTATAAACTGAGCATTTTCATCTACGCTATTTCTCCTCACTGTCTGTCTCCTTCTTCCTATCTTTCCACCATATCCCTCCTCAGGTGTCCAATTGTATTTGACCAATACCTCTCCAATTCATACTCCTTCCCCAAAATCCACCCCCCTTATCTTCTCCCCTTGCCCTCTTAATACATGTAAAGATTCCTTTTGGCAAAAATTGAAAATTTTCAAGTCACTTTAAAAATCTTGTCATCTCAATCGCCTCTTGGCCTTTTGGCTAAGATCGAGTGTAAAATCTTGTCATCTGAGATTTTTGAGAACTTTAATTCATTTCCACATATAATTTCACTTAACTCTCATGAGAGCAAAGAGATATGAGTTTATACCCATTCATCTATGAGGTACTTGAGGTTCAGTGAGTTTAAGAGACTTGCCCAAGCTCATGAAGCTAGGGGTTGGGTGTAGAACTGTAATCACTCCAAGCCTACAATTCATTCAATTACATCATGCTATTTCAATAATAAATATGATGATATTAAAATGTGGCTATGTGATAATATATAAAAATATTCTAGTAGTAACAATGGCCTTTGATGGATGACCTTTATTGTGCAAAGAGAATTTAATTGAAAAGCTAATAACTGCCAATTTTAGTGATAACTATAAATTTGTAAAATTCTTGAACTAAAGAAAAGCAAGAAAGGGAATCAGGAAAGAAAAGAAATTATTTTATGGGAAAAATTTGGGAAGATAATAGGCTATTTTAAAAGAAATATAAAAGGGTAAGAGAATGACATTCTTATATTCCCCAAACAATAACAAAAGAAAGTTATTTTAAGTTTTGTACCAATCTATGTCCAATATTGCCAAAATAGGTCCTACCAAATGTCAGTCTAATCAGCTCAAGGTTTTGGAGAAGATAGAGCCCCCAGGCCTGGAATTAGGAAGTCCTGAGTTAAAATCCAACATCAGACTCTTACTGGCTAGATGACTCTGGGCAAGTCACTTTATTTCTTGTCTGCTTCAATTTCTCAATTATAAAAAGGAGATAATGAAAGCAATTACCGCCCCTCCCCCATAATTGTGGGGATAAAAATGAGAAAATTTTTGAAAAGCACTTAGTATAGTATATGTAACATAGTACATATTTAATATATTAATATATTCTTTCTTTCCTCCTCCCTCCCTTCCTTTCTTCCTTCTTTCCTTCCTTCTTCTCCCTCCCTTCCTTCTTCCTTCTTCCTCTTTCTTTCTTTTCTTCCTTCCTTCCTTCCTTCCTTCCTTCCTTCCTTCCTTCCTTCCTTCCTTCCTTCTGACTAGCATAGTACAGTATAAGTTAAAATTAGATTTCTATTATCTGCCATATACATCTACTGTCTTATACTTTGTCTACCACATACTATTCACATCCTTCAAACCCCCTCAGTACCAAGTCTTTGTGATCTGAGCATGCTTTCTAGCCATGCTATTATAATAGATTTTGGGAAAAAAACCTTAGTATAAAAATATGCTGATGCATAACCTGTATTTTGTTAGAACATATTTCAAAAGGTTTAGGAAGCAGTTATGACCTAATATCCTCCAGAACCAAATAGGAAGTGTTTGAGAATACAATTCTAATGATACAATAATGATGGAGAGTCTTCATTTTGTCAGAGAGAAAACTCCAGCAAATATTAAAAAAAAACTAATGGCTCCTATGACTACTACATCATATTTCTTTGTCAAGGCTTATGATCCATTTCCTAAACTCCTCACCTATTTCCTAAAACAATCCAGGTAGATTAAACCACTTTCTGATAAAACAAGCATCTATTTCTTTTTTTGTGTGTGATTTTTTTTAACCAAAAGGCACTCCACCATGGTTTTCCTCTCTAGTTTTTGGATTTCCTAATATGAATATACCTTCTTAATACAAAACACTACTCTAAAACTCTTTTTGAATATCCTTCACTTCTTCTCTTTCTTTTGAATTAGGCATAACCATTCAGAGCCCTATTCCAGTTACAGGTCCACCAAGACTCAGTATTTATCTTTGAGGTCAATGAGCCTCCTTGCCTTAGTACCATTGGTGTATTTTGCCTAATGCTTCAACATGGTGCAACTGTATTCAGCTATTGAACAACATATTCTTTTTGTTGTCTGTTTTTACTGTATCCTTTCTTGGCATGTGTTTCTAGTGATTAATAGGTCTTCGGAGCTTCTATTCTTTCTACATTGTAACTATTCTATATGGTGTTTAAATGACTATATATCTCTATTCCTTTTATCAACATCTGCATATATGAGCATGAAATATTATACATAACACATATGTGCACAAATGGGTACGTGCAATATGCATTGTTTTGTACATATTATAGATGTGTACTATATACATATGTATGTATGGACTATATAAATATATTGGTCATATGTATATAACATGTAATACAGATACTCATGTGTGTCTTTATATATAAAAAGAAAGAGGAGAGAGATAGATAGATAGATAGATGGAGAGAGAGAGAGAGAGAGAGAGAGAGAGAGAGAGAGAGAGAGAGAGAGAGAGAACACCAGGCAGTCACAATCAATAAATATTTATCAAGTTCTGTGGGCATAAACATTTATCAAATGTCTCCTATGTGCCAATACTGTGTTAAATGCTAAAGATACAAAGAATGGGAAATGAATGTTCTTGTTCTCAAGAAGCTTCAGTCAAATAGGAATGCCATCATGCAAACATTATCTACACATGAGCTATAGACAGGATAAATTTGAAAGCAACAGAAGGAACTGGAGAGTGATGATTATACACCCACATGAATAATTGTTTTCTCTCTCCTCTGTCCTTTCAGTTTTTCAGTTTAAGGAACTTTTGATTAGATTTGTAAACACTCTATCCCTGGCTAAGAGTCTATCTGTCATTCTCAGTGACAACTTAATTTTAAGTTGTCCAGAAATTCAAATACTTTCTCAGACACCATCTTCTGTACTTCCCGAATTAAATTTTCTCTTCTGCGACCTTTGCTTTCAGTGGGCAACTGTGATGAAAGTAATATTTGGGATCCTAATGTCTTCAGTTCCTGGACCAAAACTTGGTTATTATTAGCAATGCTTTTCCTGCCAATATTATTTTTCTTCACATGAAGCACCAAAAGGAGCTTGCAGTATTCTATCAGGACAAGACTTACAGGCTTCTTCTCTGTTATATCTAAAACTACCCAGGAAATTAATGAGCCTCTCAATCATCATTATCCATTCAGTAAAAAGCTACTTTACTATCCCCTACTGCCTTCCTTTAGTCATTCAGGTTCACAATCATGTTCTGTTTTTGCTTTGCTCTCTCCTTTATCTCCCATATCCAATCCATTCTCATACCTTACTATTTCTACCTCCTTAAGCCTCACATCTTTCTCTCACTTCTGTCCCCTTGTCTTCTTATATTTATTCCAGCCACTACACTGCCTCAGTATTGTCATTTATATTATTCTAATAACCTCCATATTGCTTTCCTTCCCCTCAACCTCTGTCATCTCCAGTATAAACTTCCATGTACTTTGTGTCATTCTTTATTCAAATCCACTTCCCAAAACTTCTCCAATTCAGACTCCCTATTTTGCAGATAGAATAAAATACAAATTGTTCAATCAGACATTTAAAGCTCTCCATAATTTGGCTCCCATCTGTCTGGACTTTTAATTCTCTTCATATGCTAAATGGAATATCCAAACTGACCTACTGTTCTACAGACTGTGCTTTGAACTGGGCAGGAGATCCCCCATCTCTGTGTATTGTATCTATTATGCCCTTTCTCCTCACGTCCACCTATCAGAAACTATAGCTTCCTTAAAGACTGTGCCTAGGTGCCACCTATGGAATGTTTTTTTTTCTAATTCTCACTCACTCCTGATTTTTAGAACTCTATTCCCTTTGATAATATTTTATATACCTGTTTGGATGATGTATCCTCCATTTCCATGAAATAGTAAGAAGCCAGTGACGTTTTTTGTCTTTTTTTTTAATTCCTAGGCATATCTTAGTGCCTTATGTAGACACTGAACAAATATTTACCATTTGTTAAACTAGAATTTAACCAGGGTCTCTTATACTGGGGTCCCTGAGTATTTTTAAAAATACTTTTATAATTTATTATCTTTGTTATATATTTATTTTACTCATTAAAACCATTAGGAGGAGTCCATAGGTTGCACCATATTGACACACAAAAAAGCTAAGAAACTATGTCCATGTCTTAGAATAAAAGATCTTTAGAATTAAATAATAGCTAATTAAATCTAGCAAATTAATTTCTCTCAACTGATAATCAAGTGGTAAAACACTAATATAGGCTTGTATGTTGAAGCAATCAAAAACCTCCACTTAGCCCCTTGTTTTGCTCCCAGAACTCTTCATAGAGAAGAGCCAGTCTAACCGTGCATTCCTAGTATATAAGTGTGAGTGGGGTTTGAAAGAATAACTGGAGCTAGAGGCATTTAGAAGCTACTCTAATTTATGGGGGGGGGGGGGTCAAAACATTAGAGCTGAACCTAAGACAAATACCCAAATATCTGAGAGTAGAGTGTTAGATGAACTAGAATAGAGAAATCTTTTTAGGTACAAGAGTAAGAATTAGGCTATTAGAATAATTAAGGAGAAAATCCAGGCCTAGACTAAAATGGTAGCTGTGGAAGTAGAGAAAAGGGATCCCAATTAAATCCTAATTCCCCTACAACAAGACTGAGAGATGTTACAAAGGTAGAGATAGTAAGATCTGCAACTGATTGGACATGTGTGCTAAAGAAGAATGAGAAGTCAGGATAATATCTAGGTTATGAATCTGGGAAGGTAGAAGTGAGGTGATACCTTTGGTAGAAACAGTGAAGGAGAGAAGTAAAGAATAATGAGTCCACTTTGGGAGAGTTTAAGTTTAAAGTGTCTCCTAGAAAAAGAATATGGGGGGCAGCTGGGTAGCTCAGTGGAGTGAGAGTCGGGCCTAGAGACGGGAGGTCCTGGGTTCAAACCTGACCTCAGCCACTTCCCAGCTGTGTGACCCTGGGCAAGTCACTTGACCCCCATTGCCCACCCTTACCACTCTTCCACCTATGAGACAATACACCGAAGTACAAGGGTTAAAAAAAAAAGAATATGAATAAACTCCTCCTCTGACTTCTTCACAGAGGATAGTGAGGTGCTAGAGGTGACTATGGAAATGAAATATTATGTATGTTATTGGATATTTTGATAAATAGATTAGTGCTGCTAAACATTTTTTTCCTTTAACATAATTCTTCATTTTCACACCTAGCAGATTGGCTAACATGACAGCAAAAGAAAGTAATAAATGTTGGAGGGGATGTGGCAAAATAGCGACATTAATGCATTGATAGTGGAGTTGTGAACCATCGTAGAGTTGATCCAACCATTCTGGATGGCAATTTTGAACTATGCCCAAAGGGCTTTAAAAGACTTTGCCCTTTGATCCAGCCATACCGCTGCTGGGTTATACCCCAAAGAGATCATAAGGAAAAAGACTTGTACAAAAATATTTATAGCCACTCTTTATGATGGAAAAAAATTGGAAAATGAGGGGATGCCTTTCGACTGGGGAATGGCTGAACAAATTGTGGTTGTTGCTGGTGATGGAATTCTATTGTGCTCAAAGGAATAATGAACTTGAGGAATTCTATGTGAACTGGAATGACCTCCAAGAATTGATGCAGAGTGAAAGGAGCAGAACCAGGAGAACCTTATACACAGAGACTGATACACTGTGGCACAATTAAATGCAGTAGACTTCTCCACTAGCAGCAATTCAATGACCCAAGACATTTCTGAGGGACCTAGGAGAAAGAATGCTATCCACATCCAGAGAAAAAACTGTGGGAGCAGAAACACAAAAGAAAAACAACTGCTTGATCACAGGGGTTAATGGGGATATGATTGGGGTTGTAGATTCTAAATGATCACCCTAGTGCAAATATCAATAATATGGAAATAGGTCTTGATCACCCCAGTGGAACTGCTCATTGGCTATGGGAGGGGTTTGGGAGGAGGGGTGGGAAAGAACATAAATTATGAAACTACAGAAAAATTTTCTTAATAAAAAATTTAAAAAATACAAAATTCTTCATGATAATGAGTGGCTCTCTGGAAATGAAAAGAGGAGACATATATCAGAAAATGTTGATGTAAAAAATGTCAGTGAAATATTATTTTTAAAAATTGAAAAATATACTTGGAATACCCAAAACTCACAAAATATTAATAGTTAAAAATTTTAAGTAACTTTTTAATCAATAATTCCATTTGTGACTTCTGACTAAAGTCAAATGCCAGAGAAAAGATGTCCCCATATATATGTGTGAGTGTGTATGTATGTTTACTCGATCCTTCCTCCTAGATTTAATGGATTGCTGAGTCAATATCGTATCACTAACAATATTAGTACCAAAAGTTACTAACACCAGACTATAGAAATGAGTAGAATCAATAGTTTTATCTCAACAAAAGTCCAATGTTACTTTCACCTTTAAATACCAAATGAAAAAATCTTTTATTCTTAATTAATTTTACAGTATGCAAAAGAAAGCTGTAAGAATTATTTGCCTGATAAATCGGTAAAACACAAAAGAAAAAGCCCCTGTCCTGAAAGTTAGAATGGATACCATGGTCAAGATTTAGAAACACAATTTATTTTCCTTGGTTATAGAATGTCATTTGGTGCCTAATGAGCATGAGCATAAGCTATAACACTTTAATTGAACCAATGCCACATATGTGTGTGTGTATTTTCTCAAAAGAAATTTAAAACTTAAAAGAGGCAAATTATATGATAAAAAGGAATAATTTGTATGGAGAAATAGGTTTCTGACACAGAATAAATCATATAATCCAATACTATGAAATAACTTTTAAAAACTTGGTTGCAAATTTACTAGCTGATTTTAAAGAAAGAAACTTACTCAAACTAAATATTCAATGCATGCATAGGAAGGTCTTAAAATCTATTTATGAACTTCAATGAGATTTTTTTATAGATAGTTGTTTGCTTTAAAGGACTGTAAATAGTACTTGAGATGTAGTTGAAAGACAATTCAAAAAGCAATTATTTAGGCAGGAAGAATTTTATAAATAAGTTAGAGAAACTGCTAGGCATTTCTGAAAAAGTGAAATTAAACTCTGGCATGAGGAAAACATCAAGAACACATTTAAGAAAAATGTGTTATCAGTCAAGGAAAAGAACTGAATTATAACCTGTACTCTACATATGCAATTGGAACTCTTTTAAAGAACAATACACTGTTAACTCATATCTTTTCATAAGAGATCACATCTTTCCAGAGTACCAAATCAAATTATTTGATTCCAGTGTTTGAAGAACTTGATTAGTTGGTCCTAAATCTAGTTATATGTAATAATCTCCTCTTGATGTACATTATTTCTCTGTTTTTGTTCCCCTGTCTTCACCACTCCCTCCAAACACACACTTAGATCTGTTCAGGGCACTACTATATATCTGTGACTCCAATTGGCAGGATTGACTCTCTTTTGTCATTCCATAATTTGACAAGTGACTATATATCACAGATATGAGGATGGCATAATTATGTGAAGTGAGGCCCAACAGCAGTCAGTAGGTAAAAGGAATCTACAGGGTTTAGAAAATTCAATATTTCAGAAAGGAAGAAAATGGAATTTACACTTGAATTTACTATTCACACTGTTTTTAAAGCTAATAAATGTAAAGGGCTCTGTGAACTTTTAAAATGTTAGTAGTAACAAATAAATCAGTATTTATTTGAATTTCTGAAAATATCTTTGAATGTTTGAAGTTTATAAAACTTGAATTTTACAACAAGAAAGCAAGATTAGCTTACACTTTAAGATAACATTAGTGATAAAATTCAGTTGTTTAACCAACATTTATTTAGTAACAATCCTTATGAGGTTCTGTATTTGGTGCTGGATAAATAAATATAAAAACCAAATAATCCTGAGCTGATGTTTGAAGTAAAATATTCTTAGAGACATAGTTGAGGGAAGGGTGCATTGACAAAACAAATATTTTTGGATGGTTGAAAGTTTTTTGAATAATTTTGATTGGGTAGCTGGTTATCTGATTTCATAATCTATGAGCCACTGAGAGAGACATAAAGTAGTTTAATAAAAAGTTCCTACTTTCAATCTTCGAGTTGTAGTTAAAATTGTAAAAAATAAAACAGGAAGATTATAAGTTGTTGATTTTAACAATTGAAGAAATATACTTAATTGCTAAATTAGATACACTTGCAATAATTGCTTTTAGAATTTAATAGAGTGGAAGAATTATTTAGTCTAAGATAATTATGGGAAGCCTTTATAGAAGGGGCAGGTTAAGCTGGTTTTTGGAAGGTAGAAAATATTTGGAAAGGCAGAGAGGAAGGAGAAGAACGTTACAAATGATTGAAATAGTAAGGCAGATATGAAAAAGTACAAAACATATTCATGGAGTGTTCAGTATGATAAAATCATAGACTTTAGAAATGAGAAAGACCTTAAGGACCACTTTGTCAAATTCACTTATTTTGAGATATAATAGAACAGTGGAAAGATGAATTAAAAGTTAGATTTGGTTAATATTGTGGCTCTACCATTTTATATTATGGTACTGGATAAGTCAATTAACATTTCTAGACTTGGGTTTCCTCATTTATACAATGAAGATAATGGCCCATATAATCTCTAAGACTGCTTCCAGACGTAAATCTAAGAAATGTTGATTTTACAGAGGAGACATGTACATGGCCATTTAGCTATTTAGTGAGAGAGCTAGTTCTAGAATTCACATCTTCTAATTCTATTACTTCACTTAACAGCAATGTTTACTTGTCTTATTCTAGGCATACAATCTCATTTGGGGTGGTGGAAAACATAAATGAAAATACAAATGTAAGTTGTTGTACTGAATTTGAAGCTACAAAATATGTATGTGAATCCTGGCTCAACTACTTATTCTCTGTGATAGTGCAAGTTAATTAACCACTTTGTACTTCCTCTTGCTCGTCTGTAAAATGATAACATTGGAACTGGTGACTTCAGTAGTCTCTTCCACTCTAAATCCTAAGGATCTCTAACAGACATTGTAAAAGAAAATTCCATACCAATTGAGATTGATTAGCTATAGGGATATTATGAGAGAAAAAAGTCATATTAACACACACAGATACTTGAAGAAGGATGCTACTATCAAGATATGTTTCATACCTGAAGGAGAAGCATTATTCATGTATTCATGAACTAACCTCTGTGTGTTTTTCTTTAATGAATAGACATCATCGAAAGTGAAAGTAAAGAATTTAAATTATTTACAGAATCAGCCTAGGATAGTCACAATTTTGACAAGAAGATAATACAGGAAAGCAAATTTTGGTGTACACAGAGTATACAGTGACCAGTTTTGTAGTTCTAAAATTTAAGGCCTTTTTGTTCCCTTCTCAAGAAATTCTTAATCAGATTTTTTTTTTGTATTCTGGACTGGTCACTTTGGCATTCATTCCATGAAAGAAAATAAAAAAGAACAAGCTGTTTTCTCACCATGGAGAAACTCCTTGCAAAACCAAGTCCATACAATTCTAACAAATACCATACCTTTCAAAGGCCACATGAAGACAGCTGTGCTATTTTTCCACCCACAAACTTACATTTTTAGCTTTCTTTATATATCCTTCACACAGTTTTTGACAGATGCTTATCTGGGATTTTCTTTCTTTCTTTTTTAAAACCCTGAACAGGAAAAGGCACTTGAAGCAATGTGGCAATGTGCCTTCTACACCTGTGACTGCTACAAGAGATTTGGAGAAGAGGATACCCTTTTGAAGCTAAAATGTGGACAGTTATAAAAATCTTAAAATTATGAGAATGTGTTCACATGTTGCAGAAACTGTTAAGTGCAGAGAATGAATTTTGCATACATTTAATCTCAATATAAATTAGCATAAAATAGTGTTTAGAAGAACTGTCAGTATAAATGCAGAGGAAAACATGATTTATTACTTGTTTATTTGAGTATATGATTTGGAGTTTTGGTTTTATAAGATTATTAACTTACAAAAATGAATAATATAGAAATATTTTTGCATGATAATACATACATAACCCAGATTGAATTACTTGTCAGCTCGGGGAGGGAGTGGGGGGAGAAGGGAGGGAGATGGCATGACTCATATAACTTTAGAAAACTTATGTGAAAATATGTTATTAAAATAAATTTGAAAAGAAGGAGTGCTTATCATCAACATACAACCAGCTTTTGTTGTTCTTACAAGGTGACAGGTAAGTTTTAAATGATGATGAAGGTGATTCTGATCACCTTCCTTTTGAATGTTTTCTTTCATATATATTTTCACATTTAAATGAAATATATTCCCCAAATTCCTTTTCTGATTGAATTTCAACTCCCTTCCTCATTGATCCTCATCGATAATTAGCCACTAAGAACTAACAACATAACATTAAAATAATTCCTCTCTGGCTCCTTTCTCCAGGAAGGGTGAAAAAATTCAAAAGACTAACTGGGGAAAATGAAAGGATCATAATTACTTCCAAAAATCATAAAACTCTAATAATCAAAACACACTGAAATCCTATTTTCAAGTAAAGACATAATATGAAAGGGAATATTGTACATTAAGGAAGAAATACAGCACATCTTTTTGAATTTCCTTCATTACTCCAAGAATTGCTTACTTCCTAAGTGTAGAAGCAAATTCCACTGTAGTTTTCTTTTTTTTAAATATTTATTAATATTCATTTTTAACATGGTTACATGATTCATGCTTCCACTTTCCCCTTCACCCCCTGCACCCCACCCACCCATAGCCGACACGCATTTCCACTGGTTTTAACATGTGTCATTGATCAATACCTATTTCCAAATTGTTGATAGTTGCATTGGTGTGGTAGTTTCGAGTCTACATCCCCAATCATGTCCAACCCAACCCATGTGCTCAAGCAGTTGTTTTTCTTATATGTTTCCTCTCCTGCAGTCCTTCCTCTGAATGTGGGTAGCATTCTTTACCATAAATCCCTCAGAGCTGTCCTGTGTCATTGCATTGCTGCTGGTACAGAAGTCCATTGCATTCGATTTTTACCACAGTGTATTGGTCTCTGTGTACAGTGTTCTTCTGGCTCTGCTCCTTTTGCTCTGCATCAGTTCCTGGAGGTCTTTCCAGTTCACATGGAACTCCTCTAGTTTATTATTCCTTTGAGCACAATAGTATTCCATCACCAACATATACCACAGTTTGTCCAGCCATTCCCCAATTGAAGGACATACCCTCTTTTTCCAGTTCTTTGCCACCACAAAAAACACAGCTATAAATATTTTCATACAAGTCTGTTTATTTATGATCTCTTTGGGGTAAAAACCCAACAATGATATGGCTGGATCAAAGGGCAGGCATTTTTTTTATAACCCTTTGAGCATAGTTCCAAATTGCCAGCCAGAATGGTTGGATCAGTTCACAACTCCACCAGCAATGCATCAATGTCCCAATTTTGCCATATCCCCACCAGCATTCATTACTCTCCCCTTCTTTCATTTTAGCCAATCTGCTAGGTGTGAGGTGATACCTCAGAGTTGTTTTGATTTGCATTTCTCTAATTATTAGAGATTTAGAACACTTTCTCATGTGCTTATTGAAACTTTTGATTTCTTTACCTGAAAATTGCCTATTCATGTCCCTTGCCCATTTATCAATTGGGGAATGGCTTGATTTTTTTATACAGTTGATTTAACTCCTTGTATATTTGAGTAATTAGACCCCTGTCAGAGTTTTTTATGAAGATTTTTTCCCAATTTGTTATTTCCCTTCTGATTTTGACTACATTGTTTTTGTTTGTACAAAAGCTTTTTAGTTTAATATAATCAAAACCATTTAATTAACATTTTGTAATTTTCTCTAACTCTTGCTTGGTTTTAAAATCTTTCATTTCCCAGAGATCTGACAAGTATATTATTCTGTGTTCACTTAACTTATTTATAGTTTCCTTCTTTATATTCAAGTCATTCACCCATTCTGAATTTTTTCTTGGTGTGGGGTGTGAGATGAACATCTAAACCTAATCTCTCCCATATTATTTTCCAAATTTCCCAGCAGTTTTTGTCAAATAGTGGATTCATGTCCCAGAAGTTGGACTCTTTGGGTTTATCATACACTGTCTTGCTGATGTCATTTACCCCAAGTCTATTCCACTGATCCTCCCCTCTGTCTCTTAGCTAGTACCATATTGTTTTGATGACTACTGCTTTATAGTATAGTTTAATATCTGGTACTGCCAGGCCCCTTCCTTCACATTTTTTTCATTATTTCCCTTAATATTCTTGATCTTTTGTTATTCCAAATGAAATTTGTTATGGTTTTTCCTAATTCAGTAAAGAAGTTTTTTAGTAATTTTATAGGTATGGTGCAAAATAGGTAAATTAATTTGGGTAGAATGTTCATTTTTATTATGTTAACTCTTCCTACCCATGAGCAATCAATGGCTTTCCAATTGTTTAGATCCAGTTTTATTTGTTTGGAAAGTGTTTTGTAGTTGTTTTCATATAATTGCTGTGTTTGTTTTGGTAGATAGATTCCTAAGTATTTTATATTGTCTAGGGTGATTTAAAATGATGTTTCTCTTTCTACCTCTTGCTGTTGTGATGTGTTGGAAAGATATAGAAATGTTGATGATTTATGTGAATTTATTTTGTATCCTGCAACTTTGCTAAAGTTGTTGATTATTTCTACAAGCTTCTTAGTTGATTCTCTAGGACTTTTTAATGGAAATTTAATGGAATTAAATCCCTTGATTAACTTCTCTTTCTACCCCCTCCCTTATTATTCCACTCTTTTTATTTTTAAAGGCCTAATGAATTCCTTCCACCTTCTTCTCCCCTCCCTTTTTTGACCTCCCCACTCTCCTGTTCCCCTTGGTTTATCCCTTCTGACTTTCTCAGTAGGGTTAGATAGAGTTTTATATCCCAATGGATAATATAGGTACTCTTCCCTCTCCAGGTTGATTACACTGAGAGTAAGGTTTAAAAATGTGTGTGTGTGTGTGTGTGTGTGTGTGAGTGTGTGTGTGTGTGTGTGTGTAATACTAATAGTTTAAAAAAAGAGGATAATATGAGAAATTAGAAAAGAGACTAAATGGAATGAATTTATATTCCATAAAGAGCTCATGGTGGGAGCAGGGGAGAAGACCAATACACTGGAAAGGAAAAGAGGTTGGAGACAGGAAATACTTTATTCTTACATGCATTAAAATTAACTCAAGAGGAAAGAACAATCAGATCCATTGGGGCAGAGAACTGATTCATGCCCTATAGGGAAGTAGAAGGGTAACAAACAGACTAGTGGGGAAGGAGGCAATATTAGGATTAGGGGATAGCTTAAAATGAGAAAAATAAGAGGGGAATAAGAAGGGAGTGTGGAGAAAGGAAAGTAAAATAAGGGAGGAGACTAGAGGTACTGATTAAAAACAAAACACTGGTTTAGAAGGAAATAACGAAAGAAGAAAGGATAGAACAAGGAGAGGGAATCAAAATGTTGGAGAATACACAGTTAATAATCATAACTGAATGTAAGTTGGATGAACTTGGCCATAAAAAGGAAGCAAATAGCAGAGTGGACTAGAAACCAAAATCCTATTATATGTAGTCTACAAGAAACACATATGAGGCAGGTAGACATACATAGGGTAAAAGTAAAAGGCTCAAGCAAAATCTATTGGGCTTCAACTAAGAAAAAGATGGCAGGAGTACACTCATGATATCTGAAAAATCCAAAGTAAAAACAGATCTGGTTAAAAGAGATAAGGAAGGTAATTATATCCTGATAAAAGGCAGTACAGACAATGAAGAAATAGCAGTACTCAACATGTATGCACAAAATGATATAGCATCCAAATTGCTAAAGGAGAAACTGGTAGAGCTCAAGGAGGAAATAGACAATAAAACTATACTAGTGGGAGACCTGAACCTTCCTCTATCATATCTAGATAAATCAATCCAAAAAAATAAACAAGAAAAAGGTAAGATATGTGAATGAAATCCTAGAAAAATTTGAGGTAATAGATATGTGGAAAAAAATAATAACAAAAAGGAATACACCTTCTTTTCAGCAGCTCATGGTACATTCACAAAGATTCACCATGTACTAGGTCATAAAAACTTGGCAAACAAATGCAAAGGACCAGAAATAATAAATGCAACCATTTCAGATCATAATGCAATAAAATAATAATTAGTAAGGGTAAAGGGATAGAAAATCAAAAATTAATTGGAAATTAAATAATATGATTCTCCAAAATCAATCAATTAAAGAACAAATCAAAGAAACAATTAATAAGTTCATAGAAGAGAAGGACAATGAAGAGTCATCCTACCAAACTATATGGGATGCAGCCAAAGCAGCACTCAGGTGGAAATTTATATCCTTGAGTGCATATATTAACAACTTAGGGAGGGCAAAGATCAATGAAATGGCCATGGAAATAAAAAAAAAACTAGAAAGGGAACAAATTAAAAATTCCCAGAAGAAAACTAAAGTAGAAATCATAAAAATTAAAGGAGAAATTAATAAAATCAAAAGTGAAAGAACTATTGAATTAATAAATAAGACCATAAGCTGTTACTTTGAAAAAAAACAAATAAAAATGACAAAGTACTGGTCAATCTAATAAAAAAATGAAAGAAGAAAACCAAATTAACAGTATCAAAGATGAAAAGGGAGACCTCACCTCTAATGAAGAGGAAATTAAGGCATCATTAAAATATATTTTACCCAATTATATGCAATAAATATAGCCAATTGCTATCTAGATTCAAATTTTTAATTTAAAATTTTCATGCATTTATAGCGTAATGATGCTCTATGAAAAAAATGAAGAAGGAAAGAAGGATGAAAAGAATCCCAACTGCAACTTAATGAGCTCATTTGCAAAAATATTTCTCATTTTTCTTATTTTATAAATTATTTTGAATCCAACAAATTAACTACAACTGTTATTTCCTTCAAAATAACACATTTTTTATAAAGCCCAGTTAGTAATCCAAATTGCCACCATAATTAACTTCACGTGAATTTCCCAACAAGGTATCCCGTAAGATAAACAATTCATTCTCACATATTCAACTTGCTCAACATATGTGCAATGTCTTCCCATCCTAGCTTTGCTTCCTACAATCAAATTAATATGTCAAATATGATCTAATTTAAGTGTTTCTCAAGAGTGATATATTAACATCCACTTTAATAAACAAAAATGTAATGAGCTAAATATAATCTTGTAATATAAAAATATTATTTACATTACTAGAGGAAGCTCAACAAGGCTATAAATTGAAATGAGCTGTTGTTTTCATCTATTTGGAAAGAGTTTTGTATTTCATAATAATTTCTTCCTGTTAGAGGTCAGAATCAAAACAATATAAGAGGTAAAAGAAGTTCAAATCACCTAATTCTGCCTATACTTGAGGAGGTACTACCAGCCAATCCAACATCCTTAAGAAAGTTATCTAAGATCTACTTGGATATCTTCAAAAGTGGGGAAATACTACCTACCATTTTGTTTAAACTATTGAGTACATGACAAATATTTTTTAATCACCTTTACTTGTTAAAACTCTTATCCCCCTTCTAAAATACTAGCTTCTTGAAATTAGGATCTTTAATTTTCTTCTTTGCATTTACAGTCTACTATAGTGATTCACACACATTAGGGACTTTATAAGTATATATTGAGCTGAACTGAATTTGATCTTGGTCTTTTTAAGCTTTGTCTTCCTTAGTAGTTTTTAGCCATATTTTTCAGGCAAAAAATTCTTATTTAATAGCTTCCCCAAACTCTTTTTGTGAGTCTCTGATTTCATTTTTGTTCTTAGTCTTCTCTTTTCCAGTTTGGGAAAAGGAAATTTGCATTTATCCATTTTTTTTAATTTTCCTTCAAAATTTGGGATAGGATCTAAAAGGAATACATTACATTGCAAAACTGTACCTAAATTTATGATTATGAAAATGTAAAACCTGCGATGAAGAATCATTGGCTTTTAAAATATTTTCTTCTTTTTTAAAACCCTTATCTTCTGCCTCAGAATTGATACTAAGAAATGCTTCTAAGGCAGAAGAGTGGAAAGGGCCAGGCAACTGGGTTTAAGCGATTTCCATTTAGTCACTCAGCTAGAATATGCCCCAGGTGAGATTTGGACCCATGTTCTCCAGTCTACAAGACTTAGTCTCTACTCCCAAGCCACCTAGCTGGTGAATTCATTAGTATGAGGAAGTCTCAGAAAAGGAAATGCCTTCTCTCAATGCAGCTCAACATCTTCTCTGCAGCTTAATCTTAAAGAATTGCCTCTACTTTAGTTATAAGAGCATTTATAGCTCGCAGAAATTGCCTGGAGTCGTGGTTATATGTCAGAAGAGGATCTTGAACTTGAGTCTTCATATCTTTAAGGCAAACTTTATATCTAGAATTCCATGATTCCTTTTAAAAATAATCTATATCAATGCAACAAAATGTGCAGCAATGTTTCTCACTACACATTAGTTCATCTATCTTATAGTATATTCTCAATGACTGTTGCTTTAATTAGGAAATCATAATTTGAGTATTCCCTTCAATGCAAATAATAATGCTTTTATACATTATCACTTCATATAAATCATGCACTCCCACAAATACTAAAAAGGAGGCCCACTCAACAAGCAGAACACTATGAAGAACTCTTTACATTGCATAAATGCCAGTTGAATATTCTTACGTGACTTGGAGATGACAACCTATTAATCATTTCTTAATTTTTTTCCTTAATATGTTCCATAATTACATCATAGTAACAGAGTAAATTTATGTATAGAAACATAGATGTCTGTGACACTGTGATCACATTTGCCTATTTCTTTTTCATCAAATTATTAATATCTTTTGAGTTTCCAAACTACCACTTTTCACAATTTTTGGTGATTCTTAAAGATATAATTTAATTTAATGTAATAGTGTCTCTAATCATTTAAATAGAATCATTGTGGTCACACTATCTAGATAACATTTATTGTTCATCAAGAGCTATAATCTCAGCAATAATGAAAAAATGGATTATTATTCAATTATTATGGCTGTTAGATTAGTCATAAAATAGAGCAATGACATAAAATTTTGAAAAAAAATGTGTATTTATTGTTAGTAGTTTAAAGCAGTTATAGAATATAAAAAGTTGGAAAGAATTAGGTTATTTTAAAAGAATATAATATTCCATAATTTGCTTGATTACAGTTATGAAAAGAATGAACAAAGAGTTAACCAAATTACAGTAGGAAAAAAAAGGAATAAATTGAAATAATAAATTACTAACAAAGGAAAAAATTGAGTGGATGTAAAGATATAAACTACATAGAATCTGCCAGCTACCTCAGAAATTTTGAATTCCTTGGGCTATATGTGAACATTTTATTTCATATCAAATCTTAATTCTCCATGATAAAATATGTGACTTCCATGCCACATGATCTTTATGGGAAGTCAAACCAGTTTTTAACTGAAAAAATATACAAAGAATCTATTACACAAATACAATAGATAGAGTATTAAACAAAATCTATGGTACTCAGAGTCTTATTACAAAGCCACTAGCTATAAAGTTCAGGGGGGCTATACTTTCTAGTGGGTAAAATGCTAAACTTGAGTGGTTGGTTTTGGAATCCTCACTTATTGTTATCTTAACCTCTCAAGTTTATTATTTTCTCACCTGTAAAATGAAAGAATTTAGGTAAATTATCTCTGTAACTCTGTTATTTCAAGTTGCTATGAAAAATGGTATCTCAGAATTGGAGATTCCAGTCATTTGTGTGTAATTTTTGGAGGTGGGGAATTGGCAATGAGAATTTTAGTAACTGTCTATCAGTTGAGTATAATATGAATATAGGCAAGATCTCTGGAATAAATAAAACACAAAACCCATTCCAGGTTAAAATGGCTGCAGAGTAATAGCAGGACGCTTACTCTCCTCACCACCAACCAATACATGACACCCAAAAAAGACAAAGAAACAAATCCAGATGAATGCAGATACTACACAATAGGGTGAAGCATCGAAGGTATATGTGATTTGGGCCTTTTCACACTATAAGGGGGTGAAATAGCTCCCACCAAATCGCAAGCTGATCAACCATCCCCTATCTCAGCTACAGTGCCAAAGCCAAAGCCAGGGTGCCATAATTACAGTGAAAGTGAAGCAATATCTAGTGTCTTGGCAGCTAACTAAGAGCACCAGGGACATACCCCTGAAAGCAGCTAGACCTGAGACCCCAGGTGGCTAAAGAGCATGGACCTAGGGCTTGAAGATAGAGTAGAGTGGGGCAGCAGACAGAAGCAGCACAGAGACTACTCAAAAAGTAGATTCAGGCAAAAACTGCTTTGTAACTACATGCACAGAGAGCCTGCCCTTCTCCCTCAGAAGTCTGGCTGAGAAGGAAAATCAGGATAGTGATGTCAAGCAAAACCCAGGAAATAACCACCAGAAAGAACAAGAAAAAGGTACTAAAGCTGGATAATTTTTACAGAGAAAAAATCCATAACACGGAATGGACAGCAGAGGAGGACAAATAAGTAAACACATCAAAACTTTCCCCAAAAAATGGAAATTGATCATAAGCTCTTGAAGAGTTCAAATCTGAGATCATGAGAAAAGTGGAAGAGATTTGCCAAGAAAAGTGGGAAATAATTCAAAAAGAATAATAATAGTTTAAAGGACAAAATTTCACAATTGGAAATTGAGGTCCAGAAATCAAATGAAATAATAAGCAAATTTAAGACCTGAAATGAACTGTTGGAAGCCACAAAAAGTAGGATAGACCAAAGGGAAAATCAAAAGCAAATGATTATAGCAGAAAACCAGTCGTCAAAGGCCAGAATTGGACAAGTAGAAGCCAATGACCTCACAAGACAGCAAGAATTATTAAAGCGAAGTAAAAAGACTGACAAAATATAAGGGAACATGAAATATCACACTGAGAAAATTAATGACCTTGAAAACAGATTTAGAAGAGACAATTTGAGAATTATTGGTCTTCTGGAAAACCCAGAAATCAAGAGGAACCTGGATATCATACATTAAACAGGACCTGGCAGCCTCCACACTAAAGGACCCCAAGGCTTGGTATGATATTCAGAAAGGCAAGAGAACTGGGTCTATAACCAAGGATCACCTACCCATCAAAACTGAATATGTACTTTCAGAGGAAAGTATGGGTATTCAACAAAATAGAAGATTTCCAAATATTTATAAGGAAAAGACCAGAACTACATGGAAAGTTGATATTCAACAACAAAATCAAGAGACACATGAAAAGGTAAAGAAGAGAGGGGAAAGAAAAAATTATTTTAATTTGTTCTTTAAAGGCTTCAATTAGATCAAATTACTTGTATGCCTACTTGTATTTATGTGTAATTTTCAAAAATTGTACTCATTATTATAGTTATTAGAAGAATTATTCATAGGGAGAGATTGGGGTGTTAAATGGTCTAAGACAATATGCAAAAAAAGAAAAAGGGGGAAATAGAATATGGTAACAAGAGAAACTTGAAGGAATAAGAAGAATAGGATAATCTATACCACACAAAGAAGCTCATGGGAAGGGGAGGGGATGAATATTATTATAAGAAAGAGAGGAAGAGTGTTAATAGGTAGTACTTAAACCTTACTTTCAGTGGAATGAACTCTGAGAAGGAAGAGCAACTAGATCCATTGGGATATTGAATTCTATCTTACCATTAAGGGAAAGTAAGAAGGGGAAAACCAAGGTGGGGTAGTGGGGAAAGGAGTTCAAAAAAGGAGGGGAAGAGAAGGGGTAAGGAATTTAAAAGACCCCAAAAAACAATAAGAGGGATATGAAATGGGAGGGAGCAGAAAGGGAAGTAAACTGAGGGTGAGGATAAGGGGGTCTGATTAAAAGCAAACCACTTGTTTAAAAGGAAATAGTAAAAGAAGAAAGGGCAGAATAAGGAGAGGAATTCAAAATGTTGGGGAATACACAGATGACATTATTACTCAGAATGTGAATGAGATAACTTTCCCATAAAACAGAAGCAAATAGCAGAGTGGATTAAAGACCAAAATCCTACCATATGTTGTCTACAAGAAACACCCATGAGGCAGATAGCCACACACAGGGTAAAAGTAAAAGGTTGGAGCAAAATATATTGGGATACGACTGAGAAATATAAGGCAGACATTGCAATCATGGTATCTGACAAAGGCAAAGTAAAGATAGATCTTATTCAAAGAGATAGGGAAGGTGAATACATCCTGATAAAAGGCAGTATAGACAATGAGACAATAACCAGCATGTATGCACCAAATGGTATCACATCAAAATTTCTAAAAGAGAAATTGGTGGAGCTCAAGAAGGAAATAGATAATAGAACTATACTAGTTGGATACCTTAACATTCCTCTATCACATCTAGATAAATCAAACCAAAGAATATATAAGAAAGAGGTAAGATATGTGAATGAAATCTTGGAAAAATTACAGTTAACAGACATGTGTAGAAAAATAAATAGAGACAAAAAGGAATGTACCTTTTTAGCAGCAAATGGTACATTCAGAAAGACGGACTATGTATTAGGGCACAGAAACACAGCAAACATACAAAAGAACAGAAATAATAAATGTAACCTTATCAGATCATAATGCAATAAAAATAATAATTATTAAGGGTACATGGATAGTGAAATCAAAAATTGGAAATTAAATAATATGATTCTCCAAAATCAGTTAAAGAACAAATCATAGAAACAATAAATAAGTTCTTGAAAAGAATAACAATCATGAGACATCCTACCAAACTATATGGGATGCAGCCAAAGCAGCACCCAGGGGGAAATTTATATCCTTGAGTGCATGTATTAACAAAATATGGAGGGCAGAGGTCAATGAATTGGGCATGCAACTTAAAAAAATTAGAAAGCAAACAAATTAAAAATCCCCAGTTGAAAACTAAATAAGAGATCCTAAAATTAAAGGAGAAATTAATGAAATTGAAATCAAAAGAACTATTGAACTGATGAATATGACTAGAAGCTGGTACTTTGAAAAAACAAATAAAATTTATAAAGTACTAGTAAATCTAATAAAAAAATGAAAGAAGAAAACCAAATTAATAGTATCAAAGAAGAAAAGGGAGACCTCTCCGCTAAAGAGAAGAAATTAAGGCAATCATTAAAAACTATTTGGCACAATTACATGGCAATAAATATGGCAATCAAGATGTTATAGATGAATATTTACCAAAATATAAATTGCCTAGATTAATAGCAGAAGAAATAGAATACTTAAATAATCCCATATTAGAAAAAGAAATCAAACAAGCCATCAAAGAACTCCCTAAGAAAAAATTCCCAGGACAAGATGGATTCACAAGTGAATTCTATCAAACATTCAAAGACAACTAACCCCAATACTATGCAAACTATTTGACATAATAAACAAAGCAGAAGTTCTACCAAATCCCTTTCGTGACAAAAATATGGTACTGGTCTCAAAGCCAGGTAGATCAAACACAGAGAAAGAACAATCACCTTAATTAACACAGATGCAAAAATCTTAAATAGAATAATAACAAAAAGACTCCAGCAAGTGATCACGAAGGTTATTCATTATGATCAGATGAGATTTATACCAGGAATGCAAGGATGGTTCAATATTAGGAAAACCATTCACATAATTGACAATAACAAAAAGCAAACAAACAAAAATCACATGATTATCTCGATAGATGTGGAAAAAGCCTTTGACAAAATACAACACCCATTCCTATTGAAAACACTAAAAAGTATAAGAAAGAAGGGCCTTTCCTAAAAATAATAAACAGTACATATCTTAAACAATCGACAAATATCATCTTCAATGGGGATAAATTAGAAGCATTCCCAATAAGATCAGGAGTGAAACAAGGATGACCATTATTATCTCTATTATTTAACATTGTACTGCAGTAGCAATTAGAGAAGAAAAAGAGCATTGAAGGTATTAAAATAGGCAATGAAGAGATCAAGCTATCACTCTTTTTAGATGATATGATGGTCTTCAAAAATCCTAGAGAATCAACTAAAAAGCTAGTGGAAATAACCAACAATTTTAGCAAAGTTGCAGGATACAAATTAAATGCACATAAATCATTAGCATTTCTGTATATTTCCTACAAATCTCAGCAGCAAGAGTTAGAAAGAGAAATGCTATTTAAAATCACCCTAGACTAGAGATGGGCAAACTTTTTAAAGAGGGGCCCCAAGGAAAGGAAATACTCATCTGTCAGTCTGTTTCTAAGGCAAGTCTTTGAAGGTTCATTGTATTGTGTCCTACTTATTGTATTTTTCAGATTAGGAATAATGTTGTGCAGCCAGATCGAACATTTCAGGGAGCCCCTATCCCACCTTCACCCTCTTCCCCCCACCCCACATCTGGTCCATGGGCCGTAGTTTGCCCATCACTACCCTAGACAATATAAAATACTTAGGAATCTATCTACCAAAACAAACATGGGAATTATATGAACACAACCTCAAAACATTTTCCAAACAATTAGAACTAGATCTAAACAATTGGAAAAAATATTGATTGCTCGTGGTAGGACAAGCTAATATAATAAAAATGACCATTCTACCCAAATTAATTTACTTATTTAGTGCCATACCTATCAAACTGCCAAGGAACTTTTTTAATGAATTAGAAAAAAAAACTATAACAAAGTTCAATTGGAAGTATAAAAGATCAAGAATATCAAGGGAAATAATGAAAAAAAATGTGAAGGAAGGTGGCCTAGAAGTACTAGATCTTAAACTGTACTATAAAGCAGTGGACATCAAAACAATATGGTACTGGCTAAGAGACAGAAGGGAGGATTAGTGGAATAGACTTGAGCTAAGTGACCTCAGCAAGTAGTCTATGATAAACCCAAACATCCCAGTCTTGGGGATAAAAATCCACTATTTGACAAAAACTGCTGGGAAAATTGGAAAAGAGTAGGGGAGAGATTGGATCTAGATCAACATCTCACACCCTAAACCAAGATAAATTCAGAATGGGTGAATGACATGACTATAAAGAAGGAAACTATGAGTAAATTAGGCAAACACAGAATAGTATACTTGTCAGTTCTCTGGGAAAGAAAAGATTTTAAAACCAAGCAAGAGTTAGAAAAAATTACAAAATGTAAACTAAATAATTTTGATTTCATTAAATTTAAAAGTTTTTATACTAACAAAACCAATGCAACCAAAATTAGAAGGGAATCAACAAATTGTGAAAAAAACTTTATAACAAAAAACTCTGACAAAGGTCTAATTACTGAAATATATAAGGAGCTAAAGCAATTGTACAAAAAAATCAATCCATTCACCAATTGATAAATGGGCAAGGGACATGAAAAGGCAATTTTCAGATAAATCAAAACTATCAATACACACATGTAAAAGGTATTCTAAATCTCTTATAATTAGAGAAATGCAAATAAAACAACTCTGAGGTACCACCTTACACTTAGCAGATTATTTAACATGATAGCAAAGGAAAGTAATAAATGTTGTAGGGGATGTGGCAAAATTGCAACACTAATACATTGCTGATAGAGTTGTGAATTGATCCAACCATTCTGGATGGCAATTGGAACTATGCCCAAAGGGCACTAAAAGACTGTCTTCCCTTTGATCCAGCCATACCACTGCTGGGTTTATACCCTAAAGAGATAATAAATAAAAAGACTTGTACAAAAATATTTATAGTTGTGCTCTTTGTAGTAGCAAAAAAGTGGAAAACGAGGGTATATCCTTCAATTTGGGAATGGCTGAACAAATTGTGGTATCTGTTGGTGATGGAATACTATTGTCCTCAAAGGAATAATGAACTGGAGGAATTCCATGTGAACTGGAACAACCTCCTGGAACTGATGCAGAATGAAAAAAGTAGAACCAAGAGAACACTATACACCAAGACTCATACTCTGTGGTAAAATCAAATGTAATGGACTTCTCTACTAGCAGCAATGCAATGATTCACAATAATTCTAAGGGACTTATGAGAAAGAATGCTATCCACATCCAGAGAAAGAACTGTGGGAGTAGAAACACAGAAGAAAAACAACTGTTTGAACACATAGGTTGACAGGGATATGATTTGGGATGTAGACTCTAAATGACCACCCCAGTACCATTACCAATATTATATGGAAATAGGTCTTGATTAATGATACATATAAAACCCAATGGAAATGCATGTCAACTACGGTGGGGGGGGTACTTTGGGGGTTGAAGAAAGAACATGAATCATGGAACCATGGAAAATTTTTCTAAAAAATTAAAAAAATAAATCTATGATTTATGATACATGTATGAGGTCCCTAATAAAAACATGTTTGATTGGGTTGAAGAGTTGCTACTAGATACAAAACCAAAACTTTAGACCCCATTGAGGACTGAACTGAAATGAATTGGAAATAAAATTATATCAATCATGTGAATTCACTTAATCAAATAATTTGGATTTGGAAAGGAAATTTTAGGTTATATAATTCAATTACCTCATTTTTAGAAGAGGTAGCATGTCAAGTGAAATAGACAATTGGCCTCAGAGTCAAAAGACTTTGATTCAATTTATACTTCTTACCCATACTGCTTGTATGATCCTTAGCTTCCCAGTGTCACAGGAACCCCGAAAATATCACTTACAGACTAAGTGTTGGTCTACATTAAGAAAGGATTTTTCCACTTATGTTTCTCATACAAATTAAATCTTTTATCTTGTTTTTATAACAAAGGATGAAATTTCTGGTTTAAGACTATATTGGTAGTAAATGGTAGAACCAGAATTTGACTATGGCATTTTGCTAAATCATAGCACTCTTAGTGATTATATTATTTTTGTCAATGATATAAGAATACTGGGCTGGGTTGGGGAATCTGGGTTCTTGATATTGTAGCCAGGTAGCCATGTGACTGGGAAATTCATGTAAGTAATGGAAATTCTTAATTGCTTCATTTAAAAAATTAGATAATTGACAATTCCTGATTGGTTTTGGAGTCAGAAAACTTGGGTTGGATCCTGATTTTGCCCTCCTCATTAGCTACGTAACCTTTTAGAAAGCCACTTAGTCTCTCTATTCCCTAGTTTCCATTAAATGAGAAGATTGGATTAAATCAGAGATTCTTAGCATTTTTTACATGAAACCCTTAGTAAAGCTCAAGGACCCCTTCTAAGTATAAATTTTTTAAATGCATAAAACAAAATCAATAGGATTACATGTGTAATATACATAACATATTTATATTAATGAAATCATATAAAATGTTTTATATATCCAAGTGCTAAAATGTTTTCCTTAATAATTATACATATTATTACATTATTTACAAAATTTAAAATCCCTAGACTAACCACATAAATCCATATGATTGTTAGATCTCCTCTACCCCAAGCTTCTAACATTATGACTTAGTATTATGACATTAAATATGACACATACCATTTTGTTCCCTCTGTACTCCTGCAGCCAGCAGATCAGGTTCCCCAAGGCTTATGTCATTTAGCCTGGTTCCTAGACACTCCATGCAAAGATGTTTGCACCATTCTTCAGCCTCCAACTCTGCAAAGAATAATAAGTAAAGGCCATGATACATGGATTTGCTCAAAAGTCTCAAGAAATAACTTGATCTTTCTAAGCTTCAGTATTCTGATAAAAAAGCAAAAATAATAGCTCCCATCTAGCCAGGTTGTTGTAAAGAACAAATGAGATAATATATGTAAAACAATTTGCAAACCTTGAAAGGATTTTTAAATGTTAACAATTGTTGTCACAAATTCCATGGATAAATGCTGAATTCTGTACCTCTATTTACAGCAATCCAAACAAATATAAAATTAAAATACAATCACTATTCAGTGTCTGGTGCGATTTTCTAAGTTATCATTGAGATAATTTCAAAATAATTGTCTCAGAGACATAATGATGTTTAATGTCTTCCACCTGGGAAATTTCAGGCAGGTCTGATTTCTGTAGATAAATTGGTTATAAAAATGAATAGAACTGAAATAATTATATGATAATGCAACTTAAACATTCTTATGAAAACAAAATAGCAATAAATGGTCCAGTAACTCCCAACTTATTAATCTCATGTATTCTGGAGTTTTTCTCCATTAATATATACTTATCTCACTCAGTTTTCCTGGGCATGGATGTGATGAGATATTCTGAATAAGTACTGAGCTCCAATAGATATACAAAGCCTAATGAGGGCAATCACAATGGATTTAAATTTACTGATGGCATTTGGCTCATTCATATTTTCAATTACCATAGGATTATTTATGCTAAATAGCTCTACATAGGAAAGATACAGAAATAAACCAAAGGAAAAGTGAATTCAGTCTTATTTCTCTTATTCTTGTGGTTTAGTTTTAAAAAAAGAGCAGCTTACTTAGGCTTATAAAAACTCAACTCTAGATCTTCAAGTAATCCGTTGCATTGGGCTAGTCACTAAATCTCAAGTCCCTCACTTTCACAATGGAAAAAAAAGCTTATATCTGAGAATCAGAGGTGAAGAAATTGCACATAGTAGCAACACAAACAGTGGTTCTGGGTAGCTAAGACAGTAGCAGAAGTAGCTTAAGGAGCTCTCAATCCAAAGAAGATAAGGGAATCCTGCAGCTAGTCAGAAAGAGATTACAGGGGACCCTAATGTAGCCCTGAGTGTAGGACCTTGTTGTATTGCCTATGACACTTACAGATTGCAATTCCAGAGAAGAGGGTAGTGCCAACATTTGAAAGTGCAGGATGTCAAAAGCCCTTCCTGGGTAAAGGCCAGAGCATAGGCTAGGTAAGCAAAGACCACATCTCTCCCTGACTCACACCACCCTAGAAGCAGTAAAAACTTATAAGCCTTTAAAACTAGCTGTGAAAATAGTAGTGAAAAAAAAAGACTGGTAACTGGGACAGTGTCCCAAGCACCTATTAATAACCCAGAAGCAGAGACCAAGATTAACATAAAGTTAAAAGTCAAGAAATAGGCTGAAAGAAATAAGCTAACAACAAAAAGAGCACCTGATCATAAAAATCTACTATGATTACAAGGAAGATAAAAACACAAATACAGAAGAAGACAGCAACAGCATATTAGTTCCAAGCAAAATATCAAAGAAAATGAAAACTGTACAGAAGCCAAACAAGAAGTTCTGGAAGTGCTTGAGAAAAGATAAGAGTGATAAAGGAAAGTATCAAAAGAGAATTAATAGGTCGTAAAAAGAGGCACAAAAATATTGTAAGTAATAACACTTTAAAAAACAGAATAGGCCAAATGGCAAAAGAGACAAAAAATTACTGAAGAAAAGAACCCTTTAAAAATTAGAATTGTTCAAGAGGAAAAAGAGGTATAAAACTCACTGACTAAAATAATTCCTTAAAAAATGTAGTTGGGCAAGTTGAAGGTTATAACTTAATGAGGCATCAATAAACAATAAGACAAAGTCAAAAGAAGGACATAGTAAAAAATGTGAAATATATTCTTGGAAAAACAACTGATATGGAATATAAATCAAGGATTCATAATTTAAAAATTTTAGGTTACCTGAAACCCATGATACAAAAATTCCTAAACATCATATTTCAAGAAATTATAAAGGAAAACTGTTCTCATATCTTAAAATTAGAGGATAAAACAGAAACCTAAGGTATCCATTAACCACATCCTTTAATTAACTATAAAATGAAAACTCCAAGGAATTTTATAGCCAAATTCCAGAATTCCTTGGTCAAGTAGAATATATTACAAAGAACCCCCTCCCCACCCAAATTCTGATACTGTAGAGCTACTTTCACAATGGCAGGCAATTTTGTATTAAAAGACTGGAAGGTTTGAAGTATGATATTCTGGAAGGCAATGGAGCCAGAATTAAGAACAAGAATAAGCTACCCAGAAAAAAACAGTAAAATACTTCAAGGGAAAAAAATGGATATTTGTTCAAATAGTTGACTTTCAAACATTTTTGATGAAAAGACCAGAGTCAAATAGAAAGTTTGACATTTAAATAGAAGACTCACAAGAGGCATAAAAAGGTAAAAATGAAAAAGTAATAATATTTTGGACCTCTCCATCATTCACTCTGCCAGTTACCTTCCCTGAATACCCCTGTCATTTGCCTTCCTTCCCCATCACTCTCAACTCCTTTTTAGCTTCCTTTAGTCTACTATCTTTCCCCAAAGGGTTATAAACTCCTAAAGAGTAGGGACGTCTTTTCCACATTTCTTTCCCAAGAGCTTGGCATAATGCCTACCACAGTAGTAGGTGCTTAATAAATGTTTATTGATTGAATTTGCCCTTATATATAGACATGCATATTTTTACTACATATACTGTCTTTAATTCTTTCTTAAAGTTGAGGTACATTATACATCATTAAATCAATAGAGAAACTAGTTTAAAGGTAGCAGCTTTGCAATATAAGAATATTGGGCCTTGTAGTTTCTTGCAACAAATTAATTTGACACATTAGGTACCAATCGCTTAGACATACTTTCAGTATCTTTTTGGCTAAAAGTACTTAAACTACTGACTGTTCAGTTGGCAGGCAACTAGGAACTCTGTCATCCATAACACCACTCAGTGGTCTTAGGCCTGCGTTTGTGGCAATTTATCCAAGGATTTATTGCCCAGAAAGCAGGAGAGAAAAATGTACTTTCTTTGCAAACATATGGATAAAATGGGTTTTTTTCTATTTATTACAATTGAAATATATAATTCAGATTATTTTCTCTCCTTGTGTTTCTCTCCATAGGAGATAATTTCACTCTTTTTTTTCCTAGCCTTTTTAGCTCCATGGGAAAGACCCCTGAAATATTCTTTTTAATTGAGGAATATGTATTCTTTAATGTCCAATCCACATCAAACTCATGTGTTCATTTCTTCCTGCAAATAGACATGCTTCCTAGCCATCAGTAATGGGCTTGATCACGAAGCACTTAAGACACAGTTGCCATTGATTTTTCATTTTTTGTCAAACACATGAACTATTTTAAGAAGAAAGAATATTTGATTTTTTTAATAGAAAACCTTAAACCCAGTTGCCCTACGTTTTGGACCAAAAAAATCAAGATAAAATATATCCTGTTTGAAAAGTCTTGCTAAAATACACTTAAAAAATTTGGATACACATTTTTTCAACTCATAAACTGCCTCATGAAAGGCATACACATATATTTTTGTATGATTCTGAGCATCAGTAGTACTTTTCTCAGATGATCTAAATATGTCATTAGAGGATCTATTTGTTTATCTGACTCTCAGATACAGGTGCCTCTGTAAATATGTTTGTGGTTCAAAAACACTGAGACAGTGATAATGTCTGTTTGAGTTTTCCTTCTTGGCAAAGTAGAAAACAATCATTTCCAGCCACATGGTCAATCCCATAATAACTATCAAATTCCACATGTCTCATTGCTGCCCTGAGGGAGCCATCTGTTTCTCCTACTGTGGACATGTCAGGCCTACAGAAAAAAACTCTATAGCAGAGACTTAACATAAATAAAATATGATAGAATGATTGTCTTCTGACCAGTATATAGATTTAGGAAAGCCTTTTTAACACTGCATACAGACCAAAGTAATATTTTTATTAGAAAGAAAATTAGGGAACATGAATATTTAAATGTTACATATAGAAATATTTTCCTGGCAAAGAATTTATGAAATTAATTTTTCATTTCAAATATTTAATACTTTGGTTTTTAGGACTCCCATGTTAAAATGTGATTTAATGAATATGTTTACTAAAACAAAATATATACTTAAATCTTTCCAATGCAAATAGGTTCTCCTTATAATATTCTACGGGGTGTAAATTATAAAAATAAATGGGGAAAACTATGCAAATAAAGGTACAAAACTGTTCAGATACTTTTGATAGATTTAATCAAAAGTATCTTCAATGATAAAGTGAAGTGAAGCTCATATGTGAACTTCTCTTCAGGGCCAGGCTCAAGGATGCTAAAGAGACTCTTGTTATAAAAAAACAAAAAAACAAAAAACAACAACAACAACAAAAACCTATTATTGAGAGTATATAAGGAAAAAGGATTTCTAACTCTAAGGGATTCTAACTCCACCCAAATAAAATTCCTGTTTTCACAGGCTACACTAATCCTTCCTTAGCTGACTAATGTTGGAAGCCACTCAGAGAAATTAGGTCCTTTAGTTTAATCTATGCTGGTTTCTATGAACTGAAAATCAGTTACAGAATGGATGGCCTAACCAAAATGTTTGACCCCTCTCTGTGGCTCCTTTTATTATTGAAAATATATCAATCTAAATTCTCTAAAACAGCTTTAAGTTTTATAGAAAGCATTTAAAGTACTCTATAGTAAAACAGCAGTTGAGGAGTCTGTAACTTTTCCTAAGAGAAAAGAGCAGAAATCAGTAGAAGCTGGCCTGGCCCTGTAATTTCTTCCTAGATAGCCAAGGTCAAAGTAGGCAGCGTCAGACACCCTTCATATTCAGCTAGGTACTTTCCACCCCATACTCCACATAATCTCAAAGGCTCATTCTTTAATGTATCTTTCAAAATATGGAAGCTTTTTACCAAAATAACTTTTAGATAAAGTGAGGCTCATTTTTAATCTTGGGACTTTTTTCTCATTGGTATTATCTTCATGAGAAAATTCTTTGTAAAACTATATATCAATGATGAGGTAATTCTGTGTCTAGGCAGCTGTGAAACTTCATTGGGCTTTGGGTGAAAATGGGTTTGGTTGAATACTGTATAAAATAAATCTCAAGCTCATTGCTGGTCAATGGAGCAGCCATGAGCTGACAGACAGTCTCCAGTTTCATTCTTTCTCACCTAAAGCATCCCCTTATCAGATTTCTGGAGCTGTTGGATAGCTTTCAACAGACTAACCAAAATTTTTAGTATTCTAAATAAACTACCACTATTATCCTTATAATTTTTAACTTCACATCTACATTATAAAAATAACAAAGGCTAGCTGGTTGAGTCTCAACAAGAATCAAGTTAGGACTCAGAGCCTTAGCAAACTCCAAAACCAAAGACCAGGGTTTTCTTTGGTCTTCTCAGAGTTAAATCAAACTATAAAAACAGCAATAGATAGCCAATAGTGTTTCCCAAGTTGGAAAAAGAAAACACTAAGCTCCTTCAGGTCTTTCCCTCAGAAAGTGAGAGGCAAAGATGTTACCTCCTCCAGCTCTGAGAGAGAGAGTCCCTGTGTGTGACTCTGCCAACTGCCAGAGACCAACTGCCACTCCCAGAGAGAATAACTGTCATAGAAAAACCATACACCTCCCCCACACACACACTGTCATCATTTGAAACTGACACTGCCTCAGATCTTTCAAACTCCAATTTTTTCTCAAGCCAGTTTCTCTACTTCTTATCTCTAAACTAATATAACAAGACTTATTTTCTAGAGAGGGAGAGAATATTCTATCCAAGTAAATCCTTATCTCTGTAGATCCAAGTCATACAGGCATTTCTCACAATTAACAAGTTGCATTACAAAAGTAATTAAAGTTACTCTAAGTCAGTTGCTGAAATATTAAATCATATTTTCTAACAGAAAATGATAGCTTTGCAAATAGGTCAAAAAAACAACTTAATAAAAAATACAAACAAAATAAATTTATATTTTATCTTTGAGTTGCCCTCTTCCTACTTCTACAATAATTTGTTCTATCCTTTGGCATTTTTTCTTCCAATATTTTGTTGCAGTATGAGAACTAAACCAATGTTTGTCAAATTGTTTTTCTTTTTATAGGAAAATATACTGCATGGTATGTGTTGAGAAGGGAATATGGGACCCACAGAATGCTTGTATCCTTTGCTGGAGCTTTGATTTATATTGATCATTCTCTTCATGGTAAAAAGAGAATACAGAAGGACTGAAATAGAACTAGGTAGCTCAATTATTAGATGTAGTGATAATTGGAAGCTTGTTGGATGGTCTAAAGAGATTGTATCAATAACATTAACATTTTCTTTTTGGGAGGCTCCTGAAGAATACCTTACACAGATGTAATGATGTAGGTTAATAGTTCACATCAATACATATTGATAAGCCAGATTTCTATCAAGTGGGCATAATAAAAGACAAAAATAACAGAAATTTAACAGAAGTAGAAGAGATTAAGAAGAGGTGGCAAAAATATATAGAAGAATTCTGCACTAAAGATATTAACATCACTGACAACTACAATGGTATGTTTACTGATCTAGAGGGGAGAATGGAGTCAAATGGGCCTTAAGAATCACTGCTAACAACAAGGGTAATGAAGGTGTTGAAATTCCAGCTGGGCTATTTAAAATCCAAAAAAAAGTGTGCTGATGTTGAAGTCCTATACTTAATACCACAGCAAATTTTGAAAGCTCAACAGTGGCTACTAGATTTGGAAATATCTCCTTATATCTCACTCCTAAACAAGGGCAAAGTCAAAATATGTTCAAATTACTGAACAATTACATTCATTTTACACACCAGCAAGGTTATAATTAACATTTGGTAAGCTAGGCTTCAGCAATATCTGAACTGAGAATTGCCAGATGTGTAGGCTGGCTTTTAAAGCGGCAGAGGAAGTAGCGACCAGATTTGCTGACATTAGCTAGATTATGGAGAAAGCAACCAAGTTCCAGAAAAAAAAATCACCTACTTCTGCTTCATTGACTAAACTAAAACCTTTGTGTGGATTACAACAATGTGTGGCAAGACCTCAAAGAGAATCATTTTATTTGTCTCCTAAGGAATCTGAATGTGGGTCAGGAACTAACAGTTAAAATCAAACATGGGATATTTGATGGGTTTAAGAATGGGAAAAGAGAACAGCAAGATTGTATCTTTTTATGTTAAATGATAATTTTTCCAGATTGCATATTGATAAAAATTTTAATATTCATTTTCTGGCATTTTGCAACCTATTTTTCCCCTCTCTCACCCTCTCCCATCCCTAAGAAGGCAGTTAATATGATACAGGTTACATATAAATTAACAAGTATACATATTTCCATGTTTCTCATGTTGTGAAACAAGACACATATTGCTTATACTAGAGAAAAATTCATGGAGGAAATAAAGTGAAAAATGACAACTTTCAATCTGCATTTGGACTCTTTTTTATAGGTTAGTGGACATCCTTTTTTGTCATGAGTACCTTAGAGTTGTCCTGGATCCTTGCCTTGTTGATAATAGTTATCATTCATAGCTGATCACCATACTTTATTCCTGTTAATATGTACAACATTTTCCTGGTTCTGTTCACTTCACTTTGCATTCCTTCATATGTCTTTCCCAGTTTTTTTGTGATCATTTTGTTTGTCATTTCTTATGGCACAAGCCAATACTGTATCTTATCACCTTATTTATTTATCTTATATGCTTGTGCAGAGTACAAAATGAAAAGTGCCAGGCTAAATACATTTTTTAAAAACCTGCATTAAGGTTGCCAAGAGAAATAACTAGAAACTTAGATATGCAAGTGACACCATTTTGATAGCAGAAAACAAAGAAGAATTAAGAAATCTCTTGATGAGTATGAGAGCAGACTTCAAAAGCTGGATTTAAGTTTAACATAAAAAATCCTGGGAAATAGTGGAAAAATAAATGGAAGCAGTATCAGATTTTATTTTTATTTTTGATTTTAAAGATTACTACAGATGGCAACATTAGCTATGAAATTAAAAGATGATTGCTCCTTGGAAGGGAAACTATGGCAAATCTGGAAACAATACTAAAGAGAAGAGACATTACTTTGCTGACAAAGTTCATATAGCCAAAGTCATGGTTCTTCCAGTGGTACTTAATGGCTATGACAGAGGGACTATAAGGAAACTCAGCACCAGAAAATGGAGGCTTTCAAACTATGGTATTTGACAACACTTCTGAGAGATTTTTGGACAAGGACATCAAATCAGTCAATACTTAAAGAAATTAATTTAGACTATTTTTGCAAGGACAAATGCTGAAACTTAAATACTTTGGTCATATAATTAAGAAAAGATATGACACAGTGGAAAAATCACCCATGTTCAGAAAGATTGAAGGCAAAGGGAAAGGGGGAGAGAAGAGGATGAGAAATATGGTATGAGAACAATGAACATGAGCTTGGACAGACTGGCAGACTGTGGAAGATTGAAAGATAGAAGGGCTTAGCATATGATTGTCAATGGAAGCACAAAGAGTTAGATGTGACTGAAGGATTCAACAGAAATGACAACAAAAATAACAAAAGTTCCCAATCAAACACTGAAAGGGAAATCCAAAATATCAAATGAGAGGTTAATAAAATTGAAAGAACAAAAGCTCCTTTGATCTAATGAAATGATTTTATTTAAAAAAAAACAAAACTAATAAAATACATAAACAGTTGGTTAATTTAATTTGAAAAAAGAAAGAAGAAAATGAATTTACTAGTATAAAATTTAAATGAGTGAAATCATCAACAATGAAGATGGAATTAAAAAAATATAAGGAGATATTATGTCCATATGTACCATTTAAATATGATGATATATATGAAATGACTTTATATTCTAAAATATATAAATTGAACAGATTAACAGAATATAAAGCTTAAATAATATTATCTTGGAAAGAGAAATTGAACAAGCCATCAATGAGTTGCCTAAGAAAAAATCTGCAGGATATGATGACTTACAAATGAATCCTACCATGTATTTAAAGAACAATTAATCCCAACACAATATACTCTAATGAAAAAATAGGTAAAAAAAGGAATTCTGTGAAATTTCTTTTCTGACAAAAATGTTTTATTGATAGCTAAGCCAAGGAAAGCAAAATTATGGAAAGAATACCACAAGCCAATTTTCCTAATGAATACTGATGTACAAATTTTCATTAAAATGCTAACATGGAGATTATAGCAATATATCACAAACATCAAATTCTCTGAACAGATTAAATTTATATCAGGAATGTAGGGCTAGTTCAATATTAGGAAAAATATCTGAAAAACTGACCATAGGAGTAACTAAAACAACAAAAAAAGATTATATCGATAGATGCACAAAAAGTATTTGACACAAAACAATATACATTCCTTTAAAAATCACTACAAAATATGGGTATATAAAGAACCTCTCTTAAATGTGTAGTTTCATATGCAAAAGTGTGTATTATCTTTAATGAAGATAAGCTAGAAATCTTCACAAAAAGATCAGGGGTGAAGCAATGACCCACTATCACCACTATTATTCAATTTTGTATTAAAAATTATAATTGAAGCAGTCCACTTTGCAGAAGGAAAAAACTAAGGTAAGAGGGTAAAGTGACTTGCCCAGCATCATATAGTTAGTAAATGCATCAACAACAAAGGCAGAAAGAAACATGATAGGGCAGGCCAGAAAGCGACCTTGAAGTACTAGGATTAATTCATTTTAGCTGGAACATGGAAAATATGAAGGAATGTATGAAATAAAGCTGAATGGATAGGTTAGAACCAAATGGCGGAGAACCTAGACAATTAGTTTCAAGAATTTATACTTTATAACACAAGAAATGAGAAACTATTTTAGAGTATATGAGCCACATAATAATATTAATGGGTTTATTTGAGAAATGAGCTAAGAGGTTGATTGTAGACAGAATGAAGGAGTATGAATAAGAAAGCTAAACAATAGTTTTATGGTCTGTCTAAGAAGAGATGAGATTGTGAACCAAGGTGGTTGAAGTGGGAATAGAAAGGAGGTCCTCTTTGTGAGAGATATTGCAGGAATAATGGGAATTATATATTGAATTACTATATAAGATGAGGTGGCGTTCCAAATATAACACTAATTATTTTTCCATAACACTGATTTTGGATGACTGGGAAAGTGTCTCTGCTATTAACAAAAATAAAGAAATTCTAGGGAAGAGAGGATTTGGGGCAGAAAGAGATAATTAATTCTGTTTTAAAGATGTTGGATTTGAGTTTCTGAATTCAGGTATTGAAAATGGAGCGATAACAAAAGCACCTTGCATTTTTAAAACATTTTAAGTTTTATAAACATATTTACATGATAATGTCATTTGAATGCTATGACAGAAGGGCTATAATTATTCCCATTTAAATGATGAGGAAATTGAAGCTAGAAGAGGGTAAGTGACTTGACCAGGGGAATATAGCTGACAGGTATCTGAAGCAACAAGGGAACTCACGTTTTTTGTCTTTAAATCCAGTGATTCCCCACTTTCATCCATAGAGCTTTAGAAGAGAGATGGGAAGGGGAATATAATTGTGTATTTGGACATCATCTGCACTGTGTTGATGAGCAAAACCAAAAGAACAGGTAAATCATCAAGGGATAGTGTAGATAGAGAAGATCTCAAGACAGAATCTTAAAGAACATATATTTCGAGCATTGGAAGAAGATGACAAGTCAGCAAAGGACACAGAATAATTTCAACTCCAATTCTAACTAGCTTTGTGACTATATCCAGATACTATAGCTTCTTTGAGCCTCAATACTTTACATAATAAAGAATTGAACTCAATAATCTATCAGACTCTCTTTTGCCAGGGATGTACTATTAAAAGTTTTGTAACTGGTTCTTTAGGAAAAGATGTATATAAATTCATTTTAACATTATTTTGAATTATTAACATTTATTTAAATCTAGACAATCCACAAAACAAAAAAATTAGACCTTGATTTGTAAATGATTTCTTAGACATAAATTTTCACATATAGTAATATCTGAATATGGATTAAATGGCTTCAGTTAGTTTGGAGAGTTTCCATACATAGAAACAGTAAGAAAAAAAGGTTATGGATAGTAAGAATAATTTTGGCATGTGACTTTTAAAGATTCATGCTTTAGGATAGTAATGTTCATGAAAGTTAAATGATTACAAATGTGGGTTGTTTGAACACAGTGGGAAGGATTTTTAAATATTCAGAACACATCCTATATGTAAACTAAAACATAACTAAAGGTTTTTTGATGTTAACAACTTTTTATTGAATTCATTTAAAAATATATCTGAGTGGAAAACGAAAGGCTTAATCTAATCTTCTCAAACTTTAATTTATAATAGGCCATCGTTTACAGGAAATTGCTGATCATTGCATCCATATATTTTAGTCAATTAAATCTCTTTTCTTAGAACTAGTTCTCAATCCATGGGATGGAGGGACCACCCCATGAGTGGGGGAGGCCATTATTTTCAGGTTCACTGAAAATTAAAACCACTGGAACTCTGCTTAATTATTTGTTTTATGAAGAAGTTAAATAGATCCTTCTTTATATGCTGCCTACAGTAGATAAACATCTGTCTATTTTTTTAAAAGTGCTACATAAAAGTAAGGCACTATAGTAGTGATGCTTATGGTAAATGGTATCTATTCCACTTAATAAGCATGTATTTATTCTTGCTTAGACTTCAGAAAACTAAGCACTTATCGTATTTCTGCTTCAGAGAAGATAAATGCAGGGCAGCTCTGTTTGGGCTAAGAGCTATTTGCAGAAAGCTGTTTCCATCAAGAAGGGTATTGTAGGATGAGATTGAGCAGTGATCAGAATAAGGGAAAAAAAGTACCATATTTTTTTGTTCCTCAGTCAGGTGACGTTGTGTTATATTTTGTTTGAAATGATTCCAAGAATATCAGAAATGTTCTGAAATGTAAAAGCATATCCCCTAACTAAATAAATGCAAATTATTAAGGGATTATCCATCTTATGGATTTTTCTAGCCTCTGCTCATCTCCATTACTGAAAATAATTAAGAGGAGATTGTATCTTTTGCTGCTGCTCAATTTTCAAATCATTTCTATCTAAGCACTTTTTTTTTGTTTGTTTTCATTTACAACAGAAAGGGAAAAAGAGCCTGTTTAAAATCAGGGACCTCTTCTGCCCTTCAGTAATATCACTGCAAACATTCTTCTATATTTCATATTATATAAAGATAACATTTTAATTCTATTTTTGAAATTGGTACTAAAAAAGGTTTTTTTTCAGTATTCTCTCATAGGATAATAACTCAAATTTATAAAATGCTATACCTTTTACAATATCTTTCTATGTTTGTGCAAATATTATTGGTACCATTTTATAAAGGAGAAAACAAAGGCTCAGTAAGGTTAAAATTTGCCCATGCACACAGAATGAGTAAGTACAATATTTAGGGGTAGGTAGTCTATAAACAGGGACTGCTTCATTTTTGTCTTAGAACAAAGTAAGAACTGGTCCATGTTCAAAGTGCTTCTGACAGAGTCTCCTTCCAGGGAGGAGGCTGGGGGTGGGTGGCAAGGGTGGAAATCCTGATTCTAGGAGAGTCATGATAAAATATAATGGAAATAATAAAGATATTTTAGCGTAATATGAGAAATTCAATATTGTGTTTTAGTGTGCTTTGTATATTGTTTGAAGAAGCCTCTTTCAATGTATTTTGAAACAATGAGGGTGTTTTTTAGAGGCACTAGATTAGTTGTGTTAAACAGAAACAGGGAAAACTAAATCATATATAAAGATTCCTGTGAGCAGATATTGACTTAAGAAACCACATATTAATATTTATGTTTTATTATATCTTCTTTATTTTGTTACAAATTTCCCAATCACATTTTAATATGGTTTGGTACTCAAGATTTCTCCTTCTTGATGTATTGCCGTTCTTGGTTTGCCCTTTCTCTCATAGTGTCCAGTGATAGATAATGTTGTAAAGAAAGAAGTCATGGATCTTTTCTCTCTGAGTATTATGGCCTCTTGAAAATGGGCCCCAATTTTACACTTTATCATTTGTTTTGCTATTTTATTTTAGATGAAGGAGATTAATTAAGAAGTTTAAATGCTACCAATTTTTAAAGGTCAGGAGAACAAACCTCCAGGATAGTCTGATTTCATGATACATTTTGTCAAGTCCTGAGTCTGATGACCAGGTAAAAAGGAATGACCTTTGGAACCCAATTTTCAACTGTAACTGAAACAAGTACTTATTTGGCATCAATGCCACCTTCGGAAATGAACTTGGTGGGAACAATGGTATTTTTAAAAACAAATATTAATTTGTAAACTTATTACTAGATTTATAAGAATTTATTAGTTAAGAAAGAGAAAAAAGATATTTCAGCCTTTTTAACTTTAGGGGAAAATCCAGTTCTTCATTGTAGAGGTACTCTGAGCTACCATTTGTCAGAGATCAGAGATAATAAAATTATCCAGAGAGTAAGTTAGATCAAGAGATGGATCCTGAGAAAAGAGAATGCTCTCAGTTTCTCACACTGGCTTTTTGAAACATCTGCTCCTCTCAGCCCCACATCATAGGCCAATGGTTTTCAAATATCATGCCACATTATGCTTGATCCAGAATTCTGGCACTGACACTGAGGGATGCCCACTGGGATACCAGGGATCACTTGGCTTTGTGATTCCTATAACCCATCACTGGAGTGTTCAGGCTCAAAGTTGAGATGGAGGTCTCCTAAATATTTTACTTCACACACAATACAGAAAGTCTGAACCACTGTCCCTAGAGACGAAGCTGATATAAAAGAGAAAATGCTTCTAAACCATTAGGGGTAACTGTTAAGAAACTCAGAAATAAAGCCACGGGTAGCATCAAGGAAGCATTGAAGTTTAAGAGAGTACCCTAACCTCCCAAAGAACAGAGCCTACCCATAAAAGGTAGGAAAAATGAGCAGACAACAAAAAAAGCACCTAACTATAAAGTATTTTTATGGAGAAAAAGAGAAAGGCACAGGCACAGAAGAAGATAATGAAAGCAAAGCAAACACATGCAAAATCCAAAAGAAAAATATGGATTGGACACAGATTCTGTAAGAGCTCAAAAAGGACTTCAAAAACCAATTAAGAGAGACAGAGGAAAAGTGGGGAAGAGAAATGAAAGCAATGGAAGAAGAAACGGAAAAGGAGACTCAAAAGCTGAGAGAGGAAAAGCAGGCCTTAAAAATTAGAATTGAGCAACTAGAAATGATTGATTTCATGAGACATCAAAAAACAATAAAACAAAATCAATAGAATGAAAAAATAAAAGAAAATATGTCATCTCATTGAAAAAACAGCTGGCATGGAAAAATAGATATAGGAGAAACAATTTAAGAATTTTTGGACTACCTAAAAGCCAGTGTCAAAAAAATCCAACAAAAAACTTGAGCATCACTATACAAGAAATTATCAAAGAAAGCTGCCTGGATATTCTTGATCAAGAAAATATAATTGAAATTGAAAGAAGCCACAATCACCTCCAGAAAGAAACTCCAGGAATATAATAGCTAAATTCAAGAGCACTCAAATCTAGGAGAAAATACTGAAAGAAGCCAGAAAGAAACAATTCAAATACCATGGAGCTACAAACAAGATTACACAGGACTTAGTGGCTTCCATAATACATGGAATACATGGAATACATGGAATGATATTCAGGAAGATGAAAGATCTAGGTTTACAACCCAGAATCACTTATGCAGCACAATTGAGTATATTCCAGGAGAAAAATGGATATTCAATAAGATAGAAGTTTTCAAAATATTCCTGAGGTATAAGTAAAACATCAACAAAAATATGAAGTCCAAACATGAGACCCAAAAGAAGCCTTAAAAGGTAAAGAAGGGAAAATTTAAGGGACTCATTAAGGTCAAAATGTTTCATTTCTACATGGAAAAGGGATATTCTTAAACACTCTTAGTAGTACAGCAGATAGAAGGAATATACTTAGAGGGTGAGGAAGTAAGCTGATTATGATAATATGATTTATAAAAATAATCAGGGGGTGAAAAAGAGGATTACACTGTGAGAAAAGGGAAGGGAGAGATGGAATGGGGTAAATTATATAACATAAAGAGGAGTAAAATTTATTACAGGGAGGGGAGGACAAGGGTGGTGACAGGCAATGATTAAACTTTATGGTCATAACAGGCTCAGAAAGGAAATAAATGTTCTCACTGAGTTATAGAATTCTATCATCCCTACAGAGAAGTAGAAGGGGAGTAAGATGGGAAAATATTCTAAGAAATAAATTAAATAATGTGAAAAAATAAAAATTAAGTTAAAAACAAAAGAGGTAACTTTTACTTTTGTACTTGGTAGATATTTGAAGTAAATATCCTTTTGAAAAAGCTAATTGACATTGAATGCTTAAATTGACCTGAGGTACTATTTGATTTTTAGTTCAATTTCAATTCTAAAAATATGTTTTAAGCGCTTATTACGTGCCAAGCACTATACTAAGTGCTAGCATACAGTGACATGGGGCAAAGCAACAAACAAAAGGGAATTTAAAAGCAGAGGAGTACAGGTGGTACCTGGCCAATAGCTAGATGACCTACCAATGGAAAGAGGAAAGCTCACTGGGAACAACTGAAAAGTTTGGGCTCTTTATAAAGGAAGGTTTTGTGAAACGTTTACCCTCTATGCTAGAGCCCTTCAATCAGAAGGGAGAGGTGACTGAGGACAAGGTGTTGAATATAAAAAAGGGAATCAATTTTTATGAGGCCTTCATTACAAAGAGTAAAGGAAGTACAGCTGTTAACAGCTTGAGCCAACATTCTGAGATTAGATACTTCTGTATCTCATCCTACATCTCTGAGGAGAGAGGTTACTAGTTGGTCATTCCCTGAGAATACACCCAGACTAGAACATGCTCTTTATATAAAATAGATGTGCTAAATACTTGTTGAATTGAATGGGTGTCTTATGATTCTAGGAATGAAATTCCTTTCACTACACTGACCTTTAGTCTGTTTCTTATTTCCATGAATAGTGTAAAATATTTTATATTAAAAAAGTGAATTTCTTTCCTACTGGCCTTTAACTGTCAATTAGTTACATTATTAATTTTAATTATATAGTGTAAAGATAGCTATATTTCTTGAATCTGTCTCCTTCTGTCCTTTCCCATCCCTCTGACCCACTGCTAACTCATTAGAAGATGTTTCTTCTAATTAAATTAATGAATCAAGGGCCAGTCCCGGCCCATGGTCAACTGGAAAATAATTTGAGACACCATGTATGAGTGAAGTAACAAGTAAGCTTTACTTCAAAGAGAGAAATATATCCTTTATATGATAGCAACCTTAAGGAACTATTGAACACAGAGATTAGATGTTTTATTTTGGGGGGGTTGTTGCTGTTCCTTCATTCCAGTGTAGGAAAGCTATTATGCAGTATCTGTGGCCAGAATAATAACTAAACATGTGTCTGCTGATCCTGATAATATATTCATTTGCAAAATCTGCTGATGTGGAACATTGGCAAATGCTGATGTGTAATGAATGATACAGAAACTAAATACACACTGGAAAGAAAGAAATGCAAGCAAATGCACGTGGAGTCAGAAAAAAATGATCTACGTGTTGATGTAGTAGAGGGAAAAGGCGCTGGATAAAGAGCACTAGAAGAATGAGTTCAATTCTGTAATCATGTAGGTTATAGGGAACATTTCTACACTTATCTGGTTACAATCAAGGAAGAATTAGTAAGATTCCTCAGAGGTGCAATCCCTTTTCAGTTTGCAATTCTATCCATTATTCTATAATATCCCAAACCTCTCTACTGAAGACTTAAGTTTCTCCCAGGAACAAAATGTTTGGACAAAGAGTTGGCTGAATAATAAAAAAAACACAGCAATATACATATGATGTCTATCTGTATACATATGCATATGTACATGTGTGCATAAATTCATGTATGTAAACATATATAAATATATTCACATTATTTGTATATTTACACACATATTAGTGACTGAGCAAATAACCAAGTCATATACTCATATATTTATATACATGTATGTTCTTTGCTTTAAGACTTCTGAGACATTTTTTTAAAAATAACTATTGGGTAGAATAATGCTAGAAGTCTTTATTTCCATTTAAACTTGAAGAAGTTACTTTCTCATGGACACCTATAACTAATAAGAATCATGGAGTCAGCTTTAAAACCCACATATATCAGTATATATATTCTCTTAGATGTTCTTATTTGTGATGATGAAATTGCCTCACAACGATGAAATCTCTTAGACTGTCTTTAAGGTGATATTTACTGATATTTCTATGGTCTGGAAGAATAAGAATGAGATGGCTTTCCTGAAATCTTCGAATAAGAGAATTTTATTGCTGCAAGAGATAATTTAGAAGTTCTAGTCCAAAAGTTTTATTTTATGAGTAAAATTAGAGGCTTGAGGTAATTTTTCCCAAAGTTATGGCAGATATAAAGCTAGAACTAGGTCTCTTTTATGCCCACAGAACTGTCTCAATTTAAGATTGTAGAAATCTTATTATCATTATTATGATTATTTAAAAGTGTATGTTATATACAATTATTACTGCAGATCTAGTTCAGATGGTAAAGGTCAGTGCCTATAGTTTTTATAGTATGAGACAATATGTAGAAAGGATAGTGATTTCTGAACTACGTTAATAAAAACTATAGAATTTTAGAGTTGTAAAGAACCTTAGAAATTTTAGCATAATGGAAAATATTTGGCAATAGAAAGCTGATTTTTAAGATGACCTTGATTCACATCTTACCTCTATCACTTATTATCAGTTTAACCTTGGAAAAATAATTTAATTTCACTAGACCTCAATTTTCTAAGCTATATAATGGAGAAATTGGATCATAAGACCTCAAGGATCATTTTCAGTTCTAGTTTCTCTTTCCTATATTATCTAAGGTCAAGAAAAGTTAAAGTTTATGAGTTAGTGGTCCCAGTTGTCAATATTTCAATGAGAAGCTGCTCAATACTGGCAGCTTTTATGTCACTGAAACATCAGCTCTCCTTCTACGACTTTTATTCAATGGAAAGTGTTTTGGAGGAAAAAATGTATTAAACCATTTCCTCCTCACTCACCCTTTAACAGCAATTGACAAAAAATGGCCTGAGAATTTTAGTGAGTTTTTGGCAACTGAAAATGATATATGAATGCTATGGAATACTACTGTGCTGAAAGAAATGAAGAAATAAATTATTTTTAAAAAGACAAGGAAAGACATATGTATCAATGGAAAGAGAAGTGAGAAAAAGAAATAGTAGAATGATTTATAACCGTAATATTTTTAAAAAATGAAAAATTTTGAAGGATGATAAGTTGCATAAGAATGATGTGAATAGGACCCTAGGGAAATAATTAATATACAATAACAAAAACAAGTAAAGACAAATAACTTTTAAAGCTCTATGAAATATGGTCAGTTCAATATATATCTGTGATTCCAGAGGTTTGATGATGAAAACATATTGTCTACCTCTTCAAAGAGACATGATGATTTAGAGTGCAGAATAACATATGTATTTATATTTATTTATATAAATATTTATTTCTATTTATTTTTATATACAATTGATGAGGGAATTTGTTTTGTTTTACTAATTCTATTTACTGCAGTATTTTTTCTTTTCTTTCTTATTTGGCTTTTAATACAGAAGGGGTAAGGAGAGAAAATAAATTCTGGCTAATTAAAAATTGAAAATAGAGAAGTAGAAGGGTATTATGAATGTAGAATGGTGCATACACTTTTAGATGAATACAATGCATTGTTAATTTTATTTAATTTTTAAAAAATTGTTATGAGGTCTCTTATGGAGTGGGGATAATCTGTAAATATCTGATTTTCAACAACAAAACACATCAATAAAACCTAAAAAGAAAAAGAAATATTAATTATTTATGTACCCTTCATTCCGTTAAAATTTTTATTTATATTTAGTATTTCATTCAGAAGGATAAATAATGAAAGGAGGAATTACTTTTCTAAAAATCATTCTCTTTGTTTAGAGTTACCATATTAATTAAAATCAAATAATTAAAATAATACTAATGTTTGTCTGGCACTTTTAAGGTCTGGACTTTACAAATATTATCTCACTTGATCCTCTCAGCAACACTAAGAAGTAGTTGCTATCAAATATTTCCTTTTCAAAGATGAAAAAAAGAAGCCTGAGAGAATTTAGAGGGCCTGGCCAGAGTCACAAACCGAATAAGCCTTAAGACTGAATTATAACTCATTTATTCTGACTCCCATTCTAGGGCTCTATTTGCTATTCCATTTACCTTTTTGGTTCCATTTGCCTTAGATATTTTCATTATAGTCTTCTGATTGAATCGTTATGAGTAGGCTAGTTTTTAAAAGACTGACTCTTTAATCCTATTTTTTTTTTGAGTAGAAAGCAAACCGAAATTGCTACAACTTTTGGTGGAATACCTGTTGACCCTTTGTATCTGACTTCTCTTTGTCATATTGCAATGTTTTGTTAGAGAATTGTTTGTCTTTAATTGGGGAGTTGAAAAGGCAGATAGAGAACTTCATGCAAAAAATGCATTCTTGGTTATAAGTAGTTATAGAACCTTAGATCTTGGAAACAGAAGGGCTCTCCCTTCTTCTGGGCAGGTAAAAGTTAAACCCTTTTTATTGAGAAAGTAGATTAGACCCAGAGGTTAAATGTTTTTTTCTCAAGGTCACACAGATAGTAAATGTGGAGCTGATACTAGATCTCAGCTTTCCACTCTCCTGTTTCAAGGCTTTTTAAAAAATTGTATTAAAAATTGTATTATATATGTATTTATACATATGTTATATTCACAAGAATATAACATATGTATAAAAAGACTAGTTATTTAAACATATTTATTGCATTTTACGTTTGACTACTTATAATATTTCAAATACTGGATATGGTCTAATAAAGTAGTTTTCTCCAATTATAACATGTTCATTTTTCAGCCTTTGAAAAAAAGCTGTAAAGAAAGTTTTATTTCCTATCCTGTACCACATATTTGCATTAAAAGCATCATTACAATCATTGCAAAACTCTGTTCTGCCAGGAAAAACATAGTTGCAAAATTTCCATGTTCTTCCTACATCTACATATCTCCAAAATTACCTAGTGAAAAATAACAGTTTCATTTCTCCAATAAGCGTTGCTCCATTAAGCAGCACAATGTGGCCAAACAAACAAATGTGGGATGAGCAAATTGGAACATGTACCATTTAATTATATCTTGTTGGAAGTCATAATGGAATATGAAAACAAGTCACCAATGTCCATGGGCTAAAGAACCTTCAAGGGTTTGTGCCCTGGCCACAGGCCAAGTGAATCATGATCCAGAAGGATTCCCACTAGTTTGATGCTTTGAGTGAGAATTATACCTTTTGTAAGCTCGTCAGCATAAAAGATGGAAACATGAAATCTGAAGTCCTCACTTATCCAAGGAAAGAACTCCCAGTGGATGCCCACAACTGCTTCAATTGTGCAGGACTACCATGTTTAGGAAATAGCCACAAATCAGAGGAGTTCCATGTAGCTAGTCCAGACCTGATTACAGAGTAGGATGGTGAATAGAGCACCAGAGGAGGATTCAGAAGACCTAGGGTGAATTCCTACTTCTATTCTATTATTTACTAGAGCTATGACCCATGGACAAATTCTGAAATTCTCTGAATTTATTTTTCCTCATCAGGGAAAATGGTACAAATGACAGTTACAATTTTTGCATTCATTGATCAAAAAGAACGCGGGTGATAAATGTCATAATAACCAGTCATATGTATAGCATAACGAATAGATATAATCTCATAACCACACCTCAGAGTAGGATGTCTAAGACACTATGGAAAGCAGGACTCAGAGAAATTAAATGGTTTGCTGTGGTTACAGAGCTCAGTATCAGATCTTCTAAGATCAAATCATCTGATTCCATGATCAGAAATTTTGCCAAGATGACAACATGCTCTTTCATAGAAGTGAGTTTTTTTGGTCTCTAAGGAAAAGCATCATTGTGTATGCAATGATATTCCCATCATTGTACAAGAACCCTGATGAAGGGTTAACAGTGGTCAGGTACTTATGGAAATGTACTGGAAAATATTTTTGGGAACTAAGTATATTTTGGAAAGAGCATTGTATTCAAGTTTCTGGTTTTTTTCTGGAGGTAATGTATAAATCATTATTATTCTGTATGTTGCAGATGGCACAGCCTACAAAAACCATGTGGATTCTATATGTTGCAAATAGTATCTTGTAGAATTTCCTCTGATACTGCAAATTTTGTTGTTCTATTTGCTTTATTTTTAGAATGGCAACAGATAATTGAATAGTCTTGACTGTATAAAAATCTGCTGTAACCATGGCATATAGTCTCACATGGCTTACCTATCTATATGTATGTATATATTCTGGAAGCTCCTATTATTTTTTTCTTTTCTGTAACCTCTCTATTATTTAAGGATTATTTCCAAATAGGTTGATTTCCATCTACCAATTTGGAAGATTTGGCAGGATTTTAAAGCATTAGAAGAGAAATGAGTGAATTCCCTGTCGGTATTCATGGCCACTTTTTCACAGATAAGAGACTCTGACTTTCTAAAAAGTTTTCTTTCTGGGATTCTACTGACTGATGCCTCAGGAAGTAAAGATCTATGAAGAAATTCAAAACTAAGCATCGTACATTGGAAAATGGGCAATGAAAGTTCTAAAGAAATTCTGTATAGGTTTTCACTGGTAAAATAGGGCAGAAATAAAGGAAACCTGGTATGTTGCCCTCAGGTTCTGTGTGTCTGTCTCTCCCTCTCCTTCTCTCTCTGTCACCTCCATCTTCTTCCTTCTCTTCCCTCCCCTCTACACACACACACACACACACACACACACACACACACACACACACACACACACACATTTCTCTGTCATTTCTGGAATGTTTTATCTGGTTCACCTGTTAATTTGTTAGAAAGAGATGTGCTATGTAAATTATGAGCTACTATATTCTGTAACCTTGGACAGAGTGTTTTTGGAACTCTTGAAACAAAAGGCACCTGATTTGTTTATATTCCTTTTGGCTCAGAAAGAAGAATTTGAAAAGTGGCAGTTTTATTCCATGCTAGAGAGGCACCCTGATCTAAAGGGAAATGATTCTGTATTATAAGCCCACTGTAGTAATGATACTGGTTTGAAAAAGGAATTGATTGAGTCATGGTTAGTTAAAAATAAGCCATGGGTATGAATTAGGCAACATCCTCCATCTAAAGTTCAAATTGTGGAAATACACCCCAAAACAAAAGATTAATAACATATACATTATAGCTTAAAATTTATGTACTTCAGAACATGGCTCTATGGTCTATGTTCAATTTTTTAAAGCCTTCTCTGATACGTAAGGACCACCTTTACTGTGAATCATAAAATAGAATGTGATTTCCTAGGTAAGCTAGAAGCACAGTCACCCGAAAGAAATTAGAAAAAACTAGGTATTTGCAAGCTCTTAATAAAGCATATTGGAAAAGTTTTATCTGACAATATGGGAATCTATCTGTAAAACTGAAGGTTCCATTACAAGTGGAGATAATATGATTTTGTAGTTAATTGGCATTGTATAATATAATTTTGATCATAGGTCAAAAGAAAAGCTGAATTTTAAGATGAACTTTAATATCTCATTTTAAAGCTCCTCACAACAGTTTCTTCCTTTCCAATCTTCTTACACTTTCCTCCCTGACATGTACTCTTTGATGCAGTGACTCTGGTTTCCTGCCTGTTCCAGAAACAATACATTGCATCTCTTTGTTTGGGGTGATTTTCTCTGTCCCCCTTTCCTGGAACACCTTCCATCTGTGTTCTGACTGCTGACTTACATGGCTTCCTTTAAGTCCCAACTAAAATCCTGTCTTTTAAAGGAAGTCCTCCATAACCTCTTTTAATTTCACTGATTTCCCACTTTTAATTTTTTTCCTACTTATTTTGTATATAGCTTGCTTTGTATGTATTTGTCCACATGTTGTATATAGCTTGCTTTGTATGTATTTGTCCACATCTGCCTAAATTGTAAGATTCTTTAGGGCAGGGACTATCTTTTGCCTCTTTTTGTATTCCCAGCTCGTAGCACAATGGCTTGCATTGAGTAGGTATTTAATATATGCTTCTTGAATTGAGTTTAGATAAGAGAAAAATGGAAACATTTCCATGTCTGTGAAATTATTATTCTATTTGGAGAAGTGCTTGTTTGTTCCTCAGATAATTAAAATTAATTTTGAAATTTCTTCTGATCTTCATGTTTATTTTAACCTATTTAAATATTCTTTTGGATGTAATATTTAAAATTGAGTAAATTAAAATTTATATTTGGTTTTGATAAATTAATTAGAGAAAATTACTATTTCCAACATGCTTGATCGGTGTCCTGAATGATAATTCCAGAAACCATCATTATAACTATTTGAATAGTTTGATTTTAATTTCTCCATAGTGAACTCCAAATGCAGCTAATATAGAATGCCAAAACTGATAAACAGAAGAAATGATTTTCTGTGTAAGGTAATTCGTAAATGCATTCAAGTGAATTGATATTTTTTGAGTGGAATAAGTTTTGTTTCATATTTTATATTTGGAATCTACAACATTCTTATATGTTATTATTATGCAGCTAGTATATTTTTATTGTGATTTTGAGAAACCAAAGAAGAAATGCTATTAATTTGAAAAATGATGCCTAGAGTATATTTCATTTGTATTATTAGATTAACTTTTCTTTTCATCTGAATACTGTGAAATTATGAGTTTTGAGCTGTCACTCATTATAGACATGCCATTATGGTTAACGAATTGTCCTAAATATTTACTTCTTTGCCTTAAAATGAATGATGATAATTAATGTTTGAAAAAAGTTTTAAAAATCCTGTAACTTCTTATTATCTCTGAAGTTCTTTGAGGACTAGCCTGGTCCTCAGAATCTTCTATCAAGGCAAATAAAATCTTACTAGCCATGTGAAAGAAGGAATTATTAAAGTGTATGTAACTAATGAGAGTCTTGTAAATTTTAAGTTAGCAAATTAGATGACTAATGAAATTCATGAAAATCAAACTAAATTAGAATTATACCTAGAAAGAGTACACACTGAAGTTGAATTAAGAATACTATTCTTATTGAATTAGAAGTTAAAATTTGATACCTCAAAACATCTAAACTAAAAAATGTTAATCTTTCTAAATTTTGAGCGAATCATTATACATTTGCTCTCTGTATAAAACCCAGAATGTGATTATTTTCTTGATCTTTGCTATTATTATATCAGGATACACATTCAGATATACTGAAATATATATGTGTGAGAATATATATGAATAAAAAAGTTCTTGGGTTTTTTATATTTTAATTTTGAATATTTTCCCATAGTTTTATGTTTCATGTTATTTCCCTCTCCCCAAATCCCCCTAACCCCACTTAGCCTATGCACAATTCCACTGGGTTTTACATGTATCATTGATTAAGACCTAATTCCATATTATTGATAGTTGGACTAGCATTATCATCCAGTGTCTTCATCCCCAATAATATCCCCATTGGCCCATGTGTTCAAGCAATTGTTTTTCCTCTGTTTCTCCTCCCACAGTTCTTCCTCTGAATGAGGCTAGTTTTCTTTCTCATAAGTCCCTCAGCCTTGCTCTGGATCCTTGCATAGCTGCTAGTAGAGAAGTCCATTATGTTCAATTGTACCACAGTGTATCAGCCTCTGTGTATAATGTTCTCCTGGTTCTGCTCCTTTCACTCTGCGTCAATTCCTGGAGATCATTCCAGTTCACATGGAATTCTTCCAGTTCATTATTACTTTGAGCACAATAGTATTCCATCACCAAAAGATACTACAATTTGTTCAACCATTCCCTAATTGAAGGACATTCTCTCATTTTCCAATTTTTTGCAACCACAAAGAGGGAGGCTATAAATATTTTGTACAAGTCTTTTTCCTTATTATCTCTTTGGGGTATAATCCAATCAGTGCTGTGGCTGGATCAAAGGCCAGATAGTCTCTTAAAGCCCTTTGAGCATAGTTCCAAATTGCCAGCCAGAATGGTTGGATCAGTTCACAACTCCACTAGCAATGCATTAATGTCCCAATTTCACCACATCCCCTCCAACATTCATTACTCTCCCTTGCTTTCATGTTAGCCAATCTGCTAGGTGTGAGGTGGTACCTCAGCGTTGCTTTGATTTGCATTTCTCTAATTAGAGATTTAGAACACTTTCTCATGTGCTTATTGATAGTTTTGATTTCTTTATCTTAGAATTGCCTATTCATGTCCCTTGCCCATTTATCGATTGGGGGGTGGCTTGCTTTTTTGTACAATTCATTTAGCTCCTTGTATATTTGAGTAATTAGACCTTTGTCTGAGTCTTTTGTTATAAAGATTTTTTCCCAATTTGTTGCTTCCCTTCTGAATGTGGTTTTGTTTGTACAAAAACTTTTTAGTTTAATGTAGTCAAAATTATTTATTTTACATTTTGTAATTTTTTTCTAGCTTTTGCTTGGTTTTAAAATCTTTCCTTTCCCAGAGATCTGACAGTATATACTATTCTGTGCTCACCTAATTTACTTATATTTTCCTTCTTTATATTCAAGTCATTCACCCATTCTGAGTTTATCTTGGGGTGTGAGATGTTGATCTAGACCCAATTCCCCCCCAATTTTTTACAATTTTCCCAGTGGTTTTTTTAAGAAACACATTTTGTCTACCTATGTTTTAGTGAGTACTAAAGATTAATGTGTTTTGATGTAGTATGAATTGATTAGTATTAAGTATTAAATAATAAATACATATTAATTATTCTGTGATTTTAACTGAATATTATTATAAGAGGAAGAAAAAGAATCCTACCCTACCCCAAATTGTGATTAGTGAAATTTGCTGATGTGATTATCTTTAGCACTATAATTTGTTTTGCTGAGTTTTGAATTCAGTTATATCTGTTTGAATTATTCTTAAAGCAGCAATCCACTAGCCAAGGAAAATGCAACAGTAGTCGATTATTTCTACTTCAGAACTAGGATATGTGATTGGCTTCCAAATGTTTTCTATAAAGAAAAATGAAAAAAAGATTGAGTGAACATGAAGGTACCAGATGACATTTTAAAAAAATACAATCCCAGAGGTAATAAAGATCAAGACTGAAAAAAATAGATCATAGTACCAAACTTCAGGCCCATTAAAATCGTGTTTTTCCTTTTTGAAATCTCTCTTTGTGATAATATTAAGAGACAAGACTAATTTTTACAATTCAGGTCTTTGAAGGTCCTTTTCAATATTTTTTCCTCTAACTTATGAACTGTATAATCTGTATTGTATAAAGGGTTCAGGCAAGATATGAAATAACAAATATTATGTGAATAATAAAAAAAATAACTGTGAATTACAGATGACCTAATCTGATGTTCTTCCTATATCAGTGATATTCATATGGCTAACTATGTAAAACTTGTAGTAGCTTTTACCACATAAACTCATTATTGAATGGCCAATACAATTAAGGTTTTGAGAAGCCTTACTGTATTATATTAAGTCTCATCACTAGCAGGTTGATGAGAACATTACCTAGAAAATATTCACAAGCAAACTAGAATCTGGAAATGGTCAAAGAAATAGCTCTGTAAACCTGCCCTGGAAATAAGGTAAAAGACTTGGTCGTATTCCAGATATCATTAACAATTGATAATCTAGTTAAAGACACTGAGGTGTTAATTCAGAGATATTTGTCTCGAAGTCTCAGTGGACCACTCTGAGCAATGGTCAAGGGGATTTTTGACATTGAATTTCTGAGGGAAAAAACTTTTCCCAGAAGCCCATAACTTCCTGAAGTAGAGAGCTAAACACCATGTGACAGAATAAGAAAAGTGTTGCTTAAATAGATATTAACTGAATGACTCATACATTAATTTGTCTAGTAATAAAATTTTCCAGGTAAATATATATATATATGTATACTATGTTTATTATATTATATAAATATTGTGTAATATTTATATAATATAAATATTATATAAAACACATATCTAATATCTGCCAGCTATATAATATACACGTATTATTTGTTCTTTCATACCTTGACTGAACACTTTACCTGGTACAGATTATGCACTAAGTGAAAGAAAGAAATATTTTTAAGGTAAAGTCCCTGATAGCAAATGACAAATCCTATAGTTTAGATTTCTATTGGCCCAAATTAGTTAGTGGACTCACTAAAAACTCTCAAATTGTTAATATTCTTAACAAGATGAAAATCTCAACTTAATCATATGAAGAATTTCTAACAAAAGTAGAATAAGAAACTGCCTTCAATATGTACCGCTGATACAATAATAGCCTTATGCACTTTTTTGATATTACAAACATTTTATTGAATTTTAAAATTCTATCGTAATACTGTTAATTTTATATTTATTATAAATAATCTTCACTTAAAATAATATAACTTTATAACACAAACACACACATATATTAATTTCCATTTACATACACACATATAATTTTTATAAATATTTTTGCTGTCTTTTTGGACTTACTGGTTATGCAAACATCTTAGGACTGAACAATCCTAAATTGATGTAGCCTTTGAAAAATTAAAGGGATACCAAAATGGTATCCAAAGGGAGATTTATGCATGAACCATGATAAATTATTAATAATAATGCTATACTTATAGAAATATACTGGGAAACACTTGGGAGGAACTAAGTACATTTTCAGAAGGACATTGTGTACAATTTCCTTTTATTCTTCAGGTGGTATACAAGTTCCTGCTATTCTGCATGACACAAGTAGTGTTATATATAGGTTCTCACTCTTCTGCATGCCGAATATAGCATCACATACAAGTTCCTGTTATTCTGTAGATTTATATGCTGAAAATGCTATTGTGTATAAGTTTCTTTGATTCTGTAAGTTTTGTTGTTCTGTATGATTTATTTTTAGATTGGTAAGAAATAATTTCAAAGTCCTGACTGTTTAAAAATTCTATTGCAACTTGTGTCCTTTCCAATCCCAAGCAGATTATCTATGTGCATATCTGTATGCTAAAAGCTCCTGTTTTTTTTCTTTTTAAAAAATTCTTTATTATTTGAAGATATGTCTCTACAATGATTTATTTCAACTTAACATCAGTCCCTCTTGTAAACAGCCTAACCGTTAAATTTGATGGTCACTTTGCACATCTGCATTAGCCTTTTGCTACTACACAGCACTAACTAGACCATATTGTGTGCATTTCAGATGCAATTGTGCCATTTTCAGTGCATCTTCCATCTCTTTGAACATGTAAACTTTAAATGAGAAAGTTACTTTGCACTATATACTGACTATATTCTACATTCCTAATTGACTAAAGCTAAACTGTATGAAAAGCTTCTTTGTATTCTAAGCTTCTTAATACCGTCACATATACCTGCATAGAAGTACAGTTGAAGAGAATTAAACAAAAATGGCTTCTGAAATGGTACAAATGAAAGAAGCTCTTTTTTAAATTTTCCTTGAAATGCATCATAGCTTCTTGTAATTAGACCAATGATGAACTTTAAGTGAAACTGTTGCAGTTCATCTAGAATAAACCTGTAAGAACACTCTAAATTGTCTGTATTTATGGTTAAGGTAGCTTGATCTTTCACTGCTTATAACAAAACATAAGATTTATGGATTATTTTGCAGAGATATCTAAAATTCAATAATTATCATGCTCAGAAGGCAGACTCCCTAGCATGGCAATAAAGTTTTGTTTAGCTCTAATTCTATTTCCCTCATTTTTCTACACTCTTCCAACTCTCTCATTAAAAGAAACATCAATAAGACTTATAGCTTAAATAATCTCTCTATCCTTGTTATCATACTAAAATCTCTGTTGGTAGTGGTATTTAGTTCCCTTTACTTCATCTCTGGCTACTAATTAACAAAACCCAGCTTATAACTGCCAGTGCTGAACAATTTCTTGGGAAATTAATCCTTAGAAAAAAATCAATGCACTCTGAACAAAAACATATAAAATACAAATTTTATGATTACTTGTATCAAACTTTAAAACACAAACATATACATTATTCTAAAGTTTGGGGCTCTCTTTAATGTTTCTGTTTACAGTTTTGTTTCATCAAACAGTCCTTTTCTTAAGCTTTGTCTTTACTTCTTTCTGTGGTCAAAGGGTGGATGCAAATATTGCCCTTTCTGCAACCTTATTTGATAGGAAAGGCCAAACTGCCGTGTCTTTCATCAGCACAGGTTGAAGAGGGCAGAGGGAATATAAATTGTCCCAGTAATTTAAGCTTTTAAGCAGCAGCGATTACATGTAGTTCATACTGATAGAATTCTATCTCATCACTGAGCTTTAGCAGTTCAGAAAAGAGTTCAGGGAGATCAAATTATTTAAAACCTTGCCATTGGTACAGAATGTGAGAAAACCACTCTATAATTTATAATTTTGTTAGTAAACTGTGCACGATTTGTTGTATTTTTCTTTCTAATGTGAATGGTAGAGAAATGTTTTATTAGCATTTTGGATCTAATATCAGGAAAACCCAAGTTCAAATCTTATCTCTAATATTTGCTAACTATCTGAGCAGGGACAGATTAGATAACTTCATTGAGTTGCTTCATCCCTAAAATGAGAAAATGATATTTGTTTTATGTTTTTTGTAGGACACTGATGAGACTATATATAAAGTGCTTTGCAAGTTTCAAAATACTATGTTAAATGAACATAGAAGCAAAAATTTTAAATAGAATATTAGCAAAAAGACTCCAGCAAGTAATCACAAAGGTTATTCATTATGATCATGTGGGGTTTATGCCAGGAATGTAAGGATGGTTCAATATTAGGAAAACCATTCACATAATTGACCGTATTAACTAGCAAACCAACAAAAGTCACATGATTATCTCAACAGATACAGAAAAAGCCTTGGACAAAATACAACACCCATTCCTATTGAAAACACTAGAAAGTATAGGAATAGAAGGACCATCCCTAAAAATAATAAAACAGTATATATTTAAAACCATCAGCAAGCATCATCTGCAATGGGGATAAATTAGAAGCTTTCCCAAATAGATCAGAAGTGAAACAAGGATGCCCATTATCACCTCTATTATTTAACATTGTACTAGAAACACTAGCAGTAGCAATTAGAGAAGAAAAAGAAATCAAAGGTATAAAAATAGGCAATGAGGAGACTAAGCTATCACTCTTTGCACATAATATGATGGTCTACTTAAAGAATCTTAGAGAATCAACAAAAAAAGCTTGTGGAAATAATCAACAACTTTAGCAAAGTTGCAGGATACAAAATAAACCCACATAAATCATCAGCATTTCTATATATTTCCAAGACATCCCAGCAGCAAGAGTTAGAAAGAGAAATTCCATTTAAAATCACCCAAGACAATATAAAATACTTAGGAATCTATTTGCCAAGACAAACACAGGAATTATATGAACACAACTACAAAACACATTCCACAGAATTAAAACTAGATCTAAACAATTGGAAAAACAATAAATTGCTCATGGGTAGGATGAGCTAACATTATGACAATGACAATCCTACCCAAATTAACTTACTTATTTAGTACCAAACCTATTAAACTACCAAGTAAACTTTTTTACTGAATTAAAAAAAAAACTATAACAAAGTTCATTTGGAATAAGAAAAGATCAAGAATATCAAGGGAAATAATGAAAAAAATGTAAAGGATGGGAGCCTAGCATTACCAGATCTTAAACTGTACTATGAAACAGTGGTTATCAAAACAAAATGGTATTGGCTAAGAGACAGAAGGGACGATCAGTGGAATAGACTTGGGATAAGTGACCTCAACAAGACAGTCTATGATAAACCCAAAGATCTCAGCTTTTGGGACAAAAATCCACTATTTGACAAAAATTGCTGGGAAAATTGGAAAACAGTATGGGAGGGGCAGCTGGGTAGCTCAGTGGAGTGAGAGTCAAGCCTAGAGACAGGAGGTCCTAGGTTCAAACCCGGCCTCAGCCACTTCCCAGCTGTGTGACCCTGGGCAAGTCACTTGACCCCCATTGCCCACCCTTACCACTCTTCCATCTATGAGACAATACACCGAAGTACAAGGGTTTAAAAAAAACAGTATGGGAGAGATTAGGTATAGATCAAAATCTCACACCCTGTGCCAAGAAAAATTCAGAATGGGTGAGTGACTTGAATGTAAAGAAGGAAACTATAAGTAAATAGTATACCTTTTGGATCTTTGGGAAAGGAAGGATTCAAGACCAAGCAAGAGTTAGAAAAAATTACAAAATGTAAAATAAATAATTTTGACTACATTAATTTAAAAAAATTGTGAAAATAAAATGTATTTAACTAAAATTAGAAGGGGAGCAACAAATTAGGAAAAAAATCTTTATTACAAAAACCTGAAAAATTCTAATTATTCAAATATATTAGGAGCTGAATCAATTGTATAAAAAAATCAATCCATTCCCCAATTGATAAAGGGGCAAAGGACATGAATAGGCAATTTTCAGATAAAGAAATCAAAATTATTAATAAGCACATGAAAAAAGTGTTCTAATTCTCTAATAATTAGATAAATGCAAATCAAAACAACTCTGAGGTACCATCTCACACCGAACAGATTGGCTAATACAACAGCAAAGGAAAGTAATAAATGTTGGATGGGATATGGCAAAATTGGGACATTAATGCACTGCTGGTGGAGTTGTGAACTGATCCAACCATTCTGAATGGCAATTTGGAACTATGCCCAGAGAGTGCTAAAAGCCTTCCTGCCCTTTGATCCAGCCATACCACTTCTGGGTTTATACCCAAAAAAGATTATAGGGAAAAAGACTTGTACAAAAATATTTATAGCTGTGCTCTTTGTTGTAGCAAAAAATGGGAAAATGAAGGGATACCCTTTGATTGGGGAATGACTGAACAAATTGTGGTATCTGTAGGTGATGAAATAATATTTTGCTCAAACGAATAATGAACTGGAGGAATTCCATGTGAACTGGAATGACCTACAGGAAATGATGCCAAGTGAAATGAGCAGATAAAGGAGAACATTATACACAGAGATTGTTATACTGTGGTACAATTGAATCTTGTGGACTTCCATACTAGCAGCAACACGGTATCCAGGATTATCCTTAGGGACTTATGAGAAAGAATGCTATCCCCATTCAGAGAAAGAAATGTGGGAGTAGAAACACAGAAGAAAAGCAACTGCTCAATCACATGAGTCAATGGTGATATGATTGGGGATGTAGACTCTAAATGATCACCCTAGTGCAAATATCAATAATATGGAAATAGATCTTGATCAATGACACACGTAAAACCCAATGAAATTGAATGTTGACTATGGGAGGGGGCTTGGAGAAGGGGAGGGAAAGAACATGACTTATGTTACCATGGAAAAATTATCTTAATTAATCAATTAAATAAAATTTTCAAAATAAATTCAATTAAAAATAAAATAAAATGCTATGATAATAAGCACCTGAAAATCTGTCAACCTCTGCCATAGCAGGACTTGGCCTTCTCATTTATTGCTTATATCTCTACAATATCTCCCTATTTCATTAGTTCCTTCTTTGGACCTCCATTTGAGGAAGTATTAATATCAACCATGTTTATTTCAAAGCCAGACCAGTGCATGACTTCTATGACTATTTGATTTCTCTACATTATCCCTTTGCCCCTCTCCCAGCCCAAAGATCTTTAAAGTAAGATACTGTCTACCTCTTAGTTTGTAATACTATTTTCAATGCTAAGCACAAATAAATGTTTAACAAATTCTCTTCCTTATCTATCTATCTTTAGCATTGATGAGAAAAGTTCCACAATCACCTCCAGGAATTGATGCAGAGAGAAAGGAGCAGAACCAGGAGAACATTATACACAGAGACTGGGTGTATTCCTCTGGGAAGGGGACAGTGTTGAGACATTCCCTCCTGCACCTCTTTGAAAGATAAAGTATATCTCCTAAGCCTAGAGATCTTTTGACCTATTGGTACCACACTGAAAATAAATGTTTTTTCTCAGCATAAGGGATAAATTGATTGGTATAGCACTCCATCTTTATTCTTAACAAGTTTCATTTTATTTGCTGCTTAATGAGAAATTTTTCTCATTAACTGTTATCTATCTAGTCAGGCACTTAGCAAGATATATTAGTCATCTGTTCAAAGTTTTATACACAATGGAAATTCCATAATCTCATAATCTAAGCTTTCATTGTAGTTATTGATGAAATATTGGATGGAATGGAACCAATCAATGAGAGACCTCTGTTAAATCATATAGTATGAATTCTTACAACTCAATGGCTCTGTCCTGTAAACCACCCATATGCCCATATGACTAAGGGCCAGCCTAATTAAATTTGGAAAGGATTATAAACATAAGACTGGATGCCAGGTGTTCCATTTTTCCAGTGATAACAGTAAGCATGATATTTATTAACATTAGAATATACATTAGTGACATATGGAGTACCCTATATTTAAAAAATTAGCTAATCTTTGACATCTTTTAATGTAGTAGAGAATTCATCATAGATAAGAAATAGAATAATTATATCTACTCCTCAGGTTCCCTTGCTTAGGGTAAAGAGAATAGCCATTATTAGATTATTCAGTAAATACAGAGAAAATTGAATGTCCTTGAAGTGTATCTTTATCCATCTCTGATAACCTAATATTATACCTTTCCACATATTTGGTACACAAATCACAATGGTTATATTTAATTTCTTTCTTGACCTCCATTTCTGCATTACCATCTGCCCAGTAGATTTCCCATGATATTACAAATTCATCCTGTCAAAACTAAACCTCATTATGTCCACCGTTCCTATCTATCAATCCTCCAAAATTCCCCATTTGTTATAAGGATACTACTATCCTTCCTGCCATTCAAGTTCATAACCTTAACTTAGCCTTGACCCTTCTTCTCAATTCTTCCATTTCAAATTGTTCTCCTGATCTACTTGGATGCCTCTAGGGATTACAAAGTATAAAGAAATACTTATATGTCATCTCTTAGAGTCCTTTGCCAATATTCCAATTTATAATCCTTTCCTCTACCTGAAATTATACTGCATTATTTTGTCATATTTTATATTTATTTTTCAATGTATATGCTATACTCTTATGCCCAATATAATGTAAACTTCTTGAGGGTAGATAATGTTTAATTTTTTTCTTTGTATACTGATCCTAGTATAGTACCTTGCATGTCAATATTTGTTAAATTGAATTGTATTAATCAGCAGGATGCCTTCTCCCTTGGAAATGCCAATGATATACCGAAAAATTCTTACCATTTTATCTCTCCATTTTAAAGCATAGATTTTAAAATATATAATATAATATAATATAATATAATATAATATAATATATAACATAACAATAACATAATACATGTGATTTCTTATAAATGTGTAATACTGTAACATGCTTATGCAAGAGAAACAAATTCTCATCATTTTAAAGCATACTTTCAAGTTCTTTTATTTTTCTGATGTGGATTTGAGCCTTAACTCTACTATGTAACCTTGAGTAAATCACTTAACATTTCTAGGCTTCATTGCCCTCATTTTAAAGACTAATTCAATGATTTAGAAGTTTCTTTCAAACTCAAAATCTTATAAAATACTTGATAATTTATGATTTCTAATTTTATGTTCAATAACTTTACTTATAACTAGAAAGATACCTTCTCTCCTTTACTTACAACCCTTGATTTTACAGCTGTAATGGCTCATTAGTTTCTATCAAAGGTCTTCTTTTTGGTTTTTCTCTGAAAGATCAGAATTATGGGCAGTGGCAGTGGGTCAGAGAGCAGACAAACTATGCCAAGTGCTCTTCTGAAGAGAAGGAAATGTAATCAGAGTATATCCCTGGAGACAAGAAAGGTCTCTGGGATTTAATACTAGCAGAGATGCTTAGTATGTTCCCACTGGTGTTCAATGATTTAATTCAAGCACTCAATTAGATTTGACCTTGTTGATTTGGAAGTATCCTTGGTCAATGCAAATTAAGCCATCCCTATCTGTCAATCTTGTATAAATCTTGGCTATTGCCTTCTCTAAGTTCAGCACAGGGGATCTGTCCACAGTCGGCTGGGGGCCTTTTTTGCTTTCTTCTGACATGGAGGAATCTTCTGACTTTCCACTAGTTTTCCCTTACTATTGCTCAGTGAGTACCCCATCTCTTCCTACAGACATTTTTTGACAGAATGTCTTTTTATTCTTATGCTTCTATTCCTTTTTAAAATATTACACCCTGCTTATATCCATATCCATTACCCTCTTTGTGGTATTTTAAAAAATCTTCAAAGACAGTTGCAATTCCTTAGAAACTATCATGGTTGCCTTTATTTTACCAGCAATAGCTACATCAAGGCCTGTTTTTTGGACCAATCATATGAAAAACTTAAAGGCAAAAAGATAGTAGTGTGATAATGACTACCTTCAGTGACTTGGTATTCCCATTAGGGACATCCAAATAAGAAGAGTTTTGGCTCCTCTTTGCAGGGTGCCTTCTTTCTCACTTCTTCTGGAGGTTATTTGACTTGCATTTTATAAGTTTCCTCTTAATTCTTAATTTGGTTCCTACTAGGATTTCTTATAGGAACCAATGATTTTTACTTTTCTTCTTAATGCTTTTAAACATCTTGTCCTAAATATTCAGAACCTAACAAAATGTAGCAAATAGACTTTTAAGATAATTATAGAGGCTATTGCCTCCCCAGAGTTGGTGTGAATCAATTCAGCAGACCTTGATCTCAGTAGGAGTGTAAAAACTGTGTTTCTACATCTGAAAAGCCAAAGAGTAGGCCATGGAAACAGAGTTCAAGTAATCCTGCCATAAATTTATTATTATGTAATCTAGAAGTCAAGATATAAGGTCATAATCTCATAGATTTAGATATATAGATTATCATAGATTGTCTTGTTCAAACCCTCCAAATTATATTTGAAGAAACTGAGGAGTAGGAAAGTGAAGAAATTTTTACCTAAGGCATTCAGTTAATAAGTATATGATCTAGAATTTGAACCTAATTTGCTTTTATTTTCACTATCCCATTCTAGAATGTCATTTTAAACGATCATTTTCTAGTAGTCATGATATTCTCATGAAAGATAGCAAACTCACTTGCAAGTTCTTCATTCTCTAATCTGTATTGGTTAGTATTTCTATTTAAAAAAGAGTTTTCCTGGATCCACTATGATCCTTTCTACATCATTCTGTAATTTTTGTAATTCGTTTATTTTCATTAGATGTTTACTGGGTTCAAAAAAACCTTATTTGTCTTCTATAGTATAAACAATATTGGCTCAGTTTAACATAAAAACAAACATACAGTGAAACTAGGAGAAGACAAGTGATATGCTCAAAATCCAGCTCAAAAGTAATAGAGCTGACCCAGGAAAATTCTGAGAGAACTTATGGTAAAGAACTCTACCCACATTCAGAGGAAGAACTACAGGAGTGGAAACAGAAGAAAAACAACTGCTTGAACACATGGGTTGAGGCGGACATGATTGGGGATGTAGACTCGAAACTACCACACCAATGTAACTATCAACAATTTGGAAATAGGTCTTGATCAATGACACATGTTAAAACCAGTGGAAATAAGCATCAGCCACAGCAGGGGGAGGGAGGCCAGGGGGTAAAGGGGAAAGTAAGAGCATAAATCATGTAAACATGTTAACTTTTCTAAAAAATAAATATTAATAAATGTTTAAAAAAAGTAATAGAGCTAAAATGAGGACTTCAACATAAGGTGTTTGATTCCGAATTCTACATAATTTTTATTAAATAGTGATGTCTCTCATACATTTTTTCTTGAATTAGGAAACATTTATGATTTAGTCATGGAAATGGGTGGATTGAATGAATATATTCATATACATAAATATATATATGGAAAGGATGAATATAAAATTTCTTATTGGAAATAAAATTCCCTGGAAGTTTCACGTCCACAAAAAAGGCAAGAAGCCAACACAATGAATCGTTAGACATCAACATTCCTCATAAAATCTAGAGACACTAACCCTGCCATAAGATTTTAACTTTATTAAGTTTCCTGTGTGCGTGGATTGATAATCAATACAGGAGTCCCACCTTCCATCTGGAGGAGTGGAAAGAGCTTGGTGCAGCTAAGTGTAAAGTCCCTAAAGCAGTCTTTTGTAGGGCTACAGTAAGCTTCTTCCCTTCCTGATTGCTTCAGGATCACTATCATAAATATAGTCTTACTCTCTCTGAACTTGTTCCTTTCTTATCTTTTATTCTCCTGTTTTAGTTGTATCAGCTGTGCCCCCAATTTAAGGAAATGGATATTGCACCAAGGTTCTGCTATTGCTGCTTTTACTCCCTCCACCATAGTGGTAGATATAGGAATCTTGCATAAGGCCAAATGGCATTGTTTGAACATGTGTCAGACACAGGCTGTCCCTATTGGAGGGTTGGACTAATTATTTAACAAAATACCCTTCAAGTCCCATTACTCTTTGCCTGATTTCTATGTTTCTCACAGAAGTAAATGTACATGTTCCTGAAAGAATGATGGTATAACAGAACTGGAAAAGAAAGGAAGCTTCAGAAGAGTAAAAGAACTTGCAAGAAAGTTTTTTTTTCCAGGAAAAGTCTTTAACCACAAGAACTTTCCACCTGAATACTCTGCTCTAATAATTCCATATCTGTTGGGATTATGTCCTTAATAGTACAAACCATTTCTCTTTTTGGTTTGAATATTCAGCTCATGTTCTCACTCCTGATTTATAGGTTTTATTCACAGATGATGCAGCTATTAAATAAGCCAGGGAATTGACCTTATGCACAGGGATCAGGGGAAAAACGATTTTACTACTTTTTCCAATTGCATGAGCAACTTTTATATTGCTGATGGGAATATGGGGCTGTTCTGATCATTTTCTATAAACTCTGGGCTCAAGTAGAATTGTGTTGGCACAAAACCAAGGAAAACCTGAAAATGTAGGCTCTCCAGAATCCAAGGAGATGCACTAAGTTGCTCAACATTGTTCCTTCCACCTTATGCTAAAATATAGCATGCACTCTCCATTTATACCCTTGAGCATAATCCTCTCCTTCACGTCTACTTTAAGTCTAGTTTACATATAAATAATAGTCATGAATGCCAAAACTATGTGGTACCTGCCCTTTGGGTTTTGATTAAGCTGATGATGATGAATTTGATGGGTTACAGACTATAAATAATGTCTTTCCATTCCCTGAGGGGAAAAAAAGAAACAGAGATTTGTTTGGTTACAAGGAGGAGCCATATTTCTGACTCTTGCATACTGGACATATATATATATATATATATATATATATGTAAAATGGCATTTATGAATTAATTTTAAAAGTATGTAGAACAACTATAATTGTGAATAACTTTAGAAAAGTTATATAATGCAGTTGAAAGAAATGGACTAGACAGGAATTAACATTTCTTTGAATTAAATCAAAGATTAAAATTTTTTAGCAACTCTAATAGAACAAGAGAAAAAGTACAATTAAAGAGGTCAAGTAAAGTTTGTCTCCATGTTTAATAAAATGTAGTAAATAAATCATCAATAACATATATAATATATATTAGACATTTGGTGTTAAAAGAGAAACAATTGAAAGACAAACATCAAAGAAATAATTCTTTTTCAGTCAAAGAACTTAAATTCTATTGGTGAAACATTTAAATATATACATATATAGAAAAAATGCTACTTTTTTATGGATGGAGGGAATAAAGAATTTGAGGGATTATAAAGTCTTAATCTAGAAGGTAATGCTTTGAATGAGACTTCAATCAAGCAAAGTATTTTAAAAAGTAGAGATGAGGAGGAAGAGCATTACTGCAATTTAAGGATGGCCAGTGTAAAGGTAACATAGGAGATGGAAGACTATGTTTGAAGAAAAGAAAGAAATCTAGTTAGTTTGCCTAAATAATCAAGACTTTTATAGAGGTGTAATGCATATTGAGGAAGGCTGGGAAGGCTGGAGGGGTTTAGTTACAAAGGATTTTAAAAGTCAAATTGAAGAGTTCATATTATGTCCTTGGGAAAAAGAGCCGCAGAATTAGCAGAGTAGGGGAAAGACATTGGTTAAACCCTAAGCTTCAGGAAAATCATAAAACTTCACCAAAGAAGTATAGGCATTCAAGGAACACTTGATTTGAAGCAAAGACTCTGAATAAGATTTTCTTCTCTGAAACAATATCTAAGTTACCTTCAGTAAGTCATTTAAATTCTTAGAGACTTTGTCTTCTCTAGAATCTGATGGGATTGACACAGATGACTTCAAAGGTCTCTTTCAAATTTAAATCCATGATCCTATGAACTCTTTGATGTAAATATCAGTCATATAATTAGCATGGATTCTCTGTCTGCTAGCAATGATTGCACTCTTCTCTATAGCTTCATAAAAGTTTTTGAAGAAGTACAGTTGCCAAAAACCAAAACCATGTCATCATTTGATGACCATCCTTTTTTCATGAGGGTAGGCTGGTCCCAAGAAGAGATAGATAACTATTATAACCTTCTAAATGGAGTTTTTTTTTCTGTTTGGTAGGACTTGACTGAATTTGTGTTTTGTCAGCATAACCTTTTAGAATCTTTCTCAAAATGAAGCTTTAGTTCTGGATATTAGTTGAAAGTGAAGAAGATTTTTGAAAAAAAAATCAAGCCATTAATTCCCTCTGTCCTTCAAAACATATAATCTATAAAGTAGCAGGAACCACACAGCATGTGTACTCAATGTTCATGGCCAGAAAACAATGGTTTCTAACTGAATTGGACAAAAATTTTCTTCTATTAGACTTTATCCAAAATTGAGAAAGTTTTCCTGAAGAAAATAAAAATCTATTACTATGCTATGGCATAAGATAATGAATGGATTAGCATATGAGGTAAATGCATTAGTAAAGAATTAGATGATTATTGTTTAATCTTTAATAGATAAATGTTTCCTTCACTATATTTGGTACAAACTGTAGCAACAAGTGGAGGAAACTACACTGTCTTTGTACCTAATGTATTCCTAGCAAAGTTAAAATTAGACTCATAACTCCCTTATCCCTTGTCTCTTCAATAGTGAACTTTTTGGCTACTCTGGGTACTGATTAAGCTGCCAGCCAGCCCATTCAGAGTATGATTACAGATTCCTTTCTGTGAAGCACTATCCTTCATCTTTATAAAGCACTCCTTATATTGTTATATTTCCTCATACATAGTGGGTTTTCAAGAAATATTTGTTAATTGATTACAAAATGAATATATAAAATACTGGAAGGTCACAGGATAGTAAAATTTGATACAAATATAGAGCATGGTTATTAATAGCCTTAACTTTGTAGTTCTTAATCATGGGACAGGCATCAAAATCTACATCTTCTGTTTGGGATTATAAAAGGTGTCTGGGCAAATACTCAGAGCTATGGACTCAAAGACATGTGGTGGAAGAGACATTACACTGAAATATAAGCAAGTCTTCTGGAGGACAAAGGGTAGAATTCAGGTCAACTGATAAACTATATTTTAACTAGATATTGAATTCATATTATTTGCTACTGCTTAGATAAAAACGTTATTGACCATGATGTCCCCAATCTACCCATAGTTCTAGATTTTATTTACTGAGTATCAATATCAACAATCTGAGGTATTCCTTCATTACTTGAAAGGATTTACAGTTCATTGCTGTGGCACTTTCTGCACTAATAAATCAATCACTAAGTATTTGTTAATTATCTACTATGAACCAGATATTTTACTAAATGCTGGAGATATAACATAAAAAAGAAAACATCCCTCTATCCAACAGGCTAACATTCATGGGGTGGGAGGAGTGCAATTTACAACATCTACATATCAAAATATATGTAATATAGAAGATAATTTCTTAAGGAATTGTGGGAAGATGCCAGAGTAGGGAGTGAAGCTTCTTCACTCTCTTTATACTCACCTCCACAAACAATCAAAATCTCTACGGAATCAATGCTAAAAGCAGCAAAAACAGACCAGAGTCTGGAGTGAAACTGAGTGGCCAGAGACAAGTAGAAAGGAAGATCTCTGCTTTCCCTTGTCTCAGCCCCAAAGAGTACCTTAGACATCCCTGAACAAATAATGCAGAATCTGCAGGCTCTGGGTGCAGGTCCAGAGCAAAGACTGTGGAATCAATAAGGCAGCTTCTTGGATCAGGACCAGTAGCCTCTCTCTATGTGTGGGACCCAAAAGTTTGAATCTAGGTGGATATCACTGGAATCCATAGGCTGAGTGCCCTGGCAGAAGTTGTGTTGGCTAAGACCTTGGCTCCAGAGATCCCTGCTCACGCACAGCTAGGACTTGATGGAGCAGACACCACTGAGTGAACTAGTATCAGGGTCTGAAGGAAGCACTTTCTGCCTTCCTATTAACCAGAGAAGGCCTGTTCTATCTAAGGCTATGGCATTATGAGAGGAGGAGTGAGGAAGGAGTAGATACTGATAAGATATAATTCAAGGAGATAAAATGGGAAACTGTATTACTTTTAAAGGTTCCAGAGGTAATGCAGCATTATGAATCTTAAACTTATCTGCACTAAACATTATAGTATTTGAATTTTTAAAGGAAAAACTAAATTAGTTAAAAGTGAAAACAGGTAACAAAACAATAACAGTAACTTTCTCGCTAGAACTAGGTAAATCCAACCAAAAAGTAAAAGTAATAAGTCAAAGGGAGGAATAGAATCTTAGAAAAGTTAAATATAATAGATATCTGGAGAGAACTGAATGCATAGAGAAAAGAGTATACTTTTCCTCAGTAGTACATGACACCTTTCCAAAACTTTGACCATATATCAGGGCACAAAAACATTCTAATTAAATGTAGAAAACAAGAAATATCAAATGCACTATTTTTAGACCATAATACAAAAAATATTTATATAATGAGACCATGGAAACAAAAAGTAAAAAAAAATCATTGGAGATTAAATAACTTGATCTTCTTAAACAATGAGTGAGTTAAAGAACAAATTAGAGAAAAATAATTTAATTAAAGAGAAATGTAATAATGAGACAAAATACGCAAACCTCTGAGACACAGCAAAATCAGTAAGTAGAGGAAAATTTATATCTTTGAATGCTTATGTTAATAAAATAGAGAAAGAAAAGATACATGAATTGAAAAAGCTAGAAAAAGAACAAATTAAAAATCCTCAACTAAGCACCAAATTAGTCATCCTAAAAAAAAGTAAGATCAATAAATAAATCAATCAAATAAATAAAAAACTTAAAAGTAGGATCAATAAATAAATCAATCTAGGAGTTGGATTAAGGGGGAGATCATCAAAATTGATAAACCATTGGTTAACAAGATTAAAAAAAGAGAGAAGAAAACCCAAATCACTACCATTAAAGATGCAAAAGGTGAATATACCACCAATGAAGATGAAATTAAAGTAATTATAAGTATCCATTTTGCTCAATTACATGAAAATAAACTTAACTATGTAAGAGAAATGGAAGAATCCTTACAAAAAACAAACTGCCTAGACCAGTGATAGGTAAACTATGGCCCTCGGGCCAGATGTGGCCTCCTGAAATGTTCTATCCTGCCAGACCACATTATTCCTAATCTGACAAATACAATGAGTAGGATATAATACAATCAAACTTCAAAAGAGTTGCCTTAGAAACAGACTTACAGATGAGCATTTCCTTTCCATTGGCCTCTGCTTTAAAAAGTTTGCTCATCATTGGCCTAGACTATCAGAGAAAGAAATAGAATATCTAAATAAAACTATTTTAGAAAAATAAATTGAAGAAGCATAAATAAACTTCCTAAGGAAAATATGAGAAATAGATGGATTTAAAATTAAATTTAACTAAATGTGTAAGGATCAACTAATTTCAATATTAAATAAATTATTTGAAATAACAGGTGAAGGAGTTTTACCAAGCTCCGTTTATGAAATTAATATAGTGCTGACATCAAAGTCAAGAAAAGTAATATCAGAGGGAAAAATTATAGACCAATCTCATTAATAAATATAGATGCAAAAATGCTAAATAAAATCATGGCTGGGAGGCTACAGCAATATATCACAAAGATAGTACATAGTAACCCAAAAGGATTTATGCCAGGAATACAGGGATGCTTAAATATGAGGAAAACTATGAACATCATTGATAATATTAGTAACAGAATTAATAAAAAACCACACGATTATATCAATAGATGAAAGAAAAAGCCATTGACAAAATACAAACACTTACTCCAATTAAAAACACCAGGAAGCATAATTTATAAATGGATTTTTTCTTAAAATGATAGAAAACATCTACCTAAAACCATCAGCAAGTATTACCTGTAACAGGGAGAAGCTAGAATCCTTCTCATTAAGATGAGGAGTGAAACAATGATGTCCATTATCACAAATATTATGTAACATACTATTAGAAATGCTCATGATAGCAATGAAAAGAAAAAGAAATTACAGAACTCAGAGTGAGAAAAGAGTTTCTAATAAAACGCTGTTTGCAAATAGCATGATGGAATATGTGGAAAATCCTAGAGCTTCAACTAAAAATCTAGGTGAAATTATCAATAATTTTAGAAAATTAGCAGTATATTAAATAAACCCACATAAGTCATCAGTATTTTTACATATTTCTATCAAAATCCTGAAAGAAGAGATATATATTCACTACATATAAATGACCATAGAGAGAATGAAATATAAGTATATGAAAATGCTCTAAGTATATTGAGTATATATATTGAGTATAAATAATGATTAGAGAACTGCAAACAAAAATAATTCTGAGATGTCTTATACCCATTAAACTGCTTAAAAGACAAAAGAGCAAAATGAAAACGGTTGGAGGGGATGTGGAAAAATAGGGGCACTAATAAACTATTGTTGGAATTGTGAACTAATCCAACCATTTCAGAGAATAATTTGGAATTAAAACTGGAGAGTTATAAAACTGGGCATTCTCTTAGACCCACAAATACAATTGCTGAGTCTATTTCCCACAGTGACCAAGGAAAAGAGAAAAGAACTCATATGTTCCAAAATATTTGTGGCAGCTTTCTTTGTGTTGGTAAAAAATTAGAAAATGAAGGGATGCTCATCAATTGGGGAATGGCTAAATTGTGTTTTAAGATTGTTATGGAATACTACTGTACCATAAGAAGTAATGTGCATGTGAATTTAAAAAAAGTGAAAAGAACTACATGAAATAATGAACAATGAAATAAGTAGAACAAAGAGAACTTTATACATGACTACAGAATGAATACTAGAAGAATAGTGAACTGAAGATGAAAATAGGAAAGACTTAATTTGTTTCAACATGTTGATATCTTGAATGATAACTTTGGTGATGTGGGGAGTATGAGAAAAGGCTGCTACACTTGATGGGACTCATTATGTAGCTATGAAGGAAAGTAAGCTAAACATAGAAGAGATTTGTGATTTCATTCATGTATAATTTTTTTCTTTGAACATGAAAACACGTATTTTATTAAGTTTTGTAAATTTGGAATAAAAAATTTTAAAAAGGAAAAAATAAAGATTGGGAAAATAAAATAAAAAAAAGAAAATTTCTTTGACATAAGACACTTGCAGTTAGAGAAAAGAGGAATGCCCTCATTTAGTGATCATTGATCTAAGATTTAAAGGAAAGTTGACATTTTAAGAAGTGGTGAAAAAAGATGTGCATTATAAGTATGAATGGCTTTATCAAGGCACCATAGAAAATGATCACTTCTACATAGCTTATTTTCTAGTCTTCTTGAATTGCTTTAGACAAAAAAAAAACCAATCATCACAAGATTGTGATAGTTAGTGATAGTTCTTCATTGAATAAGCCTGGCTGGTTTTCAGACAGAATTTGTGTAGTATTTACTTTCCAGTCTATCAGAACTTAAGCACCATTGGCAAAAATTAAGGACCCATGATTACTCCATCCTTAGCTGAGATAACATATTAGGATGCCTTTAGTGAAGCAAATTGAGGTAGAATACTCTTAAAACAGTTACTCATTGATTATTTATTGCTTGCTTTCCTGTGTTAGGTGCTATAGAAATTACAAAAGAAGTATGTTGAAGGTCTTGCCTTTAAGAATGTAGTTTAAGATTTGAATGTAGCATCCCTTTTATTATTAACCACCAAACTTACATTTAAAATGACAGACTGGAGGCTCAGGGGGGACAAAGACTAAAGCTACCTTTAGAACTGTAGAGGCAACCCTCATAAGTTATGGTTTCTAATATTATATAGTTCCATAAACCCCATCCAATATAGTTGCCACTAATTATCAGCCAAAATAAATTAGATTTTAGAAAAGGTATTTTCTCATGTGGCATAATTTAAAATAGGTAATGCAAAAATATTTTCTCCCATCTCCCAATCTGGAGGTGCATAGATACATTAGAATGGATGGACTTAATCTTAACATCCCATAGTACTAAGGCAAATGTATTTCCAAAGGTTTATAACTCACAAATTCTGATACTGGAAGTCTTTTTTCCATTCCTGCAGTCCTTATGAAGTTCTCCTTAAGTGTATCTCTTACCCAGACTATGTAAGATTTAGCATTCAGGTTGAATCCTAAAGCCACCTATCCTTAATGCATCCTTTGTCTTTAGTATGTCTCCCAGTTTCCATTTCTATGCAGTGTTGCCTCTCCTACTGCTGCTCCCTCTGATTACCTGGTCAATAGTGAGTGGGTGGGGGTTTGATACTTCTGCATGCACTTTTTCCTTCTTTGTAAGGTACAGCCAAGTCTGAAAGCTTCTAAAACTTGTCTGCTTTACTGCTAGACTTTGTTCTTCCAACCTAACTGACTTTATTATACAAAGACTCAATCTATGGCTAATTCTTTCAGCCAAACATAAAATATCTTCTGTGTGGTTTCATTTCCTTTTATACACTCACAAAAATAAATCTCTCCCCCTAAATTAAGTACTTGTCAAATATGCGTTATTCCTTTGAATGATTTATTAATTTAATGAAAAGTTTGGACTTTGTGTGTTTTTGTTAATGAGGAGGAACCAAAACCTTGGTTCTCATACATCATATGCATGAGATAAGCAGGAGAGAGACAGGGCTATAGAGATAGTCATAATACATTATTGCTGTTTGTAAAAATAATATTGGGGCAAGCAATGCAAGGCTCAAGGAATGCTAAAGAGACTCTTGTTTATAAAAAATAAAATACTTAAATATATATAAAGGAAAAAGGATTTTAATTCTAAGGGATTCTAACTCCACCCAAATAAACTCACAGGTCTTGCAAGGAACCGCTTCTCCTATGGTTCACAGGCTATGCGAATCCTCCCTGATCTAACTGACCAAATTTATACTATTCTAAATAAGCCTAACCACTGTAACTTTTAACTTCACCTTTAAGTTATAAAGATAATCAAGACTAGTTGGTTGAGTCTTAACAGATTCAGAGTCCAAACCAAAGACCAGGTTTTGTTTGGTCTTTTCACAGTTTAACCAATCTATAGATATTAATAGATATTAACAGATAAATGAATAGTGGTTCCCAAGTTGGAAAAGAAAACACTAAGCTCCTTCAGGTCTCTAACTAAGGCAGAGATAGAGAGAGGCAAAGATGTTACCTTCTCCAGCCCTGAGAGAGAAAGCAGCTGTGTGTGGCTCTGTCAACAGCCAAAAGCCCACTCCTGGAATGCCACACCCAGAGAGTGTAACTGTCATAGAAATAACGGTTATAACTGCCACTAGTGGAAATGAACACTCTCAGCTCTACTTGAAACTCCAATTCTTTCTTAAGCCAGTTTCTCTACTTCTTATCTTTAAACTAAAATAAAATACTTATTTTCTAATATTATCCTTATATGTTACTCTGTACTTATATGTTACTATGTTCTTCTGGTTCTACTCATTTCACTTTGCATCACCTCACATACGTCTTTCTAGGTTTTTATTTCTTTGTTTGTTTTTCTGTGATTGTCCTGCCATCTCAAGGGGGAGAAGAAGGGAAGAAGAGAATGAAAGAACATACATCACAAAATGTCAAAAATAATTATTAAAATTTTATCTACATGTAATTGGGAAATATAGTAAAAATAATATATTTAAATTAATTAAATATTTAAAATAAAAATATAATAAAATATAAAATAATATCCTTCTATCATTATGCTGGGAACACATTTTCCACAAATGTAATCAGAAGAGAAAGGTCTATAGCATTCTTATTGATCTTAGTAAAAATTACAGCAATGATCCTCAATAATGGTATCATTCAAAGTAGATATATATAATATATTTATTACATAACAGATTGATAACACGTGAATTTCTTCCTTGGTCTGACATATTACAGTGTTTCATACAGTATCTAAGAAAATGCCACCTGTGTTATTTATCCAAAATAAGAAGTAGACTTTCAGCTTAATTGTAGAACAGAGTAACTTTCATAATTAATGCATTAAGTGATTAAGTTCAGTTTTTTTCAGATCCACATTAGTATTACTTCATTTTAATTCTGACATAACTATTGACCACAGTTGTTCTTTTTTAAGACAGTTTTTTAAGAATAAAAGTACAAAAGGCAAATTTTGTGGCAAATAAGAAGTACCCAATTATACCAATTATGATAATGAGATGAGAAAAATATTTTAAGAAGTAGGGCAAGTGGCAATTGTTAGGAAGAATTTGTTCCCTTCATTTATTCTGCTCTCCCCATAATGCCCCTTGTCTTTCTCAATTACAATCATAGCACATAGTGGAGAAGACTAAACTGGATCTTTGAGATCAGTTAAATCAACCTACTCTGAGGCACTGAGAAGTTCAATAATTTGTTCAAGTTCAGCAGATAGTGTCTAGATCCAAATCCATGTACTCTAAAGTCCAGTGCTTTTTCCTATTATAATACATCCCTTTTGAAAATGTGTTATCTAATGTTTATGTGGTTTTTTAGTCATAAAGCCACTCTTTAATCAAGGGAAAGGGGGAACAGGGCTACTTGGCCTTTTATGCAGAGCTGCGCCTTGTGCAGAGTCCAGGATTGAACACTACTTCGCTCTGCTCCCTGACACCCTGGGAGTGACACTGCACTAGATGACAACTCCCTGTTTATGTGTTTTTAAAAGGAAATCTGACATTGTAAATAGTGTGCTGCAATGATTAAAAAGCAGCCTCCAACACTTGCTAGATATGTGCCATTGGATGTGTCTCAGCCTCATCTGTAAAGCGGGGAGAATAAAAGCTCTTGTTTTGAAAATACGACATTATATGTGAAATCTTCATATTTGTATCTCTTAAAGCACTATATAAAAGCTATTATTATTATTATTATTATGTAATTCATCATCATCGTCAAGGAAATGCTTTGCACTACTTTAGCAATTAAATGATACTCTAATGCAAAGTTTCATGTTTCACTATAGTTTTAGAGTTTGAGAATCTCTCTTCCCCTATAGTAATGGTCCATTAGGCTGTGGTAGCCCTGTTCCTTCTTCCTGTCCCGTTTCTCTGCCCATCTCCTGACCCTACTTATAATCACAGATATTTTCTTCTACCCACCAAAGGAAGAGAAGGAAAATCAAAGCTTATGTTCTAACTCTTCTCCATAGTGGTAGCTTATCGTTTACCCTATTCTTTCCACCTCATTCTATAGAGAATACCATCTTTCTGACTCCTCAGGCAATTAAGTGCCATTTTGGACTCCTCACTATTTCTTCCCCTCTCTCTCATATCAAATCTATTATGAAGGTCTATTGATTTCACCTTTGCAACTTCTCTAGAATATGCTCCATTCTCTCCTCGAATATTTTCCCCATTCTAGTGAAGGCCCTCAACTTTTTGGTAGCTCTGCCTGTCTCAAGTCTCTCCCTAGTCCAATCCATCCTCCATTCAGCTGCCAAAGTGATTCAATCCCTTCATGTCCTGCTCAGTAAACTTCCTAAAATCTTCAGGAGCAAATAAAAAATCATTTTTGGCATTCAGAACTCTCTACAACCTAGGCTTCTCCTACATCTCCAGTCTTCTTACACCTTGATCTCATATGCACTTTTTGACCCAGCGACACAAGCATTGAGGCTATTCCATGAATAAGATACTCCAATTTGAATCTCTGGGAATTTTCTATGAGACTTCCCAATTTCAGGAATATTTGCCTTCATAATTTCTGCCTCCTGGCTTCTTTGATCTTTTTAAAGATACACATAACACATCTTCTACAGGAAGCTTTTCCAACCCTCTGTAAATTCTAATGTATTCCTTCTCTTAATTGTTTTCTATTTATCATAAATATAGATTTTTAATATGTTTGCATGTTATCTCCTATGTTAGATTTTCAGGTCCCTGGGGACAAAGATTATGTTTTCCTTTTTTTGTATTTCCCAGTCTTACTGTAGTATCTGGCAAAAGTAAGCACATAATAAATATTTATTGATTAATTGATTGGTAAATCAATTTAGTGCCAGAGAGGAGACTAAAAACTAGGTGTTCAGATGTTTCATCTATCATTTGTTTCTTTCTTTTTTTAATTTTGGGGAATTTTTTATTTATAAAATTTTAAATATTAAGATATTCCAGTAACTTTCTGGTCCCCTATTGGAGAAGGCATAATTATTTTTTTTAAAAAAACTTATCTTCTGCTTCAGAATTAATACTGTGTGTTAGTCCTGAGACAGAAGAGAAGTAAGGGATAGGCAATGGGGGATAAGTGACTTGCGTAGAATCACATAGCTAGAAAGAGTCTTAGGTCAAATTTGAACTCAAGACTCTTCATCTTCAGGTCTGACTCTCAATCCACTGAGCCATTTAGCTGCCCATAGAAGGCATCACTTGAAAAACAGATATACATATCATAAAACCATCTTATTTAGTTCTATTTGTCAGTTCCTTCTCTGGAGGTAGATATATACAAGTCATTCTTCAAACAATATTTAGTTCTGCTTGTTTTGCTTTTTGTAATTTCAGGTAAGTCTTTCCATGGTTTTTTTTCCAAAATAAATCTGTTTATATTTCTTATAACACATTAGTGTTCCATCACAACCATATGCCACAGATTGCTTAGCCATTTCCCATTTGATGAGTATCTCTTCAATATCCAATTCTTTGTCATTAAAAAGAGAGCATCTATAAATATCTTAGAAAGCAGTTTCTTTTCCTTTTTCCTTGATCAACTAATTAAATAAACCTAATAATGGTACTTCTGAATCAAAAGGTATACAGTTTCATTATTCTTTGAGTATAATTCCAGATTGCTCTCCAAAATGGTTGAATCACCTTCAGTCACAGCAGCAAAGTATATGTCCTCATTTTTCCACATCCTTCCTACCTTATATATTTTTCAAAGTTCTCTCTATATATGTTGTATGAGACCTCTATGTGAGAAAGTATTTATAAAAAAATTTCTTTCCAACTTATTGCTTTCCTTCCCATCTTGAGTACACTAGTTTTATTTTGTACAATTTTAAAAATAATTCAAACTTACCTGTTTTACAATTTCCAGTGCTTTTTATCTCTTGTTTATTCATAAATTCTTCTCCTATCCATAAATATGAGGTAATATATGCTGTTTTCTTTTAATTTGTTTATAATATCTCCTTTTATACTTAGGTCATGCAACCTTTTTGATCTTATCTTGATAAATGGTAAAATATATTGGTCTATGCCTAATTTCTGCCAAACTTCTTTCCAATTTTTCTAATAATTTTTATCAAAATAATGAATTCTTATTCCAAAAACTAGGATCTTTACTTGGTCAAACAGGAGCTTTTATAATCTTTTACAACTGTTTGTTGCATGTCTTTCCTATTTTGTTTACCTACTTTTCTATTCTTACCCAGTGCCAGATAGTTTTGATAATTACTGCTTTATAATGTAGTTTAAAATCTATTACTGCTACATCTCTTTCTTTAGCATTTTTAAATGTTCCTTACATATTCTTGACCTTTTGTTTTACCAAATGAATTTTGTTATTATTTTTCCTAGTTTAATAAAAATTGGTAATATAATTGGTATGTTATTGAATAGATTATGTTAGATACAATTGATCTTTTACTTATATTGACTCTGCCTATCCATGAACAATGAATATTTCTCCAATGATTTAAATCTGATTTTATTTGTATAAGAAGTGTATGACAATTATGTTCATGTTGTTTCTAGATTTGTTTTGGCAGAAATAATCCAAGATGTTTTACTCAATCTATGCTTAATTTAAATGAATTATCTCTTAATGTTTCTTCTTGTAAGATATTTTAAGTGATTCATACATATGCTGTTGATTTATGTGGTTTTATTTTGTATCCTACTATATTGCTAAAGTTATTGAGAGTTTCAATTAATTTTTATTTGAATCTCTAGGAATTACATATATATGTATGCACATATGTATATATATATATATTATGTAAACATCATATTGTCTGTGAAAAGTGATAATTTTATTTCTTCTTTGCCCTTTTATCACTTTTATTGTTCATATTTTTATACTACCACTTTATGATTGCACTCTATTGCTTTCCTGGTTCCATGTTGGCTGACAACTAGAAGTGAAAAATGATGGTGATAGCTATCTCTGAAAAGCAAGTATTAGGAAGAATAAGAGGAAGAACAAGTCTCCATTCATGGCATGATCCCAGGGTGGCATGACTCTGCTTGATGACCTCTAATAAGGTGAAAAACACTACACATAGAGAAATTGCATTCTACTTTGAAATACTTCCAATTACAAATATGTTTTGCTTATATCTAGCTTAAATTTTCCTCAGCGTAACTTCCATCCATTTTTAGTAGTTCTGACCATTGGAACCAAATCAATCTTTTACATAATACTGAAAGAACTTTAAAAATATTTTAAAAGTAACAATTATTAACATTCCTTTTGCCTTCAAATATTCTCCTGATTAAACATCTGTGTGCCTTTAAATTAACACAAGGCTTGACATCATGGACCTTTCTCACTCTATTTTCCTGATCATATTTTTTAGTTATCAATATATTTTCTAAAATGTGGAACTTATATGTGAACTAAGTTTTTTAGTTTAAGTCTGTCTTAGGAATTGTGGATTTTCATAATATACCATTGTTGTCTAGGCTTTTTAAATTCTATATTAAAGTCTTTAAAAACAAAACAAGGGGGCAGCTGTGTAACTCAGTGGATTGAGAGTCAGGCCTAGAGATGGGAGGTCCTAGGTTGAAATCTGGCCTCAGACACTTCCCAGCTGTGTGACCCTGGGCAAGTCACTTGACCCCCATTGTCCACCCTTACCACTCTTCCACCAAGGAGCCAATACACAGAAATTAAGGGTTTAAAAAAAAACAACCAAACAACTCTTAACTTCTCTCTTTGAATCAATACTGTGTATAGGTTCCAAGTCAGAAGAGTGGTAAAGGGTATGAAATGGGGCTTAGAATACTTGAAAGGGTCACTTAGCTAGGATGTGTCTGAGCCCAGATTTGAACCCCGGAGCTCCCATCTCCAGGCTCTGGTCTCAATACAATGAGCTATCTAACTACGGTCTCCATAATATATCCTTGATCAACATTGAACTGATCTAATAAAACCTGTAGATTTTTTACATGAAATTAAAACTAGCTATATTGTCTACATCTAATACTTGCAGTTGAATTTTTAAAAATACAAAAGTATAAGTTGATATTTAAATAAAAGAAATTCTGACTTATTTCCTCAAATTTTTTTTTGTTATCTGATATTTTAATACACATCAACAACACCTTCATCTGAGTCCCTGAGTGTACTAGGTATATTAGAAATCATACAAGGTCCCAGCTGACAAATAGTCAAAAGATATAGGCAATTATTTCTAGGTGAAGAAATTTAAACAGTCTTTAGTTATATGAAAACAAATGTCTAAATCACTATTCATTAGAGAAATGCAAATTAAAGTGAGGTATCACTTCTGTTATGACCATTAGACTTCACACCTATCAGACTGGCTAATATGACCAAAAAAAGGAAATGATAAATATGGGAGGGGATGTGTGAAAATTAGTACACTAATACACTTTTGGTGCAGTTGTGAACTTATACAGCCATTCTGGAGAGCAACTTGGAACTATGTCCAAAGGACCATCAAAATTTGTATACGATTTGACTTAGCAATATCACTACTAGCTCTCTATCCCAAAGAGTTAAAAGAAAGGAGAAAATGACTGACACTTGAAAAAGGTTTTATGACAACATTTTTTTGTGGTGGCAAAGAACTGAAAACTGAATCAATGAATTGTGGAATGGTTAATCAAGTAGTTGTGGTATATGATTGTAATGGAACACTATTGTGCCATAAGAAATGATGAACAGGATTATCAGGAAAAAACCTGGAAAGACTTGTATGAAGTGACAAAAAGGAAAATGAGCAGAACCAAGAGAACATCATACACAGTAATAGCAATAATGTAGGTTGGTCAACTATGAATGTTAACTATTATCAGTATTGCAATGATCCAAAACAACCACAAAAGGGTCATGAAGAAAATAGCTCTCCACTGCTATAGAAGGAACCAACAGAGCCTGAATACAAACTGAAGCATACGATTCTTCACTTAATTTCTTCTATGAATGTTTCTCTAGTGTAAGCAATATGTGTTTGTTTTCACAACATGATAAACATGGACATATGTATTATAAGATAATACTTATATAGTCTTTATCATATTACCTATCATCTTGGGGAAGGGATAGGAGGCAAGAAGGGAAGATAGACTGCAAATTGTCAAAAATAATTATTAGAATTTTATCTATCTTACCTGGAAAGTTTTTTTTATTAAAAAAAAAAAGAAGCATCATAAGGACCCTCTAAAGAACTTTGGTATTGACTATGAGATGTGCATACCTGTGTCTAAGAAGATGTTGTGCTCTGTGAACATAGAAAAATTTTAGTAGAGAAGTGCAAATTTAGAAATATCTCCAGCCTAAATGTTTGTTTGGGTTATTTGTGACTGACTTGTGGTAGAGTCTTATGATCTTATTTCAGTTTGATCAGTCACAGTTGGATATGCTGGACTTTTATCCTGTCAGTGATGTCATTTTAGCCCTCTTCGAGTAGTAAGGACAATTAACGAATTAGTTATATCTATATTTCTATATAAATTAGTATTCATATGCATGTATGCATATACATGTAAAAGTACACACATTTAAAAATTCATATGAACACATATCTTGTAAATATGCTGCAGATGGACTGATAATTGAAAAGTCAGTGATCTATACTTCATTTGGAAGGAAATTGGCATAAATTGAGTAAGCAGTACATGATGTTCTGGAGTCAGGAAGACTGGAGTTAAAATATGGCCTCAGATACTTGCTAGCTGGGTGACCTTAGGCAAGTCATTTGAATTTTTTTCTCAGTTTATTTATCTGAAAAATATGATAAAATTATACCTATTTCTCAGAGTTGTTGCAAATGTAAAAACAAACAATATTTATAGGTAGGCACTTTGCAAACTTCAAAGTGCTATGTAAATACTAATGCTTTTTATTATGTATTTTGGACTAAAACTTCAGGTACATAATGATCTCATCATAGAACTGAATAATCAGAAGAGAGTAGACTGAATTGTATTTTGGACATTGAAAAGCACTTTTCAACAACTCCCAGTTGTTCCCTGGAGAAAAGCAAATATTTGATATTTTTAATATTCTTCTTCTGATAATAATATAGAACTATCACGGAAAATGGCAGGGTCTCAGGAATCAGAGTTTCATGTGACCATAAAACAGTGGAGAGATGTATAGTGAATACAATCACTTTTAACTTAATGGGCTCATAGGTAAGCAGTTGTAAAAAATATATACATATATATGTATATGTATGTATATATATATATTTTTTTTTTGTCTAGAAGATATATGATCTGAATAGCAGTTGGGGTCCATCATGTGAAAAGTGCAAAGGATAACGTGGGGAGTGGACTCTTGGACTTGAGATTTTATTGTGTTAAAAATAGATAACGATGCCCCCCAGACGACAATATGCAGAAAATTTATGCAAGGACATAAACAAGAAACACACAAGATAAAATTATTTCAATGAGTGGTAATGTTAATGAATAGATAAAGTGTCTATATAGGAAAGATAATGGATTCTTTGTAGTATTGAAATGATTGCTCATATCTACAGTGTAACTGAAATTAATAAACAAACATCAAGAAAATACTGAGTAATAATGAAATTAAATGGCCCACCACACTGCTTTCTAGGTTTGCCTGTGTTACTTTCACTAGAAAATGCAAAACATTAAAAAATACATTCATGCCTTTTCCAGGATGTGCCTCTAGAGATCCCAAAAAATGATGTAAATATGGTATAACTTTCAAAAACACAGCCAAAAAAGTCATGTTTTAAATAAAGCATAAGCATAGTTATTTTGATGATGAGAGATATTAGCTAATGAGCTATGCCACCATAAGTAGGTATTTAGAAAAAGAAACAATGAAACAGAAATGAGGTGAATAAATTTCTTCATTGATTCAATTCCTCTGAAGAAATGAGCCTTGAAACATCAGAGTTCCAGCTTTATTATGGTAGTTCAAGACTTAGGGAACTCCTTGTGCTTAGAAAATATTAAACAACTCTAACATTAGTGATACTAATCCTTTATGAAAGATTTTCCTAATTTTTTTCAAAGAGAGGTTATTAAGAATGACAGAAAATTTTAGGTAGCAATGATCCTCACAATAACCATGTGAAGTATACGCTATTATTTTCTCCATTTTATAATGGAGGAAACTGAGGCAAATGAAAGTAAAATGACTTGTCCAAGGTTACACAATCTATAAGTTGCTTAGGTCTACCTGACTTGATGCCCAGCACTGTACCACCTTACTGGTGTTATTGTTGGAACTGATGCCAGACTAATGTTCCTCAGCTGCATTATGATATCATTGTCTCTAGTCCCTTCTGAAGACTAACTTTAGGAATAAATACCTTTTTAAAAAGGTAGGTGTAGTTTGGCATATGCTAACTGAATATTTTGTGGAGACTTCAAATATTGGCCTTAAAGGTCTAATTTAAATTGCTCAAAGAACCAAAAAAGCATTTTGTCAACCCTGATGTTGTAGCCTTAAAACAACAAAAAAGAAACTAAACAAAATTGTTCATTTGTCCGGTATTCTTTAAATATATATTTTATTTAAATTTTTTAAGTTAGTCTTCTAAATAAGAATATATACAATTCCTTTTATCACCAGTACAACCTCTACAGAAGACAAGCTTGGCACAATATTTCCTAACCCATGCTCATATCCTTGCTATTTATATACAGATCACATTGAACATGAGATTATATAAAATTAAATCACATGTGCTTATTTTCAATTTTTCATTTTATAATATACATTTTGACTTATTAGCCTCTTCAAAGATTATATCTCTAAATACTTATGAATATGTTCCTAGTATTTCTCCTTGACTTATAAGGAATCAGTTTTTTGACCTTTACACAGGATTACAAGCTTTAAATGATCTTAATGTTCTTTCTTTATTTTTGAGACATTTTCCAATACTCAGAAAAAAGTTTCCTCATCAAAATATGATCATCAGAAAATTACAGGCTGTGAACCTTGACTTTTTTGAGTTATTTTCAGTGACTAAAACATAAGTAACAAGATTCATGCCAGTCTTTAAAGCAGTTGAACTAATTTTTCTAAAGCTTTCTAAAAATGCCCAGTGTCAAGTTAGACTAATTACCAAAAAATAGTACCCCTGAAGGATAATTCTTCATGGAGTTACAAGCCCTGAAAGAGACTATAATGGAATTTTTAATATTCTGTCTTTCATTAGCATGAACTCTTGATAGAGCACATTTTTTCCCTTCACATGGAAATCCATCATCTCTTCCTAGGACATATTTCCCTAATGATATCCCTTCAAAGTTGCAAAGAATAACAGTTTCAAGTAATTTAAACTCCTTATCTCTCTACCACTTTTCCTATCTCCTTTTTTCCAAACAACAAACACAAACCAGTAGCCATAACTAGCACAAAATGTAAAGGACACAATTTGACTAGGATCTTTCAAATTAATTTTTCCTCTATTCCAAACATAATGACAAAATAAAGACAATTTTAATAGAAAGTGATGGAAATCAGTTTATTGAAAGTTGGATTTTATCACTAATATATGAATTTACTATGGACTTCCTATTGTTTTCAGCTTGAAAACAAGTTTTACTTGAGCTGCAACATTTTCTTCATTTTAGTACAGTCTATTACCTCAATTAAATAAATGAAAAAAACTATTTTAAATTTATAATAATTTGATGCTAAGAAGGAGAATGCATCTGAATAAAAAACACTTTTCCACGTCCTTCCCTCATATCCTCTTTGTCCCACTACTCCTAGGCCGTTCTGGTGTGGAGACTACCCTGAGACCATCCTGCATTCATGAGATATTTATTCAATATCCACTATGTACAAAAAAGATATACCAGGAATAGAGAGGAGTAGAAAAAATTATAAGACGTTGTCCTTGCTTCATCTACACAGCAATGTAATAGAGGAAATCTATTTATAAGTCATCAAAATAACCCAATCTTTGTTAGAACATGAAAATGAAGAATCTGGGGAAGGATTCAGAGAGTGAAAAACTGACAGATTTATCTGGAGATCCCTGACTCATTATAGAGCTCGATGAAACATTTATGGGGAGACATCATTTTGGAACAACTTAAATAAGAGATATCTGCAGGTGCAAAAATAGCTTTTCTAGTCTCTTAACTCAACATTTTGCATATGATAGGTGCTCAATAAATAGGTCTCTTAATTGCAAGTGAAGGAGAACAAAATCAGAAAAAAAATCTAAACAGCTTGCCTTCATAAAATCAGAAAAGAAGGATGGTAGTGTTCTGAAGTACTACATAGCTCTTGCCAAGAAAATTCATGTATTGATTGTATTGAATATTATACTCAGTCTCTCACTGAAAATGCTTCTGTTCCTAGAATTACCATCTATTAAGCAAGCCAATAAGTATCTTAGAGCAAATGAACTGTCTTTTTTTTTTTTTGATAAAGTGTCTACCAAGTGTTTATTGCATGATTTCAGGGGACTTATAAATGAATTTTATTAATTGTCAAAGAAATGTAATGATTTTCCTGAACTCCAGGCGTCTATATTCCAGGTTGAGAACAGTTATATTTACTCAGTGCATGTACTATTGAAGAAAAAACACCGATTTTTGTTTTTATATATTATCTTTTTTCCTTTCTATCAAAGTGATTTTACTCCCTTTCTCCACCCAAAAAAAAATCTGAAGGGAAAAAAAAGATTTTAAAAAGCTAGATGACAGAATAATTTTTAAAATTCAAAGGTTATCTACAGACTTGACCTAACAAATACACTGAATCAATGTTCAAGATGATCAAATTAAAAAAAAAACTATAATAAAAATGCAATTGTTCAAAGAGAAGGAATACTAAAGGTAAAAACCCAAGAAAGAATTTATAGACACATGTATCTTTTTCTCTTTTACTATATTGCCACACTGGTCTGTGTATTTCAGTCTGCAAAAATAGTGTAAAAAAGTGGAGAAATTTAACAGAAACCTATTTATTTTCTGCTCCATAGAACCAGCCCAATGTATGCATATTCTTTATGGTGATCTCATGTAGATCTGTGCCCACATGTCCCTTATGAGGTTAAGAAGAATTCATGAAGCTATCTTGGCACATGCCTGAAGAATTGAACATGCTGTTAGGCTTAAAATCACTAACCCTTTCTTCTGTAAGATTAACATTAATATCTAATAACTCCAAGGATTATATTTCACAAGGTTTATTAATAATCACTTGAAGTAGGAAAAACACAAGAACAAAAGTAAAAGCCTGAGTAAGACACATGAGAAAAATTCTGCCTGGGACTCACCCCACCTCTGCAAACCTTGATCAGGGGAAAAAGTGTGAACATACACAAAACAGATCTTCCTTATGTTAGTATGTAAGGTAGATACATAAATGGGATGCTGGGAAAGCGAATGCCTGGCGAGCAAATCCTAATTAAACAGTTCAGAAAAGGATAAATCCTGACAGAAAGGGCTGGAAGTGGTTAATCTATTTACAGCACCATGTACTGTACATGACAGATGTAGCCAGATGCAATTGAGACGGAATAGTGACAGACAATGAAAAATAAAGCTAGTGTCCAGTTTAGGTTCAGTAAATTACCATGTTATTCATTGAAGGCCCAGTAAGCCCAGCTAGTCATATATCATCTGTCAATACACCAAATTCCATCTATAAATTAATGCCAGGGATTTCTTGTGCTGTCTTGATGTATTTGCAGTTTCCCAAGAATTCCAGGAGCTAAAAAATTCACCAGAATTTTGCCATGGGAATCTCATCTTCCCAGATCTCCTATAGACAAACTATCTTTTTTTGTTTAAGGAGACAATTAGAGAACTGGCCATTAATGGAGGGTCTCCTGTAGCAATAGCTTTAATATGACCAAGTATGTCATAGCTAAGAGTGATAATAGCTCTTAATGAAGAAAGAAAATTGGCAAATACTCGTTAACCTAAGCAGGGCTATTTCTATTGTATTTATACATACCGCATCATCTAAAAAGACAATGATATGATATTTTCACTGACAACCATGGTCCTGAAACAGTAACACATAGAATGTTTCCTGTAAGAAAGTTACTTACTAATACTAACTCTCTAAGTAATCCCAGGTTTTGCTAGTTAGATTACCACTATTCTGGAATTGAATGGTACTTTAGGGACCACTTTTTTGTGGTTTTTAAAAATATGTATTTTCTATTTTTCATATTTCAAATCTGTTGAAATATTTTGTTGTCTTCTTAAAATTTCCCGTAGACTTTCCTACCACCTCCCAAAGAGTCATTCCTTATAACGAACGCAAACACACACACACAAACACACACACACACACATACATGCACACACACGACCATTCCCCTAATCACTAGTCAGCTAACAGTGGTGGTGGGGGGGGGGAAGACACCACAATGGGAACAGTATCAGTGAAAAACTACCCTGATCCTTCAGAGGAACCTGTAGGAACTATTAAGGATATATGTACAATTTGGTTCTTTAAGAATCCAAAGTCTTGGTACGATGGGATATACAAGATAGTTATAAATGATGAAGGTGAGGGTATACACTAACAGCAAGGGGAGAGTCAGGAAAAAAAGACCTCAGGTAGAATCTTGTGTTTAAGTCATTTCTGGAAAAAGACAAGGAATTTTAAGAGGTGGCAATAATGAAGAAATTCTTTAAAATCTCTCCTCAAAATAAGGGTTCAAAGTCTCTTTCTGCCACTGATAAGTAAATCATACTCAGGGCTTCATTATCTTAAAGTATAAAATAAGGCATTTGGAGTAGATTTGTAGAATATAAAACATTATTTTTACCATTTGTGAAAGGTAATCGACCAGCCTTTACATGAAAAACTTCAGAAATAAGAAGGCATTTCATTTTATATGACACAACTAAGATTCATCCTAGCATTCAGGCTATCACTAAGAAAAGGTTCCATTACTATATAAATTGTGCTATAGCATGTTGAAGGAACTATGACTAGGACATACTAGTTAGATAAATATTTTATCTGAGAAAGCTGCTAATTAAATAATAATAGCTTATAATAATAGCTTTGAGATTTACAAAGTACTTAAATAAAACTCAGTTGATCTTCAAAATATTGAAGTACTTGATAGTAAATTTCCTACTTATGTCAGGCATGACAGAGATGCCATAGAGACCACCATTGTGTGACGACATGTGAGGTAGGATCCAATGAACTTAATAATGTCCATGGTTATCTATTTCAAAACCAAAAATATGAGGTATTTTGACTTTTATGATATACGAAATTCACGTTGAATAGTTTGTTTTTATGACAAATAATAATCTTCTTTGCCACATATAAAATTTTAGCAAATCAATTACCTTCTTAAAGGCTCAGTTTCCATATTTATAAAACAGAGATAATGCTTAACCTATAAACTTCATAGAGTTATTACAGATATAATAAAATTCTTATTGGGAAAATACTTTGTTAAGGTATATTCCTGAAGCAACATTTTATCTTTTAATTCTATATTTAAGAATTCCCCCTGTTGGTGATGATGTCTCCAACTATAATTTCTGTTCCTTTGTCAGAATGCTAAGCCACTACATTCGGCAAAGAAAGGAATTAGAGATGTCTTAAGAAAAGTCTAGGTAAATATAACTCTAATTTTCAAAATTTGGCATAAGATCCTTGGGTTTCTAATATAGCTGATTAAAATATATTTATCTCTAAAATTAATTTTATAAAATGAGTGACAGATGTAAGAAGGGAGAGGCAAGGGTGAAATAATCCTTATGTAGTCTCCATTTGAGATGGGGAGAGAACAGCATGTGGGTTGTGAAATGTGTCAGTAACTACTATAATACATGGTCATTTAGTGCGACAGAAAAAAAAACTTATGTGAAATGATTTTCTAAGATCTTGTGCCAAATTTCAGCAAGCTTCCCATATGAAATTTTGTAAAATGAGCAAATAGAAATAGAGTTGCTGCTTGCTATGCCTCTGAAGCCATAATAGATCATTCAATGAAAAAATACAATTCAAATAAATAAGCCAATTATTAAGTAGTTTTCAGATGCCTATTCAAGTTGCTGCACTATATTTCTTTCAACCAGACCTGAGATTCTAGGCCACTGATGGGCAACATTTTAGAGATGGAGTGCCAAGCTTGGCACTTTGCCCCACCCTCAATCTACCCCCTAACCACATTCTGTGCCCCTCTCCCCACTGAGTGCCAAGTTCACACTACTTCCTCCCATTACTCTACCCAGGAGAGGGAGGAAGCACTTCCATTGAACTACTGTGTAGGGGCAATGGGTGATGTAGTCAGGCTTGGGGAGAGGGAGAGGTAAGGGATGCAAGCACTCTGCTCTGCTCCCTTCTAGTTCTGTGAGCTATTATCCATTCAAACCTAGTTCCTCTCAAAGTGGAAATTGAGGGGACCTTGAAAATTTCAAATGCAATGCTTTATTGAGAGAGAAAAAGAGAAAGAAAAAGCCAGAAAAAAAAGCAAAAAAGCCCAGTTTATAGGAAAACCACTTATACATAGGAAAACATAACCCTCAGATTAAATGATATCATCCTGACACATTCACCCCATCATGGCCCAGCCTTCCTGAAGTAGGTATCCTCCAAATTAACCATTTTAGTAAATGGTAAAGGGTTGAAATCATAATTTAATCTGGATGCAGGGCTGATTGCTTCCTTCCTCTGAGAAGTCACTATAGTATTTTCCTGAGCTTCTAGTCCACTTGGACTCCTGGGCAGGTATCCCATTGAATGTAAACTGAACAGGCTAGATTCATAAGAGGTGAGAGGATTAAGAATGCAAATTAAAGCCCAAGGCAAGGGACATGAATAGGCAATTTTCAGATAAAGAAATCAAAACTATCAACAAACAGATGAAAAAGTGTTCTAAATCTGTTATAATTAGAGAAATGCAAATCAAAATAATTCTGAGGTAACACCTCACACCTAGCAGGTTGGCTAAAATGACAGCAGGGAAGAATAATGAATGTTGGAGGGGCTATGGCAAAATTGGGACATTACTGCATTGCTGGTGGAGTTATGAATTGATCCAACCATTCTGGATGGCAATTTGGAACTAAGCCTAAATGGCACTAAAAGACTATCTGCCCTTTGACCCAGCCATACCACTGCTGGGTTTATGCTCCAAAAAGATCATAGGGGAAAATACTTGTACAAAAATATTTATAGCCGCGCTCTTTGAAGTGGCAAAAAAGTGGAAAATGAGAGAATGTCCTTCGATTGGGGTATGGCTGAACAAATTGTGGTATATGCTGGTGATGGAATACTATTGTGTTCAAAGGAATAATAAACTGGAGGAATTCCATGTGAACTGGAAAGACCTCCAGGAATTGATGCAGAGTGAAAGGAGCAGAGGCAGAAGAACATTGTACACAGAGACTGACACACTGTGACACAATCAAATGTAATGGACTTCTCTACTAGCAGCAATGGAACTTATGAGAAAGAATATTATTCACATCCACAGAAAGAACTGTGGGAGCAGAAATGCAGAAGAAAAACTATAATGGATCACGTGGTTCAATGGGGATATGATTGGGGTTTTGATATTAAAGGATCACTCTACTGCAAATATGAATAATATGGAAATTGACTTTGAAAAATGATACATGTACAACCCAGTAGAATTACTTGTCTGTTCAAGGAGGAGGGAGGGAAGTGTGAGGGTAATCATGAATCTTATAACCATGGAAAAATAAATAAATTAATTAATTAATTTTAAAAAGAATAGAATAATTACTGCCCTCAAGAAATGTTATTCCATGGAATGCAATTATTTAAGCAGAGTTTGGATGGCTCTCTCTCAGGGAAACTCTCATGTAAGTTGTTTACTAGATAGGCTATTAGTAGCAGGAGTCTAACTTTTTTAGAAAGTTCACTTCTGTTTCAACAGGAACTATAGAGTATTTCTCAAACTATTTAAATTAATTTGATTTAAACCCCTACTCACAAGATTTTTAGGGTATTAGTAGACATAGGCCAGTGTGGACCTAAGCCTAAAAACTTCTTCTCTGAGCACAAGATGTCTCAAGACTTGTTTTTCAGACAAAAGGAATGCTAATCCTGAAAGTTTGAAGGTAACATATCTACACATTAAACTGAAGCCTTTTGCTAAAACTTTCTTTTTTCTTTAGAGGTAGGTGGATGTTTCAATGAATACATTCAATTGTGCCATAATGTATCAGTGTCTGTGTACAATGTTCTCCTGGTTCTGCTCCTTTCCCTCTGTATCAATTCCTGCAGGTCTTTCCAGTTCACATAGAATTTCTCCATTTCTTGATTCCTTTCAGCATAATAATAACCCATCACCATCAGATACCACCATTTGTTCAGCCATTCCCCAATTGATGGACACCCCCTCATTTTCCAAATTTTTGCCACCACAAAGAGCGTGGCTATAAATATTTTTGTACAAATATTTTCCTTATTATGTCTTTGGGGTATAATCCAAGCAGTAATATGGCTGGATCAAAGAGCAGGCATTCTTTTACAGCCCTTTGTGCATAATTTCAAATTGCCCTACAGAATGGTTGGACCAGTTCACAACTCCACCAGCAGTGTATTAGTGTCCCAATTTTGCTTCATCCTCTACAACATTTATCACTTTCCTTTGCTGCCATATTGGCCAATCTGCTAGGTGTAAGTGATTATTCTATTCTTGGACCTATTACCAAAACTGATACATAATATGCATTTAATAAATGCTTATTGGTTTATTGATTGAGATAAATAACATCACATAATGAGAACATTTAGGCAGTACCCCTGGCTTTAAAAAGCAATTATATATTCATAAAAGGCCAGGTTTTTGTTTTTGTTGTTCTATTTTCACTTGACTTGCTTGGTTGAGTGACACAGTGGGTTTTCAAACTAATCAGATACTTGGCATGGAATGAGAGAAGTGAAGTCTTATTCTTGAACCACTAAGGGAAGATGAAGGGAAAGAACAGACCCTGAGAAAGGAAAGATCAAGTAAAATGAGAAAGAGAACCCTGCATTCATTTTTACTAGGAGAAACCAAAAGATAAAGACAGGAGGAGTGTACTGTTTTGCCCAAAGAGTCATAATCTTTGATGAAAAGGAATCTCTTGGTGAGAAGCTGGTTGTGGTCCAGGGTGGAAGATAAGGGGACAATTTAAAGGAGGCATTGCCTTTATTACAGAAGGATATATATGTAAGAGGAGAGAGAAGAGACACATTTGTTATTTGCTATTTTTGGCAACATCTTTTGGATATTGTTATTTTTAAAAATGATAAAGGCTGATATTATGAGGAAATGTAGTATTTTAATTAAGGCCATGTTGATAGAATAAAATCGACCATGGGCCTGTAAAAATTTCAAATTGCTGCCTCAGCCATTACGTTCAGTACCTTACCTAATCTTTCTACATCCCCCAGAGAGCACACTCAGGTAGCAAAGAGAGAGTCTGCCTCCAGTGAACCCAGGAGTCTTATATCCTTCTCTTACATCATCACACTTTCTGTCTGCCTCCATTTTTACAAGAGGAATGATGGGAAATGTAGTTCCCAAAGTCCCCAAAACATCCACAGGAAGTTTGTCATATATCTACATATCTTAAGGCTCAAATGAGCCCCAAAATACCTCTAAATGGAACTCCCCAAAATTCCAAATAACACAATATCATTATATTTGCCAGAATTACCAGGAGAAATTCCCTAAGAACTCTTCTTCTAGTTACAAGGATTTTATAACTAAGACTTTCTCTTTTCTCCTCAGACACATATAGGTGCCACAGTGGATAAAGCACTGGACCTGAAATCAGAAAGCACACATTTCAAATCCAGTCTCAGACATTTAATAGGTGTATGATTCTGTGCAAATCACCTAATCGTTTTGCAACCATTTTTTCATCTGCCAAATAGAGGTCATAATAGTACTTATTTCTCTGGGTTGTTAGTGGATCAAATGAGATAACATTGGTAAAAAGTACTAATTTAAGTGGCTGGCAAAAGGCAGGTACTCCTTAAATTTAGTTATTTGCTATTACTCTCAGGAACAGTTCAGATAGTACATTGGTAGAGAGACAATTTTTTCTACTTTGTGTATACATAGTTGTGGCATGAGTAGATGGTTAGGATTTTCTATTAGAATGACAATTCATCAATTAAATGATTCCTTGATAAATTTTTTCAACTTAAATTTTCCCTAAAGGAATATGTGTACTGTTATTCTCTTGAATTTCAAAACCTTACCCATCTTTTTAAGGACAAACCTTTACGTATCAAGGGTGAAATGTAGTAAAGTTGAGAAGATTGAGAAGATACTGGAATTCATGAAGTTAAGTTTGTTTGGAAATTTAAGGAACAATGTAAAGAGTTTAGGGAGAGAATGAAGGGTAATCATGAATAAAAGGGATAATATTAAAAATATTGGTGGTGCATATGGGCAGCTGGGTGGCTCAGTGGATTGAGAGCCAGGCCTAGAGACTGGAGGTCCTAGGTTCAAGTCCGGCCTCGGACACTTCCAGCTGTGCGACCTTGGGCAAGTCACTTGACCCCAATTGCCCACCCTTACCACTCCTGGGCCAAGGACAGTCCCTAGCCCAGATGAAAAAGGAGGAGGGTTGGGCGTGGGGCTAGCAACCCCACCCTGTAAAAAAAAACTACATCTGCTAAAGAAACTGCAACCTAAAGTAGGGGCAGCTGGGCTAGCTCAGTGGATTGAGAGCCAGGCCTAGAGACAAAAGGTCCCAGGTTCAAACCGGGGCTCAAACACTTCCCAGCTGGGCGACCCTGAGCGACTGTGTGACCCATTGCCTACTGGTTGTGGCCCTATGCTCCTTGAATGGAGTCCCAGGATAAAAAAAAAAAAAAATATATATATATATATATATATATATATATATATATATATATAGGCAAAAGGTGGATAATTCTACTAGTAGTTTTGGTGGAGCTGCAAAATATTTTTTTTCATAATGCTATCTTACTGTGAACATATTTTCCTATTCATTTACATGCTTCTTAATGAAATTAATTAATTATAATACTATCGATGTCATGAAATATATTAACATATTTGAGATAATATATTGCTCTTTCTGAAAAGGTAATAATTAACTCACATTTTCAATTATTTGCTGGTTATTTTCTCAAAGCCCTCCAAATTCAATATAATAAAAACTGAATTTATCACCTTTCTTAGTCAAACTTGTCCTTTCTGACATCTTTATCTTTGTAAATGCCACCAACGCTCTTTGGCTTCTACCAATTTATTATACTTTCCTGTCTTTTTCACCTCCCACATCCAATTGGTTATGGAATCCTACAAATTTTACCTTTGAAATATTTCTTGAATTCATCTTCTTACTCCTCCCCATATGCCCACACTAATTCAGATGTATTTTACAATTCCCCTGGATTATTTTAATGCCCTGTTCTTGCCTATAAAGTTTTCACACCTTTAGTCTTTCCTAATTAAATCCATCCTTAGCAACATTACTCATATTTCTGAGGTAGAGGGAAGGAGATCTGCACCAGTGATTTAATTGTAATAAGGAGTAAATGTGTAAACTCCCTTTACCACTGCATATCAATGATATTTCTGCAATTTATAATCTGGACCCCATAAGTTTCCTAATGTAAAAGTCATTTTATTTTATTGTTCTAAATTCTTCATTGGTATTCCATTGACTAGTGAAAAAATACATACTTCATGAGATATTGGTGCTATAACTAGAGAAGACTTGTGAAAAGACCAGAAATGGTGAAATATACTGCAATCCAACATATAGTCATTCTAGATACAGTTGTAAAAATATGGGTATCCCTTCCACATCATTAGAGTTAGAGGCATGATCTGGAAAATTCTCATAAAATTTTTTAACCCTTCCTTTAAACGAGAAATCTGATCATTTTTCTTCTTCCTTTGTGAGGAACTCATATGCCTTTATGAGTTACTAAACTTTATGAGATATTTCTACATTTCTAGCCTTTATGAGTCATTGTCTGGTTTTTGTGTTCTTTTCACAATCTTTAACATTTAATTTATTTTCACTTTAAAAAAGAAATTGTGCAAAGCAGTTAGGTAGCTCAGTGGATTGAGAGTCAGGCCCAGAAGTCCTTGGTTCAAATCTGTCCTCACACACTTCCTAACATTATGACTCTAGGCAAGACATTCAAATCTCCATAGCACTTACTGCTCTTCTGCTTTAGAAGCAATACATGCTATTGATTCTAAGACAGAGGTAAGGGTTTTAAAAAAAGAAAGAAAATAAACTGTGTAGGTTTATGGTATCAAAAATTAAAATATGTTGATATTATGGAATATTTTACATATATTTTGTGCATTTCTGCACTTCAAAACATTTTCTATATTTTCTACTGACTTTTGCTATCTGCAAGCTTCTGCAAAATTCTCACAAAATTCCCACTCAATTTCTTATGCTGACCTACAATAAATTAAAATTGTGGTGGGGAAAGTCATGATGTGCAAGATATATATGTAGTTCTAAGAAGATAGTTATTTAAGGAGATAACCTAATTATTGTTTTCTGATGGATAACTGAGTTGAAACAATATGGAAATTTGATTTTTATTATCTCATTCATTGCTTATATCTGACATCAAATGCTACACATTTCACTCCCATTTACCCTCATTTCTCTGATGAAAGGACAATACATTTTCTTAGTTTTACTTCAGGGCTAAGTTTTTTTATCGCGATTATGCAACTTTAATATCATTTTATTGTTCATAGAATCATAGAGCTAAAAGGAAAGTGTCTTAGAAGACATTAAGTTGAAAACTCTCTCAATTTACAGATTAAGCAACCTAGAACCAGAGAGGGTAAGCAACATATGTCTTGTGACACTGATAGGCTAAAACAAAAGTACAAAATTCTTTTGAGTTTTTAGTGTTGTTTTTGTATTTTTTTAAAAAAATTTCCTGGTAAAGAACTGTAGATTTGATTAGTATTTTGTTATTTGTATTCATATGTTCCAGGCAGTCTTCTTGTATTGTTTGCACAGCTATCTGTGTATACAGTCTCCAAGTTCATTTGTTTTTGATTGTAGGAAATTCAAACATTATTTCAAAACTGTTCAAAATTGATCCTTTCTCCCTACATTTTTTTCTGCTTGTGTAATTCTAAGTTCCAAATATGGCAAATTCTTTTTCATAGACACTGAAAATTTGGAGAGGTCCTCCATCACATATTCTGTTTTCTACTCTATTGTTAGTCTTCATTAATTCAGCATTGTGAACACTGGTTTTAAATCTAATTGACACACTAATATCTTATTTCTAAAGATACATTTCTCCTTTCAACCATCCTGGAAATTTTACTCTAGTTCATGATCTCTAAGAGAACCTGAAAAATTATCTTTTTTCCTTATGAAATTTTAGTTAATTTTTCAATGCTGTCATAATTATTCTAGGTTTTATGACATTTTAATTTGTACTCATTTTTTCTTGTTTTTATGAATTTCATGGATGATTTGTGTCTATTTTGGAGTCAGGATATCTATCCTCTTAGAATTTTTGTCTTATTTTTTCCCCTTAGCCCTCCTAACTTACCTTTGGTTCTAGTCTTCATTCTTTGTCCTCTTTCAATTGTTTTGCATATCTTCTCCCATCTAGATCTAGAAGGTTGCAGATTCTCTCCCTGAGATAAGAATTTGGAAGGGACAGCTGACCAGAAATAGAGCTGACACAAAGTAAATTTCAACTTCCTTTTTTTCTTGGATCTGGGAAAGACCCTTCTACATCCGCCACTTCTGTGCTATTGTCTTTCAGCCTCTAGTCTTACCTCATAGTTGAACTCTCTTTCCTTCATTTGTTTTGGTAGAATTAATGTTTTTTACTCTTTTAGGACTTGGGAAGACAGTTAGTAGTGTATTATTCCCAATTATGGTTAGCATTAGAATCAATAGAAATAGTAATAATTTCTGATCAATTATTACCGTAACTCTCCTATATAGTTTAGTTCAGCAAGGCCCTGCAGGGAAGAGAGAAAAGAAGCCTATCTCTAAATAACAAATGATAAAGACATGCTCTCCCTGAAGTGAATAGACCTTTCCCCATCCAATCCCCTTCTTATTGCCTTAGTACTTTAAAAGCAGTCAAACACTTTTTCCTTTTCTTTGTTATTGATTCTCAATTGACTTACAGTCAGTATTTCAAGGGTTAAGAAAATGAAGTCCCATGGAAAACAGTAGAAAGAGTCCAATGAGGAGGCCATGGAGGCTAAAAGATACTGTATAAACTCTGAAATGATGGGGGGGGGAAGCTTTCTTTTTTAAACTGTACAACTTTAATTGAAAGAAAACCGGAGCTCCAGCAGCCTGAAACTGACTAACCTCTTTTCTTTCCTAGGTGCAGGATTGGTCCTTATATAGACCAATCTCACACCCAGAACTGGGGGTGAGGGGGTGGCCCCTCCCTAGCATGGGATTGGTCCTAATCAGGACCTAATCAGGACCAATCCCATGCCAGGAAAGAGGGGGCATAGTTCCCCAGCACAGAATTGGTCCATTCAAGACCAATCCCACACTAGGAAGGAAGAAGGAGGGACCCCTGGGGCACGCTGAGGGATGCAGTTCCCCTGGCCACAACATTATCAAAAGCACGACTCCTAGCTAGAACATTGTTGTGCAGACTGTGGCTCTGGCGTTGCCCATTCCTGAATTATGACTAAAACTGAGAAAGTGTTCATTTGAGAAAAACTCTCATGATTCAAAGAGATCTGGGAACCGAAAAGGGGGGAAGCAGTATGTCAGCTAAGAAACCAATGACTCATACACAGGTGATGGTAACTCAAGGCACCATTGTATAGATTTCCTATAAAATAAAGATTTTCTTTGTAAGCCGGTGGACATGGCTGAAGTAATACCCAGCAATGTGCCCAGCTGTTTGCTTTTTCTCTAATAAAGTCTGTTCCCCATCACCATCTTATCTGTCTCCTATCTGCTCATTAAAGTGATATCTGGGGGTGGTTGGCCCCCCAAAACCCACTCCTCACACTACCAAAGGGGAATCAAGTGAACTCTGAGACACAAACCTATGATTCTGCTTGCATTGACTATACCTAGTCTGAGACACTAGGCTAAAGGTGGGGGAAGGTTAGAAAATTTATGTTTAAGTTATATAATGTTATTCCATGAGGTTTTTTTTTTCCTTATGCAGTGCTTCTGTTTTCTTGTAGAGTAGATTCAGTATTAGACATTATAATTTTTGACACATATTTCCTACTTTTGAAGTTCTTAGATTGGTTAGTTTTGAGTTAAATGACTGTTTTATCATTTTGCTGATCACTTCACCCTGGCCAGAGTGTGCACGTGATGATTGTTCTAGGGATCCAAACCATTATTTTGGATATATTAGCAGTAATTCCAAAGACTGAGGAAGCAAGTAGACAGATTAGTATCTGTGACCTACAGGAGAATACTATAGCACAAATGGAAGAAAGAGCTATTATTAGCTACTTGCCATAGGCTATAAAAAAGCTATGAAACCATTATTCCTTCTGTCTTGCCACTCAAACCTTGCTTGGCTATAGTACCACACAGTCTAATGCTCACATTTGCTTCATCAAACATAATCCTGAACTACTTGTTTCCTCATCTATGACTATATTTTGCAAAAAGAAACAATATTTATAATAAGTTGTGAGGAGTAGAGACTATAGCACCAGGAAACTCTTATGGGAGGTTTATGAGGGTTATGAGTATGAAAACATCTATCTCAACTCTGTCTACATGGTCATCACAGAGATTCCAATGTTATACCAATAATGCCATTTTTAGAATTTTTTGGAAACAATTAAATATCCCATGTTCGTATCGAATGTGCTGAGACCAAGTCAAACATTGATACAACAATATCATAGCACTAATACAAGAAAATACATAAATTTTAAAGTTGGAAACAAAAGTCTCAGCCAAGATCAATAAAATGTCAGTTACCTTTCTGAGGTATATTGGATGAGGTTAAGTCAAGTTGTAGGTTTTATATTTTCTGGGGAAAATTTTTAAGGAAATTTACTTTCTGGTCACAAAATGTTTTTTTCTTAGGAGTTTTTCTCATGATGATGCAGTAAAACTACTCAGACTTGTAGCTTAAAAGAGTTCTAATATGGTCATGACACTAATAAACAGTTTACAGCATCATCAACTCACTGCTGCATTGCTTTATGGCCTTTTATATAGTGTAGCATTTTGTGCATTTTACTAGAGTATGAGAAATCTAAAAATCCATGGTAAGAATAAAGAAAATGCATTTATTTCCACATGCCCAATGGACTGTCCAGGCATGGGGTCTGGTAGCTGACTTTATAATACTTAGATTAATAATCTGAATGGCAGAATAGAAAATATACTCATTAATTTGTTGATGATGGTCAATACTATGTATTATCTGGTATTTTACAGAACAGATTTTATTTTCAGCCTGGACTTCATTAGTAGTCACCAAATGGGATTAGAATTTTAAATCGTCTGTGAAAATGAGATATTTCGATTAAATTTTAGTGCCATGAAATCACAGATTATAGATCTAGAATTATAAGGGAGACTAGTGTAGTCCCCTCATCTTATAGATGTGGAAATCTAAGCCCATGAAAGGTTTTTTTTTCCAAGTAGTGACAGTAACTTTTCACAAAGGCATAAAACAACAGAAGTAAAATCACACTTTCTAGACAGAAGATGACAAATAGTTTCAAACAAGTAACATAATGACTAGGTGAAGTTTGTGGCATATCACAAATGAGGAAAGAAAAGTTTTTTAAAGTAAGATGATTAAAATTTAGGTATATTGTCCCACAAGTGATCCAGAGATATAGGTCATTCTCTCTTTACAGTCAGCATTCACTAAAATCTGACTCTTGCTTCATCCTGATTTGAGGATAACTCTAGCTTCTCAAAGACTATGCAAATGGACACAACCTCTGATACATCTTACCCAGGGGGAATGGCTAATGAGTACAAATTAGACAATAGACTATTCCTATATCAATTGAGGACTTGACCAAGTTAGGATTTGTTTGTCACAAAGAGGTTGGCTAGTCACCACTATTATAATTCATGTAAATTGTGTTGATATTCTTCTAAGAAAGGAATTATTAACCTTTTTCTATGTGTCATGTACCTCTTTCACAGGTGGATCCTATGTGCCTCTTCCCACAAAAATATCTGTTTCCTACATATCAATTAGAGATTAATGAAAATTAAGATGTAATTTGCCCTTTCCAAGTTGAAGAGCTCCACAAAGTTTATTCTCAGATTCCATGGGTGGAAACAAAAATATGGAATGCCTAGAGAATCATAAACCTTTGGAATTAGTACTAAGCCTTTTATAAGAAGCAAAGAATCTATTTTCCAGTCAATATTTTCTGAACTGCTTCTTTAAAATATAAAAAAATATGACAAACAAATAGGAAAATTGAAAATTAAAATATTTTCTTTTGTAGATCCTTTTATATGCATCAGAGATAGCATGGTGCAGTTAGGTCACTAATATGAAGCCAGGAAAGTCTAGTGTACAAATCATGGATTAGTCATTTAACCTCTTAGACAATTCATTTCCTCATCCCTAATATAAAAATTCCTAAAATTTCTACCTTACAGGTTTTTTGTGAGTCTCAAATGACATATTTTATATAAAGTGCTTTGTAATCATTAATGCATTATACACATATATATTTCAGCGCTATTTTCCTGCTCTTATGTTTTTTTCTTGGAATTCAGAGAGATATAGTCCTTGGAGAACTTAGTATGCTGAAATTACTATTATTGTTATTTTATATTTAATATTCTGCATACTTTTGCAAAGGTGTATTAAATTACTTCTTCTGAAATTGAGTACAAGCATTAGAATATATTCTTATTGTCTCTAGCCTCCTTGAAATCCTTGTTGATCATCTTTACTTGGAGACAGGAGAGTGAGAATATACATCATTCTATTATGACATAATTATGATTTCATCTGATAGTTTCCTATATTTTGAATTTTTCATCCCATGTAAATAGGAGATGATGAGTTTAAGATCTAATAAAATATTTCTCTTAATTGTTTTATAAATTAATATTATGTCTCAGTGATTATGGGTAATGATATAACCTGTCACGATATTTCAGTTCCAGCAGTTTATTTGATGAATTCTAGAGAAAGAGGAGGACAATGAATATATTACTACAAAGACAGAGGCAAGTATGTTGTAGCCAGTAGAGAACTAGGAAGAATTTAATTCAAGCATCTCTTCTGATACATACATTCTAGGAAGAATTTAATTCAAGCTACTGTATGACCTTGGACAACTCACCTAATTTGTGTTCTCTCTCTCTCTCTCTCTCTCTCTCTCTCTCTCTCTCTCTCTCTCTCTCTCTCTCTGTCTGTCTCTCTTTCTCTCTCTCTTTCTCTAAATTATAAAGAATCTTAGAAAGACTTTCTTCACTCAATGAAATCATGGGTCTATTCTCTATGACTATATTAGGGGGAAAGAAAGAATGAGGGGTCAGGCCAATATCAATTGTTTTCTTTTCTTTTTCTGTCACATTCCTATGAAGTCTTATCATTCTGAAATTCCTGAGACTGAGTAGACTTGAAGTTATCAATATGATTTTTAAAAGTTTTTAATTTTCTATATCTTCAGAAAATAATAGTTGTATCTATCTCTTGTTCAAATCTCCAAATCTCAATTTTTCTTCTTGTCTTCTGCAATTTCCATCCAATGCCTATAAGCTTCTTATCTTTGAAGCTATAGTGACCTGCACTAAATCTAATTTTCCACTGTCATCTGCTTCAGTCTTTTCAGACAAATTCAGTGGAACTTGGTGAGCTAGAGCTATGTTTTTAGATGTAATACTTTTAAAAGTAGACAAACATAGCTTGAAGCAAAAGAAACTGGAAGCTTAAAAACAAAACCATATTACTGTTTTTATGATATCTCTAGTGGTATGGTAAAGAAAAATGCTTTGTGACAAAGCAAGTAAAGAATGATAGCTTTTTAGTATATTTTGAAGAAGAAATTAATCAAGGCAAATAAGTCATTAATATGTGAATTTGATGTTTCTATAATAAATAGCTGAAATTCAGAGGAACAAATGTTAAAATATCTTTGGTCCCAGATTCTTCATGTTTTATCTTAATGAAGTGAGATAAAATTCTAAAGATAAATCAAGTAATGACTGACTCATTTGCAGCCAATCTAAAGGCTTTTGGTTGGAAGAAATACATTAAATTCCATCAAAAAAATGGAACCCTTCAGGAGGTACTAGTCTCATCTATCTGCAGTCTTTCATGTTTGTTTGTTTTTTTGCCAAACCAAAAAAAATTTCTTGTGAAAATATGATCAAAAATTCCTTATGAAAATATTAACACAAAATTGCTTTATACAAGGTGAGGCGTTTGAACAAATTGTGCTCTTTACTATATTATTTGAAATAACCTTAAATTGCTATGTGGGTATATTGCCTTCTCAAATACACCCATAACAACAAATGCTTTGTTGAATTTCTACTATCTTGAAAATACACTGGTATATGCCAGAAATTAATCTGTGCAGCATCTAGACAGACTAGAAGTGATCTGTGGAAGAATTCTGAGATGCAAAGAAAAGGAAGGAGGGCCATGGTGTGCAGAAGAGATTTTTGTAAATTTCTGTATCCTCAAGTTTAGAGAAAAGCTTGGACTAGGCCCAAAGATGGCAGAACTCTCATAAAGTGATTGTACGATAATATGTTTTAATTCAATGAACCTACTAAGAGTACCTCTGCCAAAAGAGTTTAGGACAACTAGGCCTACTACTCCCTTGGTTGCTAACAACTGTCACTAGTCACTGATATTAATGGGTCTTCTTGTTTCATTTTACATATACTCTTCTGAGTAAGACTACTTTATCCTTCCCCCACAAATTATAATCCATGAACTTTTGAAAGATTCTCCCCCAATTTAATTATTTATAAGTTTATTTTGCTTATTTCTACATGGGCATATGCCCTTAATTGTTATAATTTCATGAAATCTGATTTTTGGATAAGTGGGATGTCATTGTATATTGATACTTATACAATGACAAAATATATATCTTCTATTTCATTTATATCTCCTATCGGATCTCATTTTGCCACCTTTCCAGTTCCTGATTTGGTGCTGTGTAAAGGAATGAAAAACATTTTTTATGTATTTACTATGGTTTAAGCACTGTGCTAAGTATTGGAGTTACAAGTAAAAAAAAGATAATTCCTGTTTCTCAAGGAATTTACATTCTAATAGGAGATGGTCAGCTGCAGAGCATATGGAAATGCTTCTACATCTGTCTAAGGGAGCAACAGTGGTGTACATGATAAGGCCCAGTTTTCTTAATGTATGGGGCACAATAAGAGGTGAGACATCAGTGCCTGGGGTTCCTTAGGGCATAGAGTCAGGACAGATAATAAGACACAAATGACTTTGAGTTATAATGGTTAGCCAATTAGCAAAGGAATCTTTGATAAAAATTCTTGTTTTCCCTCTCCACAAATATATATTAAATAAAAATTTTTTGTTTCATATAAACTTTGGTAATTTTGGTGAATGCATCATTTCATCCATGGGAGTACTCACTTTACTGGTTCATATTGTAACTCTTCCGTGCCTCCTTCTTTTCCAATTTAAATCTTCTACCTAACCATTCTATATAGGATCTATCCAATCCACTTAAGGTCTTGCTTTCATACTTTTAAAGTCTTGTTGGGGTGGTTCCAACCTATTGTTTGCTGACTCACATTCTTCTTCCATGATATAAAAATCATGATAATATATTTTATATTATATTTCTCACACATGTCATTATTAATAATATGCTCTAGCCTAGATAATTTTCATATATCTCTTAACTGATCTTTTTTAAAAATAATTTTTATTCTAAAATTATATCATTCTATTATTTGATGTCAAATATCATCAATAGAATAATAATGGTGTTAAGAAAAATGGGAAGGGGCAGCTGGGCAGCTCAGTGGATTGAGAGCTAGGCCTAGAGATGGGAGGTCCTAGTTCAAATCTGACCTCAGACACTTCCCAGCTGTGTGACCCTGGGCAAGTCACTTGACCCCCATTGCCTACCCTTACCTCTCCTCTACCTTGGAACCAATACACAGTACTGACTCCAAGACAGAAGGTAAGGGTTTAAAAAAAAAGAAAAGAAAAATGGGAATTTATAGGAATAAACAGTTTAGAATGATATAAACCCTGTAGTATTCCTCAAATGTGATCCATCCCAGTCTAGCCTGATCTCTTTGTATTCAATTCTAGGACCAGTTCATTATTCATTTTTAATGTCTGGTGAAATAAATATACATGTTAACGGACTAACTTATCAAGTTTCTTGTCCAGAAGTATGTAGGGGCAATATATATTTTTTCACACTCTTCATTACTTCTTGATTTAAGTCCTCTTTCAAGACTTTCTGAGAGCATGGAGGCAATATTCTCAAGGATAGAAATTAGTTCTTTTAGATTTTTCCAAGATGGCCAAGATTCTAGTAATAGTAAATGTATTAGTAATAATATTGATTCTTAAAATAATTATAATTTCCCATCATATCAAAGGATCAATCTAAGTTTGGAAATACTTATCATTAAATTGATAGGAAAGTTATAGCATAACATCTCCCAAAGAAACACTGCTAAGGTAGAGATTGCTAAAGTCCTAAGAGGTAACCCTCTAGAGATGAAATTGATTCACTATTTTTGTGTCCTCAGTACCTAGTACAATAGCTAGTCAAAAGTAGATATTCTTAATAATAATTGTTTGATTCATCTACTCCAATTATATTTATTTATGGTGTATATATTTTATCTATATATATGTATATATACCTATTATATATGTAAACAAGTGAAGGCTGAAATTTTTTCTGTCTTAACTTTGACTCCTCAGCAGTGAGCAGGAATCCTAGCAAGCACTGCATTAAGCACTTAATAATTGATTAATGATTAATTGATATTGGGTTTTAAATTTGATTTAGCTAAGAAAGTACCTGCACAAACACTTTAGATTCTTAAAGTCGAGAAATAGAAAGATTAGCTAACAAAATTTTTTAACCTCCATAATTTTTATTGAACTTTTAAAAAAATTTCTAAGACTCACTGCAATCAATACATCATCTTTGAATAAGAACATTTGGAAAACCTCAATAGGAAAATTTTTTTTCTTGGATTTACTTCATTCATTGTTCCTCATATGGATGTAAGATAACAACTGTATTGATATTAATATTGATATGAGGCAACATCTAATTTATACCATGCTTTATGTGATCATCTAGCGATCTCTATATCCAAAAAAAGCCTTCTCACCCTTTTCTTGATGAATTTTCATGATATATAGGCATGTGTACTGATCTGCTTATATGTTTTTGATCTATTTAACTTCTTGATTCTGAATTATATTTTACAACACAGTTTTGGTTTTTTTGACCATTTTTTCTTATGATTATTTTTACATTGAAACCACAGACTTGTGCATTATGCTTTTTCATGTGGAGATGTGTTTTCTTGATATGCAACCCCTTTGAAAAACAGTCCTCTTGCCAATGCATAATCTTAGTGGAGCACTAGAAGTTAAAGGACTTGCCCAATATCTCATACCAAGAACTTGTCATAAGTAAAACATTAACTGATGTCTTCCTTCTCCAATTACCACACCAATGGTGTTAAATTCAAATAAAAACAAATAAACTATACATAAAGATCACTGAAATCTGCATTTTGATTTAGTTTTGAAATGTGATGTTATTAGTGTTTTATTATAACTTAATTTATTTTGTCAAATAATTTATAATTATATTTAATCTGGTTCAAGTTGCCCTCTGGAGCATTGCTGCCATGTGCTTGACAACTTTGGGCTATACTATGTCACTCTTATGATTTGATCATAGTAGTATTAGATAGATGTTTAATGAATAGAACTAGTAAATTTTATAATGAAGGTGTACTCAACATTTTTTATATTTAAGAGAAAGCAAAATGCATATAAAATAAATTCACTAATTCACCCTAAAGATCTAAAGAATATATAATAAGAACATTAAGTGAGTGTGCTTTTATAAACATGTATAATGCTTGTCATTTATTTTTCAATTGCTATGCTACTAGAGGAAATAATATCATCCCAGAAACACATGAATTAATAAGTACTATTAGATGAGGTTACTTATGAAAGTTCTAGAAATTCTAATCCATGAATATTTCAAGTAAATTATTATGTGATTTTTCTCACCTTAGGGTGAGAAAGGGAGCAGAAAATAAACTTGATATTCTTCAGTCCTATGATTCTAATAAAGATCCTACTTACTTACTATTTAATTAAAAATTTTACAAAAACCAAATATACAAGCATTTCCATATAACAAAGAAAAAGAAGATTGCTTACAAATGAAATCACAAATATCTCATAAGTTCAACTTACTCTTCTTAATATGCATATAATAAATCCCATCTAAAAGTGTCCCAGCCCTTCTCCACCATCCCTTCATCATAGAAGGTATTGTCCCAGAGACCAATATAGTCGTACAAATTAGTCTTTCATCTTTACACCTTTCATTATTTTCTGGAGGATAACATTCATAATTCATTCTTCCAATATCAATTCTGTAGTTCTGTATATTGTTCTCTTGGTCCTACTAATTTCACTCTTCATTATCCCATTTCCCCTGGTTTTTTTTATTTTTTTTAGCCTGCACATCACTTCTTATGGTATAGTAGTATTCCATGACAATCATATACAACAATTCATTTAACCATTCCCCAATTGATGGGCAACCCCTCAATATACAATTCTTTGCTACCACAAAGAGAGCTGTTATAAATATTTTGAAACATATCAGTTCATTTTCCTTTCCCTTAATCTCTTTGGGAATGAGACCCAGCAATAGTTTATACACAGTTTTATAACTCTTCTGTAATAATTCCAAATTGTTCTCTGAAGTGATTAAATCAATTCAGAACTACAACAACAGTGTATTTGTGTCTCCATTTTTCCACATTCCTTCCAACATTTGTCATTTTTCCCTTTTGTCATTTTGGTCAGGCTGATGGTTTTTAGATGATATCTCAGAATTGTTTTGGCTTGCATTTCTCTAATCAGTACTGATTCAGAGTATTTTTTCATATAATTATATATGGCTTTAATTTCTTCAGTTGAAAATTATCTTCATATATATTACCCATTTATCAGTTGGAAGGTGGTTTTTATTCTTACAATATTGACAAGATTCTCTATATATTTTAGATGTGAGATCTCCAACTGAATGGCTGTCTATAAAATCCCGCCCCCTCTCACTTTTCTGCTGTCCTTCAAATCTTGGAAATATTTATTTTATTTATTCTAAACCTTTTTCAATTTAATATACTCAAAATTATGCATTTTACATTTCATAATGCTCTCCATCTCTTGTTGACTCATAAATTCCTTTTCTATCCATAAATCTGATATGTAGCATGTTTTGTGTTCTTCTAATTTACTTATAATCTCTTTTTATGTCCAGATCATGTATCCATTTTTATCTTAGTGAACTGTGTAAAATATTGGTCTGTACCTAGTTTCTGCCAAACTACTTTTCAATTATCTCAACAAGTTTTATCAAATAGTGATTTTCTATCCCCAAAACTTAGATCTTTACTTCTGTCAAAAAAGATTACCATAATCTTTTATTTGTATGTCTGTTCTGTTTCAGTGATCTATATTTCAATTTATTAGCCAGTACTGGACAGGTTTTTATCATTACTATTTTATAATGCAATTTAAAATCATTTATTTCTAGACCTCCTTTCTTTACATTTTGTATTAATTATGTGGCTCTTTTAAATCTTTTGACCTTCGAAATTAATTTTATTATTTTTCTAAATAAATAAGCTATTTTTGGTAATTTAATTGGAATGCCATTTTATAAGTACGTTAGTTTAGGTAGGATTGTCATTATAATTATGTTGGCTCTTCCCATACGTAAAAAAGAACATTTCTTTAATTATTTAGAAATAAATTTGTGTAGAAAGCATTTTATAATTACATTCATGTAGCTTCTGGATTTATTTTGGCAGGTATACTTGCAGGTATTTTATTCCATCTGTGATCATATCCTACTTTCTGAAGAGATACTAACATTTTTATTTACTCTTTCAAGTACGGAAAGCACTTTAATATTTGAAGAATATCATAATGTTATATCTAATCTGATATTTTCTAGCTTTTATTTAAAAATCAATGATTTTATGACATGGTTTTGAGTTCTGTTACCATCATGGTTTGGAAATATTATCATATTTAGACATATTTTAACATTTCTACATTCTATCTAATACATAGACCTCAGTTTTTCTTTTTCTTTTAAGGTTTAATTCAAATACATTTTTTTTAATTATAAGTATTTACAAATCACTTTGTATACTAAGAACTGGGTGGACTGTTCCAGATGTGATACGAATAGAGAGTATTATAATGATAACGTCGTCTTCATCATCCTCAATAAAATTAATCTCTTCTTATTCTGTTGCTTTTCAATTTTACTACTGATATATTTTAGTTTACGAAAATTCCTAGTTTTTTTCAGAATAATCATTTACTAAAAATATACTTCCTCCATTTTGAACACTAATTCTATAATCCAATGTACCAGATGATTTCATGGCATTTACCAATTCAATAACATGTTGACATCTACACCTTTGTCACAATCTTCAACAATAATTTTCCAGGTATAGGCTCAAAGTTAGAGCCCCATGCCCCATAATGATCAACTTCCCTTCTGATTGTCACTGACAATAACAACTCTTTGAGTTCAGTTTGTTGGTTCTGAATCTATTCTTAATTCTAATATGATATAATTTAATTATCTTCCTGCACACATGAAGATATAGTTAGAGAATTTGGAAATTTTAGACGATGAGATTTTTAGTATTCCTTAAATGTGATAAAAATGACAAAAAAGAAAGTGAAATTAATTTTACATGACTTTAATGAATTCGTGCTGATTCTCAAATATAATCTCTTTTCTAGTTGTACAGAAGCTTTCTTTTTAATATCACTCTAGAATTCTACCAGCAATCATCCTCAAACTCAGTACCTATCATTTGAAATATCCACTCTTCTTCCCTTTTTCCCTCTGCAAATATGGACATTTGCTTATCTATAGTACTTCGACATTTCTCCTGTTCTCAACATTTTCTCAATGATTAATCAATAATAGTTCAGCAAACATCCTTACAAGTTTTTTTCAGTACTATTGAATTCATTAAGTATATGGTTTCTTGATATTGTGCTATCTTAGAGATTTAATTTTGTTAACTACTTTGGTTTTCTTCCTCCAAGTGTGAAACTAATCTTCTTTGATCGAATAAACAGAAGCAAAAGAGAAATTGAAAAGTTGCCCTTCTACATTATCCTTTATATCCATCTAGGTTCTTGATGAGGTCCTTGTGTAGCCCCATCAGTTTATCAAGAGCCCTTCCCCTTTTCTTCTTCATGGCAATAGATTTTGAATCTATTATTTGAATTTCATTCTTTGTAATCTTCTATTCTTTTAAAATTAATTTCTATTTAGCACTGTAATCACAACTCTATGATTGTAGTTTTACTACATTCTAAGTCTCCTCTTAGATTTCTTCTTTATTTCTGACTTTCTACATTTTCCCAAATTAATTTTAATTGTTTAAGAATTAGGACAATTTAAGATTTTAATTTTGTATTCAACATGAACTTGTGAAGAACATAAAAATACAAAAACTCATTATGTTGTCTCTGCTGCACAACATTTTAGTTTCTCTAAAGAATTAAATTCAAAATCCAAACACATTTTGGATCACATAAGGCTACTATATTTTCTTTTAATGATTTTCCCCAATCTTTTAGAAGGCTAGCTAAGAAGCAGATGGCTATAAATCAGGAATTCTATCCCACAGTGACTGAGTCAGCTAGAAATATAAGTTGTTCCAGCTTCTTTCTTATTGCTTTCTAAAATCAGTAAGCATAATTTCCTCATTTTATTTCTAAATTAAATGGATTTCTCATGAAAGTGTTAGCATAGTATCAGGCATGTAGTAGGCACTTATGGATTGCTAGTTGACTACAAGAGCCACACTGGTGTTGCTTGACAAAAAAAGTCATTTTCTTTAATTCTTCAGTATTCAACCTATATTTAACTGTCATTAATACAAATGTATTCATTCCATCCTTTGTCTTGGACATGTGAAATGAGTGCAAAAATGTCTTTGGATTGTTTTTCCTTTAACTTCAAACTATGCTAACTCAGGAAATGAATAAAATACAAATGTGAAGAGACAGTTGTGATTGCTAAAGACAACTAACTCTGCAAGAATCAGAGCATTAACACAGATAAAGTTGGTTCCAACCATTGGGGAGGCATAACAATAACCAACAACAATTTAAGATTTTTTAAAGATATTTTGTTCCTTAATACTCATAGTCTTCAAAGTATATGTAAACAAAAACTTTAAAAATATAAAAAACATAGTAGAAGAAATCAAAATTATGTCAGAAAGGGTAGATATTCCTATATCATTCTTTGCTGCCATGTCTATTACCAACTTGTCTCAAAGATGATTTTTATGAATCTATTTAATTTTACCTTGCAATCAAAATTCTGATTAAAACAACAATAATTATTTCATCTACATGAGCAATAGTTCTCTGAACAACAAACATAAAACAGCAAGAGAGTGATTTATTCTATGATCATTTTTACTTTATTTTACAATTCTGACAAGAGAAAAAATAATAGCAGGCATTTATATGGTACTTTACAATTTAGAATGAGCTTTATATACATTATCTTATTTGATCTTACAACAATCTTGTGAGATAGGTATTATGGGTATTATTATTCAAATTAATTGTAAAGTACTACCAACTCTACCTGTACAAAATCTTTCACACTTTATATTCAACTCACCTGAATAAAATCACATTCATACTTTTTGCTTCTTACTTGGACAATCACAATGGCCTCCCAATTGACCTCACTTTCAGTATTTCCCAACTCCAATACAATTCTACACAGTTGCTAATAATTAGAAGATACACACCTGGGGATGCAAACTCTACTCAAAAACGTTCCATTACTCTCTTTTGCCTCATCAGGACATTTCAAACCCTATATGATATAGTTAATATTTCAAGGTTATTTCATACTCCTATACTTCCCTTAATACACAATATTTTCCCCTCAAATTACTATTTCTTGAGCTAGAAATTCCGTCTTTTCCCCCATGCATTTGCAAAAGGTGACTGTAAGGTCTAGGATGAATGCCCCTTTCATTCAATCATGATTTTCTTATCTTCCTTCAGACATCATCCAGGTGTCTCTTCCTTCATAAAGCCTTCTCTGATTCATATAGTTCTTAGTTATTTTCTTTCTGCCTCAAATTACCTTGCATTTACTTATGTATGTATATGCTCTTTTCCCCCTAAATTAATTGTATTTGGGAGAATGAATTGTTTTATTTTTATCTTGAATCAGCAATGTGACCTGTATTTGGTAAATATTTATGTGAATTTCTACTTTTTCAAATTGAAAAACTTGAAGCACGGAAAAATTAATTGACTTGCCCAGGGTAACAAAGGTAGTAAAGAATTGGTCTGCCATCTGTGTCTCCCCAATCTGATCTCTCTTCCATTCAGCTGCAAAAATTACCTTGTAAAGTACAGATCTGACTGGTCACCCTATTTATTCAATGAAGTCCACTGACTTTCTATCACCTCCAAGATCAAATATAACATTCTCAACTTGCCCTTTAAGGACTTTCCCACCTCTCCTACCTCTCTAACATTTCCAGTCTTATTCATCTCTTACACTCTCTCCAAGTACATTTTGATCCAGCATCACTGGCTTGCTTCCTGTTCCTCTAACAAGATGGAACATCTCCCTATTCTGGGCATTTTCACAGGCTGATCTTCATGTATGGAATATTCTCCCTTTTCATTCCTATCTACTGGTTTTTATGACTTCCTTTAAGACATAGTCAATGTCCTACTTTCTATAGGGAGTCTTTCCCAGGCCCACTTAATTCTAATACCTTCCTACCGTTGACTCCAATTTCTCCAGTATATAGCTGGTATCTTTTATACTGTTATTTGTATTTTCTCTCCCCTAGTATATTGTGAACTTCTCAAGAGTATGGACTATATTTTTCATTGCACATCCAGCGCTCAGCACAATGCCTTTCATAATAGAAGCTTAATAGAGACTGACATAAAATTTGACTGAACCCAGACCTCTTGATTCAAATCTAGTGGGCTTTTTTTATTTTGCAAAATTGTGCTTTTATCATATCGCAGCAATCTATTTAAGAGTGAGATACTGGGAATATTGTTATGTATATGAATTCTAGAGGTCACACTAAGCAAATGAATATTTAAACATTTTCATCTTTCATTCCTAGAGAAATATCACTCTTTGTAAAACTCAGTTACACTTTTTTTTCTAAGAATATAAGGCATGAATAGTAATCATCATAACAATCTGATACTGGCTAAGAAACGGATTGCTGGCTAAATGGAATAGATGAAGTACATAAAATTTATTAATAAATGACCATAATAATGTAGTATGTGAAAAATCATCCAATCTTTTGGGAGAAGAACTTACTATGTTACAGAAACTATTAGAAAAATTGGAAAATTTATGGAAGAAACTGGAAATAGATCAACATCTTACATAGTATTACCAAGATAAGGTCAATTTGGGTACATGATCTAAATATAAATGCTGATAGTGTAATCCAATTAGAGGAAAGTGGAATAGTTAATCTGTCAGGTCTATGGATAAGGGAAGAATTTAGGGCCAAACAGGAAATAAAGAGCATTATAAAATGTAAATGGGATAATTTGGATTATATTAAATTTTTAAAAATTTGTACAAACAAAATAAATTCAAACAAGATTAGAAGAAAAATAAGGATGGGGAATTTTTCTTTAAAAACAAGTTTTTCTGAAAAAAGTTTCATTTCTCAAATATATAGAGAATTAAGTCAAATATAAAAAATATAAATCATTCTCTAACTGATAAAATGGTCAAATGAACAAGCATTTTTCAGAGGAAAAAAAATCAAAGCTATCTATACTTCTATGAAAAAATGATATAAATTACTCTTGTGTAGAGAAATTCAAATTAAAACAACTCTGAGGTACTATATCACATCTATTAGATTCCCTAATATGAAAGAAAAGAGAAATGATACATGTTGGAGGGGGTGTGAGAAAATTGGGAAGCTAATATACTATTGGTGGAGTTTTTTATTTGCTTGTTTGTTTGTTTTTCTGATCCAACCATTCTGGAGAGCAATTCAACCTATGCTAACAGGACTCAAAATGTGCATACCCTTTGATCAATCAATATCATTACCTTGTCTGTATCCCAAAGAAGTAATAAAAGGGAAAATGACCGATATGTACAAAAATATTTATTGCAACTCTTTTTGTTGTAACAAAGAATTGGAAATTGAGAACTTGTCCATCAATGGAGGAATGACTGAGCAAGTAATGGTATATGATTGTAGTGTAATAGTAATGTGCTATAAGAAATGACAAGCAGAATGATTTTGGAAAAATCATAAAGATTCACAGGATCTGATGCAAAGTGAAGTGAGTGGAACCAGAAGAAGACTGTAAAAAGTGACACCCATATTTTTTCAATCATTTTTATTTTTTATTTTTTAGAAAAATTTTTCCATGGTTATATCATTCATGTTCTTATTATCCCCTCCACCCCTCATTGGTTTTAACATGTGTCATCAATCAAGATCTATTTCCATATTTTCCATATTATTGATAATTGCACTACGGTGATCCTTTAGAGTCTACATCCCAAATCATGTCCACACCAACCTATGTGTTCAAGCAATTGTTTTTCTTCTGTTTTTCCACTCCTGTAGTTCTTCCTCTTAAGGTAGATAGCATTCTTTTCCATAAATCCCTCAGAATTGTCCTGGATCATTGCAATGTCGCTAGTATTTTTTTTTGACAAACAACTATGAATGACCTAGTTATTCTGAGCAATGCAGTGATATAAGAAAATATTAGAGAGTCATAATGAAAAATGCCATCAGGTTGCAAGAAAGAAATAATGTAGTCTGAAAACATACTATATTTCATATTTTCTATTTTTTGAGATCTTTTACACAAAATGACTGACATGGAAAAGTATTATACTTAATTTTATATATAAAATTTACATCATATTGTTTATTTTCTTACAGAGGGAGAATAGAAAGGAGTAAAAAGATTGGAAATCAAACCAAGAAATGAATGTCAAAAATTCTTTTTACAGGTTGAATTGTGGAAAATAGAATATTTAAAATACTATTTAAAAAAAGAACATGAGACAAAGATTTCCAGAGGTGGAGCTCATCAGATGGCTGAAGTAGAGCAGGTATTTGGTGAACCCTCTCAAAAGTCTCCTCGAAACAGTTTTAAAATAATATATCAAATAAATTTTTTAATGGAAGACCCAACAAAAGGTCAGAATGAGATATTCTTCCTGTCCAAGTCAGGAAGTCAGAAAGAGAGATCTGTGACAGAGGGGTTGAGGCTAGCCCTGAGTCCACATGGATATAACACCAGTGTTGGAACTAAGTTGTAAAGATAGAAGCAGCAGTTCCAGGAACCTCCAAACCAGAGACTGTAAGGGAACCTGACAAATGGTCAGAAAGGAACTGGAGGGTACCGCTGTATCAGCAGTGGATGCAGGAGAAGACACTATTTGGCAACTGCATTGCCTTGACCCAGTTTGGTGTCATAATTCAAGGGCAAGAAAGAGCAATTTGTTCAAGACAGCCCTGAGGGAGGAAAAAAAAGTTTGCTAACTCCATTGTCTATACCCACATCTGGGTTATAGTGCAAAGGCAAGGAAGGACACTTTTAGTCAAAAGGGAGGGAAGCCCTGAGGGGACAGTATCACTTCCCAGTCTCAAGGAATCAGGGACTCTGAGGAGGAGTAGATTGTAATCCAAAGGGAGCAGGTATTGATTCTGGGTAAGAACATGACTGTAGAAAGGAGAGCAGTGACTGGGAACATCTAGGTAGCTCAGTGAATTGAGAGCTAGCTCCAGAGGTTTTATGTTCAAATTTGACTACAGACTCATCCTAACTTTGTGACCTTTCACATGTCATTTTGCTTAACACTTATAACACTTCTATCTTGGAACCAATGTACAATATTAATTCTAAAATGGAAGGAAAGGGTTAAAAAAATGGGATAGTAGTGACTCAAACTCTTTCCAGATTACACCACCTTAGAAGCAATGAAAATTCCCTAGAACTAGCTCTTAAAATGACCAAGCGAAAGGGGAGAAACTTGAGATAGTGACTTTCCTACCCCTGATCCCATGATAGAAATAGACCCCACAACATTAAAATAAAGTCCCAAATCAAGAAAATAGTGTGGGAAAATGAGCAAACAACAAATGAAGGATCTGACCACAAAAATCTACTCTCTAGTGACAGGGAAGATCAAGACAGAAACTCATAAAACAATGAAATTAAGACAACTATAAGAAAAGACTTAAAGAAAAATATAATTTGGGCAAAAAAAAGGAAAAGAATTCCTGGAAGAGTTAGAAAGAGTAGTTGAGAAAAAATTACGACTATACAATTAGCAGCTTTTAAAAAGGAACAAAAATATTGAATAAAACAATATCTTAGTAACAAAATTGAAAAAAATGGGAAAGAGGTATAAAAGATTATTGAAGAAATTAATCATTTAAAAATTAGAATTAAACAAGTAGAAGCTAATCACTCCATGAGGTATCAAGAAATAATAAAACAAAGTGAAAAGAATGACAAAAATTGAAGAAAGTGGGAAAAAGCTCTTAAAGAAAAAACTTACCTGTAAAATAGATTGAGGAGAGATAATTTAAGAATCATAAATAAGAAAATAATCTGGGTTAATGATCCATTGTCCCTAGTGGATCCTCTGTGGAGTATTTTGAAGAAATGCTTTTACAAAAATAATCCCTTATATTTTCTACACTTCTAAGAAGACCCAGGTGTATTTACCATTATCTATAGCTCTGGTTTTATAATAGCTAATTATTTTTATTTCACGTGCGTTCATTTTTGTTAAATTCCCCAATTCATAATCACAAAGTAATAAGGAAGCTCAGAAGTAAACTAATTCAGAATATAGTTCTTTAAGTGCTTCCTCTACAAAAGACTAATGTTTTGTTGAAGACTCTGAGTCAAGAGAATTCCTCTCCACAGTACCCCCCAAAAAATTCAGTTAAAGTATGGAAAGCTCTATTTGATAAATATTTCCCTACATCAAAACCCTCTATGATACTCTTTAAATTCTAAGAAGAACAAATCTATTTCCTTTAAAATAGGACAACTCTTCAAAATCTTGAAGGTAGTGGTCAAATCTCCCTAAATATTTTCTTCTTCAAGGGAACCCTACCAATTTCCTTTAACCAATCCTCAAATTCTATTCATATGGAAATATATCATCATGGAAATAGATATTCATGATAAAAAGTTGCTTCAAATAAATTTCACAAAAATCCCCCCCCAAAAAAAACCAAAATATGTTACTAGCTCCTTAAACCAATTACTTTGTGGAAAAATATTTGCAAATTCTTTTGAGGGAACTAGATTGCACAGGAGATAGAAGATTGGCTCTGGAATTAGGAAGAGTTGAGTTCAAATTTGTCCTTGGACCCTTTCTACCTGTATGCCTAAGTAAACTATTTAACTTCTATTTCCCTGAGTTTCCTTATGTGGAAAATGGAGATAATAATACCATCTATCTCTCAAGGTTGTTTGTTGTAAGGGTAAAATAACATTTGTAAGGCACATTTTAAAAGCTAATGAAATCTGTATATATTATTATTATATAGAAAAATAATACATTACTAAAATATATCTATAATCAAAATTTCGGTTTTCATGCCCTGGTAATTAGTACCATATTTGTAGCATATAAATAATTTGGTGAGACGCCTTCTTTGTCTATTTTGTCAAATAGTTTTTAAAGTATTAGGATTAATTGATCTTTAAATTTTTGATAGAATTCACTTGTGAATACAACTGACCCTAGTGATTTTTTTCTTAGGGAGTACTTTGATGGCTTGTTCACTTTCTTTTTCTGATATGGGATGATTTGATTATCATATTTCCTCTTTTGTTAATCTAGGCAATTTTTATTTTTGTAAATATTCATTTGTTTCACTTAGATTACCATATTTCTTGCCATATAAATGGGCAAAATAGTCCTTAATAATTATCTTAATTTCCTCTTCATTAGAGGCAAGATCACTCTTTTCACTCATGATGCTGTTAATTTAGTTCTCCTCTTTCTTTTTCTTTATTATATTCACCAATACTTCATTTTATTTGTTTTTTCAATATACCAGCTCTAGTCCTATATATTATCTCAATAGTTCTTTTATTTTCAGTTGTATTAATTTCTCTTTTGATTTTTAGGATTTCCAATTTGGTCTTTATCTAAGGGTTTTTTGTTCTTTTACTACTTCTGTTCTGTTTTGTTTTGTTTTTTTAGTTTCATACCCAATTCATTAATCTCCTCTTTCTCTTTTTTTAACATGGGCACTCAGGGGTATAATTTTTCCCCTGAATATTGCTTTTGTAGTATCCCCAACATTTTGATATGCTGTTTCCTCATTGTCATTCTCTTCAATGAAATCATTAATTGTTTCTATATTTGTTCTTCAAAAAACTAATTTTGGAGAATCAAATGATTTAATTTCCTATTAATTTTTTTATTTAACTCTCCATGTTCTGTTACTAACTATAATTTTCATTGCATTATGATTTGAAAAAGTTGCATTTATTATTTCTGCTTTTCTGCATTTGTTTGCAATATTTTTATGCCTTAGTACATGGTTAATCTTTGTGAATGTACCATGTGCTATAAAAATGTTTATTCCTTTTTATTCCTATTTATTTTTCTCCATATATCTATTAACTCTAATTTTTCTAAGATTTTATTCACATCTCTTACCTCTTTCTTATTTAGTTTCTGGTTTAATATATCTTGATCTGATAAAGGAAGGTTCAGGTCTCCCACTAATATACTTTTACTATCTATTTCCTCCATAAGTTCCAATAGTTTCTCCATTAAAAATCTTTGCTATACCATTTGGTGTATACATATTGAGTACTGCTATTTCTTCATTGTCTATACTGTCTTTTATCAGGATGTAATTACCTACCTTATCTTTCTTAATCAGATGTATTTCTACTTTGGCTTTGTCAGATATCATGATTGCAACTCCTGCCTTCTTTTTTTCAGTTAATGTCCAATACGTTTTGTTTCATTCTCTTATCTTTACCCTGTGTGTGTCTACCTGCCTCATAAGTATTTCTTGTAGACAATATATGGTAGGATTTTGGTTTCTAATCCACTCTGCTCTCTGTTTCCATTCTATAGGTGAGTCCATCCCATTCATATACAGAGTTATGATTACCACCTGTGTATTCCCCATCATTTTGATTTCCTCTTTAAGTCCTGCTCTTTCTTCTTTCAAGATGTTCTACACCAATGTTTTGCTTTTAATCAAGTCCCATTTCCTTATTTTACTTTCCTTCCAATCCCATCTCTTCTTTTTTTTATTTTTTTATTATTAGACATTTATTAATATTCATTTTTAACCTGTTTACATATTTTATGCCCCTACTTTCCCCTTCACCCCCTGTACAACCCCCACCCATGGCCAATGCACATTTCCACTGGTTGTAACATGTGTCCTTGTTCAGGGTCTATTTCCCATTCATGGCCTTGCACTCAAGCAATTATTTATCTTATATGTTTCCTCTCCTGCAGTCCTTCCTCTGAATGTGGGTAGCATCTTTACCATGAATCCTTCAGAGCTGTCTTGTGTCATTGCAGTGCTGCTGGTACAGGAGCCCATTACATTCGATTTTACCATAGTATATCAGTCTCTGTGTACAATGTTCTTCTGGCTCTGCTCCTTTTGCTCTGCATCACTTCCTGGAGGTCTCTCCAATTTGCATGGAATTCCTCCAGTGTATTATTCCTTTTAGCACAATAGTATTCCATCACCCGCATATACCACAATTTGTTCAGCCATTCCCCAATTGAAGGACATCCCCTCGTTTTCCAGTTTTTTGCCACTACAAAAAGCTCAGCTATAAATATTTTCATACAAGTCTGTTTATCTATGATCTCTTTGGGGTACAAACCCAGTAATGGTATGGCTGGATCAAAGGGCAGGCAGTCTTTTATAGCCTTTGAGCATAGTTCCAAATTGCCAGCCAGAATGGTTGGATCATTTCACAACTCCACCAGCAATGCATTAATGTCTCGATTTTGCCACATCCCCTCCAACATTCATTACTCTCCCCTTCTTTCATTTTAGCCAATCTGCTAGGTGTGAGGTGATACCTCAGAGTTGTTTTGATTTGCATTTCTCTAATTATTAGAGATTTGGAACACTTTCTCATGTACTTATTGATATTTTTGATTTCTTTACCTGAAAATTGCCTATTCATGTCTCTTGCCCATTTA
>NC_058130.1:571178560-571198304 GCF_016433145.1 Gracilinanus agilis | reverse complement strand
GGATTAGTTGCTCTTTGAATGTCTGATAGAATTCACTTGTGAATCCATCAGGTCCTGCTGATTTTTTCTTAGGGAGTTCTTTAATGGCTTGTTCAATTTCTATTTCTGATATGGGATTATTTAGGTATTCTATTTCTTCTGCTGTTAATCTAGGCAATTTATCTTTTTGTAAATATTCGTCCATATCTTCTAAATTGTTGTATTTGTTGCCATATAATTGGGAGAAATAGTTCTTAATGATTGCCTTAATTTCCCCTTCATTAGAGGTGAGGTCTCCCTTTTCATCTCTAATACTTTCAATTTGGTTTTCTTCTTTCCTTTTTCTTATTAGATTGACTAGTACTTTGTCTATTTTATCTGTTTTTTCAAAAATACCAGCTTCTAGTTTTATTTATTAATTCAATAGTTCTTTTACTTTCGATTATATTAATTTCTCCCTTAATTTTTAGTATTTCTAATTTAGTTTTCATCTGGGGGTTTTTTATTTGCTTGCTTTCTAATTTTTTGAGTTGCATGCCCAATTCATTAATCTCTGCCCTCCTTAATTTGTTAATATATGCACTCAAGGATATAAATTTCCCCCTGAGTACTGCCTTGGCTGCATCCCACAGAGTTTGGTAGGATTTCTCATCCTTGTCATTCTCTTCAATGAAATTGTTGATTGTTTCTATGATTTCTTCTTTGACAATTTGGTTTTGGAGAATCATATTATTTAATTTCCAATTGGTTTTTGATTTGCCTATCCAGGTGCCCTTACTGATTATTATTTTTATTGCATTATGATCTGAGAAGTTTACATTTATTATATCTGCTCTTTTGCATTTGTTTGCCATGACTCTATGCATTATTACATGGTCAATCTTTGTAAATGTACTATGTGCAGCTGAAAAGAAGGTGTATTCCTTTTTGTCCCTATTTATTTTTCTCCACATATCAATTAAATCTAATTTTTCTAGGACTTCATTCATCTCTCTTACCTCTTGCTTTTTTTTAACCCTTGTACTTCGGGGTATTGTCTCATAGGTGGAAGATTGGTAAGGGTGGGCAATGGGGGTCAAGTGACTTGCCCAGGGTCACACAGCTGGGAAGTGGCTGAGGCTGGGTTTGAACCTAGGACCTCCTGTCTCTAGGCCTGACTCTCACTCCATTGAGCTACCCAGCTGCCCCCTCTCTTACCTCTTTCTTATTTATTTTTTGGTTTGATTTATCTAGATCTGAAAGAGGAATATTTAGATCTCCCACTATTATGGTTTTACTATCTATTTCCTTCTTGAGCTCTGCCAGTTTCTCCTTTATGAATTTGGATGCTATACCACTTGGTGCATACATATTGAGCAGTGTTATTTCCTCATTGTTTATACTGCCTTTAATCAAGATGTAATGACCTTCCCTGTCTTTTTTAATCATATCTATTTTTACTTTGGCTTTGTCAGAGATCATGATAGCCACTCCTGCCTTCTTTTTCTCATTTGATGCCCAAAAGGTTTTGCTCATACCCTTAACCTTGAACTTGTGTGTGTCTACCCGCCTCATATGTGTTTCTTGTAGACAACCTATGGTAGGATTTTGGTTTCTGATCCACTCTGCTATTTGCTTCCGTTTTATGAGTGAGTTCATCCCGTTCACATTCAGAGTTACAATTGTTAGTTGTGTATTCAATGACATTTTTGTATCCTCCCCTAGACCCACTCCTTCTTATTACACTATTTTCTTTTACACCAGTGATTTGCTTTGAGCCGGTATCCCTTTTCCCCTATCCCCTCCCTTCAACCCCATCTCTTCTTATTCCTGTTATTTCTCTTTAAGGTCTATTATTGCCCCACACATATCTTTCCCTCCCTCTTACTTCTCCCCACCCCATTCTCCCTTCATTATTCCCTCTCAACTACCTTTAGGGTAAGATAGAATTTTGTACCCCAATAAATCTGACTGTTCTTCCCTCTCAGAACTGATTTCACTGAGAGTAAGGTTTAAATATTACCTATTATCACTCAATTCCTTCCCTTCTTATAATAGTACTCTCTCACACACACCCCTCAATGAGCCTCTTTATATTGCATAATTTATCTTATTTTTCTTCTTCCTTCAAGTTTCTCTTAGTACTGTCCTCTCTTTGTCTGCCCCAATTTTTTTACATATAATATTGAGCAACTTAATACCACAACCTATGCCTATGAATAATTCTTCTATCTACTATGATAATGAAAACAATTTTTAAAAGTTACAAATATCATTTATCCATATAGGGATATAATTGATTTTACCTTACTGAAGCCTTTAAATTTTTTCCCCTCTTTCTTGTTTCTCTTGAATTTTGTATTTGGACATACACTTTTCTATTTAGTTCTGGTCTTTTCTTTAGGAATACTTGGAAATCTTCTATTTTGTTAAATGCCTGTACTTTCCCCTGAAATTATATAGTCAGTTTTAATAGTTGGTGATTCTTGGTTGTACACACAGTACTCTTACTTTCCTGAATATCATATTCCAAGCCTTGTTGTCCTTTAGGGGGGAGGCTTCCAAATCCTGTGTAAACCTTGACTGGGGCTCCTTGATATCTGAATTGTCTCTTTCTGGCCACTCGCAATATTTTATCCTTGGTCTGGAAGCTCTTGAATTTGGCTATAACATTCCTGGGGATTATCTTTTGGAGATTTAATGTGTTTGTGGGGGTGATCTATAGATTCTTTTAATGTCTCTTTTGCCCTCTTGTTCAAGAATATCAGAGAAATTTTTGGTGATAATTTCTTGTAATATGATGTCAAGGCTTTTTATTTTATTCAATGCTTTCCAGTAGAACAATGGTTCTCAAATTGTCTCTCCTGGATCTGTTTTCCAGGTAAGTTGTCTTTTCAATAAGATATTTCATATTTCCTTCTATTTTTTTCATTCTTTTGATTTTGTTGTATTATTTCTTGCTGTCTCATGAAATAATTAGCTTCTACTTGCCCAATTCTAGTCTTTAAAGATGATTTTCAACTGTGATCTTTTGCTGTCCTTTTCAATTTGGTTTATCCTCCTTTTTGTGGATTCCAGCAGGTTGATTCTGCTCTCCAATTTGCTTAGTACTTCATTTAATTTCTGTGCCTCCTTTTCCATATTGGTAATATTGTCTTTTAAGCTATTTTCTTTTTGTATACTTTCACTTCTTTTCCCCACTTTTCTTCCTATTTTTCTTCCATCTTTCTTACTTGGCTCTTGAACTCCTTTGTGAGTTCCTTGAGTGCTTGTGACCAATTTCCATTTTGGGGGGAAAGTTTGGATGTGTCTGTTTGTTTGTCACACTCTGTTGTTGTTTCTGTATTTTACTTGTTTTCTCCATAGAAATTATCCAGGTTTAAGAGTTTTTGTGTTTTTTTTTGTCGTCCTTTGTTTGTTTGTTTGCAGCTGCTTATTACTTTTGTCATTAGTGGATTGGGGTTCCTGCATGTTGATTGCTTTCTTAGCTTTTGTCTTATAGGACTTTGCCTTGGTAGTATCTTTCCTTTCTAGTCAGAAGCCTGAGTGAGGGCAGGTAATGTGATGTTCTTTGTGCAGTGTGCTTTAAAGTGTTTTTCCCTGAGGCTATATTTCCAGCCCTTGCTGCCTAGGCTATGTCTAGTCTTGCCCAAGCTTCATGTTCTGCTACCCAGACGCTGCACTGTTTAGCCTTGGGTCTCAAGTCCTGTTGCCAAGGTCTTGCACTTCCCTCAGGAGTAAGTCTGTGTTGCTTTCAGCCAGCTGCTCTGAATTTAGAGATTGCCCTGGCCCTTGCTCTGATGTTGGCACCTCCTTATAGTGTGGGAATCCCCAAACACTGCCTACCTTTAACGCTGAATCTAATGGAGAATTCCTTTACTCATGTGATTTTGATTTTTGTCCTTTTGAGAATCTTTGTAATGATCAGCTGGAAGGAGATTCAGATGGATCCTGCTACTAAGCCACCATCTTGGCTCCTCCCCTCCCCTGTGTATCTTTTAAGCAAGTTTCTGAAAAGCTTAGGGCTTGAGTTTCCACATCTATAAAATGAGAATATTGTTCTATATTCTAATGTATTTTCTGGTTCTAAATCTATGGTAGTATTTAGTCCTCAAAAAAAGTTTTTGACTGAATGATCTAGAATTATTATTTGTATTGAGTTACCTGGGAAAGTTACCTCCAATCTTCAAATGATTACACAATGTATCTAAATAGTTAAGTCTGAAATAGTTTAAATAAAACTAAAAAAGCCTCATCTGGATAATTGTATCATTCACTTTAATTCATTTTACAAGTGAAGATAGTCATAAAAATAGCTGAAATAGTCATATTTTTAAATAAACGTAAGATTTAACTCTTATTGTAAGCAGTTTCCATCCAAACCATCTGTTCCTTTATTTTCCAGGCATTGAGTCTAAATTGAACATTCTCACAAAAGGAAAAAAATTCTCTGTTCAGTAGAAAGATAACAGAAAATACATATCATATATGTAAAATGGAACTACATAACTTTTCCCCTGGAGGGAGATTTTAGCTGCACTAACTAGGATCATGAAAGGATCAGGTTGCTTTTAATTTTGTTTAAATACTCTGGTACTCTCTATTTTACAACATCATATTCTAATACATGGCTATTTAAATAATTTTTCTCATGGGGCTGTTATAGTAGGTTAAATATTTTGTTGTACAATTTATCTCATGAAAACAAAATTAACCAATATTGCTATGAAAAATTTTATAATATCCATTAAGATGCTAGTAATTTTTTAACAATATGATTTCCTGTAATTAACCAAAAATAATCAACATTTGTAAGAGTAGCTTTGCTATTCTTTTTCAGAGTTCTTAAAGGACCTTTTTTCTTAGAAATGCAAAAATGTATGTAAGCATTAATTTTCCAAAAAGAAGCCAGGGATACATATAGGAAGTAATATAGAATGATGAAATTTTAAGATATTTATTTTGTGTCTTACAGAAGCAGAGATATAATTGGTATATATCCTAAGCACTCAATGGAATATAAGCATCATAAATGTTTACAGTGAGACTTATAGTTTAAGAAAGATCTGGGTTTGACTCATCCCTAATGTTAAATAAGCTATAGGAACATAGCCAAGTGATTTAAATGGAGTTTCTGTTTTCTTATATCTAAAACAGAGATAATGCCAATAGACTCTACCTCCAGGATTGTCATGCTGATAAATAAACTTTTTGATGTGAGTAATGCAAACATTAGTCCTATTTTACAGATGAAGAAACTGAGATTCCTAGAAGGTAATTTATTTGCCTAACGTCACAAAGCAAGTGAATGATAGAGCTCCAATTCAAATTCATTCCTTCTACCTGCATATAATAATTTTCTTTAAAAAAAACCCTCTAAGGACATATGTCTTGCTATGTTGTGTTATTGCATGGAAACATTAATGCTGTGATAAAATACTTTGTTCTTATGTAACAAGATCATTATGAGCCTATAACTTTTTTAACATTGAGGCTTAATTGTTATTTCTAATTAATTACTATGAAAAAGTTATGACAGAATTTTCTGATGGTCAATTTTTGCACCTAATTTAGTATAAAAAATCTGTTTTATATCTGTTTGAAATTAAAACAAAACCCTGAAAGTGTGTATATAACCATACTTTTAATAGTATCTAGAAACCACAATATGTCATCTCTTAATGTTTCAAGAATTGGTTACCTACATACCTTTATTACCTAGTTTTTAATTGTTTGAGTTTAGTACATTCTAGGAACTCTAATGATACACAATGGATAATGAGCTCAGGAAACGAAGAGAACTACATTTACATAATTATATGGATTATATTGAGAAAATTCAAACTGTTACCCCCAAAAAATTGCTTTTGAGTTTCATTAGCATAAATTTAATTTCACTTTATAATATATTTCAAAGCATTTTTAGAGGGAGCAGTGGATGAAGTGCCATGCCTGGAGTCAGAAAGATCTTAGTTCATATCTAACCTCAGACATTTACTAGCTAGTGGTGGGATGTTGGACAAGTCACTTGAGCTCTATTTGCTCCAATTTCCTCACCTGAAAAAAATGAGGATAATAGTAGCACTTTCCTTCTTGGGTGGTTGTGTGAACCAAATGAGATGATAATTATTAAGCAGTTCTCTAACTGCCTGACACATAGTGTTATACAAATGTTAGTTATCATTAATAATTAAAAGAACAAAAATAAATAGATTTGTCTAGTAATTTTTCACAGCTACAATATTTTGATGAACAAAGAACAAAGACAGCTTTTTCATCATGAGGCTGAAACTGAAGAGTTCCAGAAAGGAAGTCAAGAAGACTGGGTCAGAACAAAGTTTACATGATATTTCTATTTACAAAGGAAGGGTGCTATTTCAACTTCTAAATCTTGGCTATATGTAGATAAGAAAGACCAACCAACACATACATACACTAAAAGGGACAATTAAACTTGCATTCTATGAAGAATGTTATAAACTGAGTCAGTTTTGCAATCCTTGACTGTGAAGAATTCAGAACCTATTACACACTAAACAGGCTTTGGCTTATAAACTCTCCAGAGATGTTCTGTCTGGCAGGAAGTAGGAACAGTTAAGTGATATTTTATTGATGCCATTTATGCAATTTTTTTAAAGTTTTCAGACTACTCTAGAAATTACTTCAGTCAGTCCACATGATAACCTTGACAAAGTGCAAAAATTATTCCCATTTTATAGATGAATCAAACTTGAGAAAGGTTAAGTAATATACCCCAGATACATAGCTTGCTAAAGTATTTGAGAAAGGATTGATACTCAGGTCTTTTGGACTTCATGTACATGTTCTATCCATTATGCCACATTATCCTTCAATGTGTTCTGAGATTGGCGTTTTCTGTGAAATTGCATCTTTGTCAAATCTTTATCAGCTGGAGTTCGACTCCAGTCTTCCTAATTCCAAGTCCTCTCTTCTATCCACTGCACCACTTGGCTTTCTCATGATGTCAGTGATACTGATGAGAGCAATATTACTAACAACATAATAAATTCAATATGCCATATATAAAATTATTCTCTCACAATAACTCTGTGATGTTGGGAATTCAAATATACTTCCCATTTTACAGATAAAGAAATGAGTTTCAAAGACGTTAAACCTCACAAAACAATTAAGTGATGGAGACTGAACTAAACTTGTTTTCTAACTTAATGTTAAAGGGGAAAGTGATATTTTGTGTTTATGAGAATAGAAATGACAAGGGAGAGTAAAAGAAATTCTGTGAGATTATTTGATGTACCTTAAAGGAAGGTGAGGATTTATATTACTTTTCTAAACCTCAAAATTAACTTATCCCTCTCAATAATTTCTCAGTTTCTAACAACCCCAAGTTATAAGTATTTGACAATTTTTTTTCTTAGAGACTAAAATTTCACCAGTACATATATTATGTTTTCCTAACATGAAGCTATGGGTCATGTTTGAAGACAAGGGGAAGGCAGCCAGCAAGGTAGGGCAAGATGGAAATATGTGAATTATTTATAGACTTTTCTTCTATGGAAATATGTGAAGTCATTTTATTTCTAGCACTTTATATTATGATCTTCATGCACAAGAAGAGAGATGACAGGGATGACAGAAACTGATAAGAACAGAAAATGATTGATTTGGGATAAACATCCATTAAAACTGGCTATTTGAATGGAACTCTTTCTTTACCTAAATCTTCTCCATCCATCTAAAGCAGCACCAGGCACATGGTCCTCAAAGTTGTTTTTCTTTTTTATACTCCTTATCTCCTCTGCTGAAGTTTCAGTTTGTTTCCACTTGTAGAAGCATTCTTTCATCCTTGAAAACTTAGATTTGAACTTCGACATTAAAAATAAAAATAAAAAATCATTGTTATGCTTCTGCATAGCAGGAAGCCTGCTACTCCTGGCATGCTGCATAGAGGACCGTTTGCTAATAGTAGGTTATTGTAGAGAGGTTGAAATTCACAACTGAGATGAAATGGTCTTTGTCAGTAAGAATCTTTTGTTTTCAGGGAAGCTTTTGTAGATGAGATGAACACAATACAGAATGAATTTTTTAATTGGTTATACTAATTCTGGTGCCTTAATTATACACATATCAAAGAATTTTTTTTCCTTCAGAAATTGGGAATGTGAAGAGTTGAAAATCAAATATGGAGGTTTCTAGGTCAAGATGGCGGCAGAATAAAAAGCAGCTGCCTGACCTCTCCTAACTCACACATATAAGACTCCTCAAGAAGTCATAAAAACAAATCCAGATGAATGAAGGGACACCACAACAGGGCACAGCATTGAAAGTACATGGAATTGGGGCATTTCCACATTATAAAGAGGTGAAATAGCTCTCACTAAAACGCAAGCTGAGCAACCCCCACACACACACCACCTACAATGCCAAAGCCAGCTCAAAAGAGTCAGAGCGATTTTGAGGCACCCATTAAGTCATTGGCAGCCACCTGGGGTCGCCAGGCCAGCTCCTGAAAGCAGGAAGACTTAAGACCCAAAGGGGCTAAAGAACGCACGAACTTTGAACACAGATCCTGAGTGCAGGCTCACAGGTGGATTGTGAGCTCAGGCGTGAGCATGGATCCTGAGCACAGGTGGATCTTTGGTGGGGACCCAGTGCAGAGGGGTGCATGACTGTGGAAGCAGTGCCCTGAGAATGTCAAAGGAACTTCCAGAAGAGGAACAAGCACGGGGACCACCAGGAGGCTTGACCCTGAGAACAACTAGACCTGAGACCTCAGGAGCCTAAAGAGCACAGACAGACCCTGGGTGTGAGGATAAAGCTGAAAGGGCGCTGGGCTAAAAATGGCAAGCCTGACTCAGGAACCCCAGAAGAGAAAGATCAGCAAGAAGAAATATTTAACACTTGACAACTTTTACAGAGAAAAATCCAGACAACAGAGCAAACAGCAGAGGAGAACAAACAAATAATCATATCCAAACCTTCCCAAAACAATGAAAACTGGTCACAAGCTCTTGAAGAGTTCAAATCTGAGATGATGAAAAAGATGGAAGAGATCTTGCAAGAAAATAACATTTTAAAAAGCAGATTTTCGCAATTGAAAAAGGAAAACCAGTCTCTAAAAGCTGGAATTGGACAATTCAAAAAAGATGCCCCCAAATCAAAAGAATTGATAATCAAATTGGAAACCAAAAACAAACAGCAGGAAAATAGGATAGACCAAATCGAATCATTGATCTTCCTGAAAAAGCAGAAATTAATAGAAATTTGGACTCCATACTAAAAGAAATAATTCAGCAAAACTGCCCTGAAGTTCTACAACAAGAGGGCAACATAGACATTGAAAGAATCCATAGATCACCCTCTACACTAGACCCTGAAAAGACAACCCCCAGGAATATAATAGCCAAATTCAAGAGCTTCAAAGTAAAAGAAAAAATCTTACAAGAAGCCAGAAAGAGACAAATCAGAAATCAAGGAGCACCAATCAGGATCACACAGGATCTGGCAGCCTCCACACTACAAGACCACAAGGTTTGGAAAATGATATTCAGAAAGGCAAGAGAACTGGGTCTATAACCAAGGATCACCTACCCATCAAAACTGACTATATACTTCCACTGGAAAGTTTCAGCATTCAACAAGATAGAAGATTTCCAAGTATTTACACAGAAAAGCCCAGGACTAAATGGAAAGTTCAATATCCAACCACAGAAATCAAGAGAAACATGAAAAGGTAAATAAGAAACAGAAGGGAAAGAAAGAAAACTCGTATTTTTTTTTTAATTTTCCCCTTTAAGGGCTTCAATAAGATCTAATTATTTGTATTCCTATGTGGAGAAATGTTATGTATAATTCTCTGTAGTGAACTCTATTCACTATTATAGTATTCACTATTATAGTAATTAGAAGAATTATTCACAGGTAGAGGTTGAAATACTAAATGGTCTAAGATGATATAAGAGGTGGGAAAGAGGGGGGTGAATAGTAGAGGACACCAAGAGAAACTTGAATGAATAAGAAAAATAGGATATTCTATTACACACAAAGAGGGCATAGGAAGGGGAAGGGATGAATACTATGATAAGAAGGAGAGAAGAGAGCATAAAGTAGTAATATTTAAACCTTACTTTCAGTGTAATTAACCCTGTGAGGGAAGAATAGCTATATCTATTGGGATATAAAACTCTATCCAACCCTACTGAGAAAGTAAGAAGAGATAAACCAAAGAGATCAGGAGAGTGGGGAGGTCAAAAAAGGGAGGGGAGAAGAAGGGGGAGGGAATTCATTAGGCCTTAAAAATAAAAAGAGGGGAATAATAAGGGATGGGGTAGAAAGGAAAGTTCATCAAGGGAGGGGACAAGGGTTATTGGCTTAAAGTAAAACACTGGTTTAAAAGGAAATAATGTAAAAAGAAGAGGTAGAACTAGGAGAGGATACCAAAATGTTGGCAAATACACAACTGGTAATTATAACTCTGAATGTGAATGAAATGAACTTGCGCACAAAAAGTAAGCAAACAGCAAGAGTGGATTAGAAACAAAAAAACTACCATATGTTGTCTACAAGAAACACATATGAGGCTGGTGGACATACACACGTTTAAGGTAAAGGGCTTGAGCAAAATCTTTTGGGCATCAAATGAGAAAAAGAAGGCAGGAGTGGCAATTGTGATTTCTGACAAAGCCAAAGTAAAAATAGATATGATTAAAAAAGACAGGGAAGGTCATTACATCCTGATTAAAAGCAGTATAAACAATGAGGAAATAACACTGCTCAATATGTATGCACCAAGTGGCATAGCATCCAAATTCATAGAGGACTGATGGATTGACAAGTGAATTCTTTCAATCATTCAAAGAGCAACTAATCCCAATACTATACAAATTATTTTATGTAATAAGCAAAGAAGGAGTCCTACCAAATTCCTTTTATGAAAGAAATATGGTACTGATTCCAAAGCCAGGTTGATCAAAAACAGAGAAAAAAACTACAGACTAAACTCCCTAATGAACATAGATTCAAAAATCTTAAATAGAATACTAGCAAAAAGACTCCAGCAAGTGATCAAATGGGTTATCCATCATGATCAGGTGGGATTTATACCATGAATGCAAGGATGGTTCAACATTAGGAAAACCATCCACATAATTGACCATATCAACAATCTAACAAACAAAAATCACATGATTATCTCAATAGATGCTGTAAAAGCCTTTGACAAAATACAGCACCCATTCCTATTGAAAACACTGGAAAGTATGGGAATAGAAGGACCCTTCCTAAAAATAATAAACAGTATATACCTAAAACAATCATCAAGCATCATATGCAATGGGGATAAATTAGAAGCCTTCCCAAAAAGATCAGGAGTGAAACAAGGATGCCTATTATCACCTCTATTATTTAACATTGTACTAGAAACACTAGCAGTAGCAATTAGAGAAGAAAAAGAAATTGAAGGTATTAAAATAGGCAATGAGGAGAGTAAGCTATCACTCTTTGCAGATGATATGATGGTCTACTTAAAAAATCCTAGAGAATCAACTAAGAAGCTTGTAGAAATAATCAACAACTTTAACAAAGTTGCAGGATACAAAATAAACTCACATAAATCATCAGCATTTCTATATATTTCCAACACATCACAGCAGCAAGAGATAGAAAGAGAAACATCATTTAATATCACCCTAGACAATATAAAATACTTAGGAATCTATCTACCAAAACAAACACAGGAATTATACGAACACAACTACAAAACACTTTCCAAACAATTAAAACTAGATCAAAACAATTGGAAAAACATTGATTGCTCATGGGTAGGACAAGTTAACATAATAGAAATGACCATTCTTGGGGCAGCTGGGTAGCTCAGTGGATTGAGAGTCAGGCCTAGAGACAGGAGGTCCTAGGTTCAAATCCAGCCTCAGCCACTTCCCAGCTGTGTGACCCTGGGCAAGTCACTTGACCCCCATTGCCCATCCTTACCACTCTTCCACCTGTGAGACAATACACCGAAGTCAAGGGTTTTAAAAAAAATGACCATTCTGCCCAAATTAATTTACCTATTTAGCACCATACCTATCAAAGTACCAAAATTTTTTTTTACTGAAATAGAAAAAACTATAACAACGTTCATACGGAATAACAAAAGATCAAGAATATCAGGAGAAATAATGAAAAAAATGTGAAGGAAGGTGGCCTAGCTGTACCAGATATTAAACTATACTATAAAGCAGCAGTCATCAAAACAATATGGTACTGGCTAAGAGACAGAAGGGAGGATCAGTGGAATAGACTTAGGGTAAGTGACATCAGCAAGACAGTGTATGATAAATCCAAAGAGCCCAACTTTTGGGAAAAAAATCCACTATTTGATAAAAACTGCTGGGAAATTTGGAAAACAATATAGGAGAGATTAGGCTTAGATCAACATCTCACACCCTATACCAAGATAAATTCAGAATGGGTGAATGACTCAAATATAAAGGGGGAAACTATAAACAATTTAAATGAACACAGAATAGTATACTTGTCACATCTCTGGGAAAGGAAAGTTTTTAAAGCCAAGGAAGAGTTAGAGAAAATTAAAAAATATAAAATAAATGATTTTGATTATATTAAGCTAAAAAGCTTTTGTACAAACAAAAACAATGCAGCCAAAATCAGAAGGGAAACAACAAATTGGGAAAAAATCTTCATGACAAAATACTCTGAGAAGGGTCTAATTACTCAAATATACATAGAGCTAAATCAATTGTATAAAAAATCAAGCCATTCCCCAATTGATAAATGGGCAAGGGACATGAATAGGCAATTTTCAGATAAAGAAATCAAAAGTATCAATAAGCACATGAGAAAGTATTCTAAATCTCTAATAATTAGAGAAATGCAGATCAAAACAACTCTGAGATATCACCTTATACCTAGCAGATTGGCTAAAATGATAGAAGGGGAGAGTAATGAATGTTGGAGGGGATATGGCAAAATTGGGACATTAATGCATTGATGGTGGAGTTGTGAACTGATCCAATCATTCTGGAAGGCAATTTGGAACTATGCTCAAAGGGCTGTAAAGAATGCCTGCCCTTTGATCCAGTCATATCATTGTTGGCTTTGTATCCCAAAGAGATCATAGATCAACAGACTTGTATGAAAATATTTATAGCTGCTCTTTTGGTGGTGGCCAAAAACTGGAAAAGGAGGGTATGTCCTTAAATTGGGGAATGGCTGAACAAATTGTGCTATATGCTGGTGATGGAATACTATTGAGCTCAAAGGAATAATAAACTGGAGGAATTCCATGTGAACTAGAAAGACCTCCTGGAATTGATGCAGAGTGTAAGGAGCAGAGCCAGAAGAATATTGTACACAGAGACCAATACACTGTGGTAAAATAGAGTGTGGTAGACTTCTGTACTGGCAATAATGCAGTGACCCAGGACAATTCTGAGGGATTTATGGAAAAGAACGCTACCGACATTCAGAGGAAGGACTGAGGGAGTGGAAACAAAGAAGAGGGGCAACTGCTTGAACACATGGGTTGAGGCAGACATGATTGGGGATGTAGTCTGGAAACTACCACACCAATGCAACTATCAACAATTTGGAAATAGGTCTTGATCAATGACATATGTTAAAACCAGTGGAAATGTGCATCGGCCATGGGGGTTAGAGTTTGGGGGTGAAGGGGAAAGTAAGAGCATGAATCATGTAACCATGTTAACTTTTCTAAAAAATAAATATTTAAAAAAAAGAAAATAAATAATGGAAGTCTTTTGATTTTATTTAAAAATAACTAACCTGCTCAATTTTCTTACTTAAACTTCCATAAATAAACTATTGTTTATATGAGACTTAAACATCTTTTAGCAGGAAATACTCTTCGGGGAGGTACAGTGCCATTATGCCAAACTCAAATAGACAAAAACTATTGACTTAGTTTTAAAATTTAATTCTATATGTTTTATTGTATTTTTATTCATTTTGTTAAATATTTCTTTATTACATCAAAATCTGATTTGAGCCTGGGATAGAGGGATAGCTTTGGAGTCAGGAAGAGCTAGTTTGGAATTATACCTGAAATGCAGATAATTAGCTGGGTGATTATAAGAAGAAATTGGTGATATAGTGGAGAAAGCACTGGGACTGAAGTGAGGAAGACATGACTTAAAATTGAGCCTTAGACCCTTGTTAGCTATGTGACCCTGCATAAGTCACTTAACTTCTATTTCACTTAGTCTCAGTTTCTTTATTTGTACAGTGGTGATAATAAAATAACTATGTTTCAAGATTGTTTTGAGTATCCAAAGAGATGATATTCATAAAAGAAGCCCTTAGTACATTGCCTGGAACACAGTAGGTGCTACATAAATGCTTATTCCCTTCCTTTCCCTAAACAAATCACTTAACCTCTCTGAGTCTCTGAATCCTCACTATAAAATGAGATGCCTGGATTCAGTAATTTCTAAAGTTCTTTATATCTCTAAGTCTATGAACTATTGGAAGATATGTGTCTGTGGGAGAAATTTCTGTTGTTTGGAGAATTCTTATGCTGTCATCCTTTACTATTGAGGTGACAGCTGAAACAAAAGGAAGAGAAAATTTCTCTAAGAAATTTAGATCTAGGCTTTTAATTTCATTTAGTATGGAAAATTCATAGGTTATGAAACTCCTTCTAAGGCAGGCTGTCATCTCCTCTGCAACACGTAGTCTAGAAAAGTTGTCTAGAACATCAAGGAGTCCTGACTTGGCCAGGGTTAGATAACAAATGGTTTCAGAGGCAGGATGAGAACCCATGTCTTCTTGTCATTAAAGCCAGTAATCTAGCCACTTCACTACAGCAGATCTCTACTTTATACACCATAGCTGACTCTAAAGATTAAAGACCATAAAAGGCAAATGGGCGATCAAAAGTAGTCTATCCCTCAATGTTGAATAAACTAGAAATCTAATACCACAGAATCCTTCAAGTCTGTTGAAAAACAAAAATCAGCATGAAATCAAAAGGAGTTTAATCTGGCAAATGATTTTTGGAATGCCTTTGGAAAAAATTTTGTCAAATCACATGCAAAAAAGGATCAGTATATTAAAATGTTACTTTGATTATTCACTGTAACCAACTGAGATAATTCATTAGAAAATATCAATCAAACTTTTAAGAATTTAATGTTTGGTCACACATTCATACACAAAAAGGCGATTCACTAGTATTGTAAATTATACATATTTCTTTTTCACTGTGGTGACAATCACATATATTCTACAGATACTTTGATAAAGAATATATATGGTCTTTTAATAAATTTTTTAAACAATAAACAAAATAAAACAAAAACATTAGTAGTCTAAGAGATTCTTTTTTTTAAACCATTACCTTCCTTTTGTCTTAGAATTAATAAAAATATTAGTTCCAAGGTAGAACCTAGGCAATTGCGATAAAGAAACTTGCATCTATAGTTAAATTAATTGTTTAGCATCACATAGCTAGGAAGTATCTTAGGCCACATTTGAACTCAGCTCCTCTCAACTCCAGACCTGGCACTTTATCCATTGAGCCATCTAGTGCTCCTATGGTAAGGATTTCTTAATTTGAGCTCTAGGTATTAAAATAATAACAAATTATTTCTTTGAATCTATTCATTTTATTTTATGCTGAAGGGGTCCATGATACAAGATTAAAAAAAAACAAAATGGTTAACCCCTCCCCCAGTAGAAGTGTAATTTTAGAATTCTCATCATTAGAATCCCTATCTTTCAGATTGAGGCTAGAGAAAACCTTCTCTGAACTTGGCAGCTTTTAGTGTTCCCCTATTCTTAAATTATTCCTCCTGTATTTATCTATGTACATAAATGTCATATCATGTGAGTCCCTTGCTAAAAGAGAATGTTTCCTTTGTGTCTCCAATAACTTTGCATCCATTTGTGACTAATGCAGTGTTTGTGTAGAGTCTCTGCCTAAGCTAATACATATTGAATCAAATAGATTATGTATGTCACATATGTTTCTATATGTATATATTTATGTTATATATATAATGTATATATGTGATACAGGCAGATTATATCACACACACACACGTATGATTCCATCATCATATTGACGTTTCTTGGCCTTTAAGATCCTGGAACTATATACTTGATATAGCACTGAAGTTAGCTTCAGTTTCTAGGCAACTCATCCACCTAATTCCCAAGATCTTTTAGTTATCTTTCTAGAAAAGGAACTGGCTTTCTTTTGATTTCTGGAGGTGGCTGTGGTCCAGAAGTGTCTTTAGTGCCTCAGGATATTCATGATTACTGGAATCCCTCTTGGTAATATTGGCTAGGGCTTTTCTGAGAACAGTGGACTTGTGGGAGGACCCTCTGTAAGATTTGTGGAAATGACAAGATGGTAAAACAGATTAAGACAGTTTATACAAATACATCATATCAAATAAGTCATGTTTTTTATAGCACCATATAAAACCACAAACATTTTAGGAATTAGTCCAAGGATAGAATTAAGAACCCCAAAATCCAAATGTTTTATTTAATTCTGGTACCTGGTTTATTTCAAAATCAAAAGTTAACCAATATGATTATGGATAATGGCAAAAGAAAAAAAAATCAGAAAAAAGTCTTCTGTTTAAATGGCTTAAAATATCATCCAATAATAGTTTCTATAGGAATCCATAAATAGGATGTTCATTAGATTAAATAAATACTAATGATTTTCATATTAAGTGGATCTAAATGTTAATAAAAATCATTGACATTTTAAAACAATCAACAAGCATTTGTTAAGTGTGAGGGATTATGTAAGCACTGAGGGATAAAAAAGGGGCAAAAGAGTCCCTGCTCTCAAGTGGATCACATTATAAAGGTGGGGGCAACATGTAAACAAGTATGTACATTCAAGACACATGAAGTATAAAAGTAACATCCATCCAGAGGGAAGATAGTGGATTTGAGCTGTCAGGAGAGTGAGTGTTTTTAGAAAGAAACAGTAAGAAAGCCAATGTTGTTGGATTGTGGTGAAAGTAGAAGAAAATAAGGGGTCCAAAGGCTGGAATTTTAGAAGGAAGCCAGGTTGTCAGAGAGTTTCCAAAAACAAAGGATTCTATATTTCATTCTATAGAAAGTAGGGAGCCACTGGAATTTGTTGGGTAAGGGGGTGACATGATTATACCTGTACTAGATGGAGGTCACTTTGGAAGCTAATCATATTTAAAATGGGGGAACCCAAGCAGAAGATTATTGAAATAGCTCAGGTGTGACATGATGAAGGCTGCACCTGAGTTGCAGTTGTGTGAGTGAAAAGTAGATGTTTAGGAGAAGTATTGTGAAAGTTGAAATGGCAAGACTTAGAAGAAGATTGGCGATGTTTAATAAATGAGTATGAGAGAGGAGTTAAGTTGTAATCCTTGATGACAGCAAGGACAATGGTACCCTAACTTGTAATATGTAAGTTGGGGAGGGGGATGGGTTTAAGGAAAAGTTAATTAGTACTCATTGAGTATTTTGAGTTTGAGATACCTAAGAGACATACATTATGAAATTTCTAATACTGGAGTTTAGGAGAGAAGTCAGGTCTGGATATGTAACTATAAGAATCACTTGCATTGAGATAATAATTGAACTCATAAAAATTATTTTCAATTTATTTTTATTTTATTTTACTTATAAAATAAAATTTATTTTTTAAAATTTATCTGTTTTTTATTTTAAAATTTATTATTATCAAAGGAAATAGAATGAAGAGAAGAGGCCTGAGGACAGAGGCTTTGGGAGGTGCACTCATAGTTTGTAGGCATGAAATGGATAAAGAGCCAGCAAAAGAGACTGAGGAAGGATCAGACAGATAAGATAAGCAAAAAAAAAAAACTTCATGTTTGTACAAACAGTAAAGTCTTTAAGAGTCTTTTAAAATATGACATTGTGTCATACTTTCCATTTTTTAGTTTTGCTTATATAACAAAATATTTTATTTTTTCAATCACATGAAATATGTTTTTTACAATTTTAATTTTGAAATTCTCTCTCTTTCTCTGTCACTGTCTCTCTATTCTCTTTCTCTCCCTACCCCCTTGCCCTCACTGAGAAGGCAAGCAACTTGATACAGGTTCATGAATTCATACCAAGTATATTTCCATATTAATGATGTTGTAAAAGAAGAAAGGCCAAAAAACTCCAAGAAAAATATGAAAGTAAGAAGAAGTATGCTTCAATCTGCATTAAGACTCCATCAGTTCTTTCTCTGGTGATAGATAGCATTTTTCACCATGAGTCCTTTGTAATTGCCTTACATTATTATATTTCTGGGGACAGCTAAGTCATTCACAGCTGATCATCATACAATATTGCTCTTGCTGTGTTATGTCATTATTTTCTAAAAGAAAACTCACCATCAAAGTGGTGAACACAAATCTTAGCCTCTCCATATATCACTAACACTTTAGTAAGTAAAAATAAAACATATATATGTAATAAAAAATTGCAATATATTTGAATTTATTTCGCACGATGACAATTTTCTGGATACTATAGAAGTACCCAAGAAAATGAAGTCATTTTACAAATTTTATCTTTAAAATTGTTAAAACTATAAAGAGGTGGGGGCAGCTGGGTAGCTCAGTGGAGTGAGAGTCAGGCTAGAGACAGGAGGTCCTAGGTTCAAACCTGGCCTCAGCCACTTCCCAGCTGTGTGACCCTGGTCAAGTCACTTGACCCCCATTGCCCACCCTTACCAATCTTCCACCTACGAGACAATACACCGAAGTACAAGGGTTTAAAAAAAAAAACAAAAAAAAAAACTATAAAGAGGAGAGGAAAAATAATTTGGGAAATTATCATGAGGTATTTGCATGGAAAGAGAGTTAATGAAAAAAGGAAAAAAATGGTTTCTATGTGGTTAACTGTTATGAAGGGTTTTAAAAAAGCTAACCAACACAATTTCAAATTGCTAAATGTGATCTAATTATCAGTGAACATTAGACAGTGGTCATCAGGGACAGGGGAAAGTTGACAGAACTGATAGAATGACTTAACTTTAGTGATTCTCAATTACAAATCAAATCAATCTTGACTATGATGATTCCCCAAACACCATGAGCTGTAACAACTTCAAGAAATATATTTATAACTTATAATTTTTATTATTTCACTTTGATTAAACAAATTTCACATAAATCTGGCAATATCTTAAAGGCTTCAAGTTAAATGTCAATACTCCCATACTCAACATCTTATGGAGTCTATTAGCTTGATTTCTCAAAAAATACAAATTAGATGGCAGCTGGGTGGCTCAGTAGATTGAGAGTCAGGAGGTCCTAGGTTCAAATCTGGCCTCAGATAATTCCTAGCTATGTGACCCTGGGCAAGTCACTTAACCCCCATTGCCCAGCCCTTACCACTCTTCTGCTTTGGAACAAATACACAGTATTGATTCTAAGATGGACAGTAAAAGTTTAAAAAAAATACAAACTAAATACTTGGTTAAAGAGACAATTTTGAGTAAGGAGACAGAAGAAGACCTTGAAGAATTACCCTCCAAAAAGTAAAGTAAAACAAAATCAAGTGCTTAATATACCATATTAGAACTCTGGAAGGATCTTAGGGATGATCTATTCTAGGTACTTAATTTTACAGAGTAAGAAACTGATGCCTCAGGGAGTAATATTACCTTTTCAATGTCAGGAAGAAGAGATTTTCCAACTTTTATCTAAATGAGCTGGGACAGAATTAAAACTCAGTTTTCCTTACCGCTTATGTAGGTCTTTTAACAGTATTGCAATTTGGTGATGAATATATATATATATATATA
>NC_058130.1:571102591-571168560 GCF_016433145.1 Gracilinanus agilis | reverse complement strand
CCAGGGGAAAACAGGAAGCAGGGTGTCCTTTGCTCTGAGGTCTCCCAGGCTGGCAACAGTTTTTCCCACCACTCATGGAGTCCTCACTCAGGGCCCAGACACACTTCCTCCTCCTTCATTCCAACCTGGAATTCCCAGCTCCAGCTCCTTCCTGCTAGGTACATCCTAATGAATACATAATCAATATCTAATCTAATCTTCCTCACAACAAAGCTGAGAGTCAGGAAGATCTGGGTTCAGGACCCAATTCTCACACATAATAATTAACCATAGCATCATGGCCAATTCTTTCTGAATTTCTCAGCACAGTCAATTTGTTGACTTATAAGTAATACCAAAGGTCTTGATCAGTATAGGTAGAGGAAGTGAGTTAAACAATGTAAAATTTTTACAGCATCTGCTAAAGACAGTGTCAGTTAAAGCTTTTTGTGGTGGCAAAAAAATTGGAAAATAAAGGGATGTCCGTCGATTGGGGAATGGCTGAACAAATTGTGGTATAGGATGGTGATGGAATACCATTGTGCTATAAGGAATAATGAACAGGATGATTTCTATGTGAACTGGAAAGATTTACATGATGCAGAACAAAATGAGTAGAACCAGGAGAACATTATACACGGTAACTGAAACATTGTGGGACAATCAAATGTGCTAGGGTTTTGCTACTAATAGCATTGCAATGATCCAGGACAATGCCAAGGGATTTATGAGAAAGAATGCTACCCACATCTAGAGAAAGATCTGCGGGAGCAGAAATCCAGAAGAAAACATATGATTTATCATTTGTATATATAAGTATGTGATTTGGAGTTTTGATTTTAAAAGATTACTCTATTACAAAAATGAATAATATGGAAAGAGGTTTTGAATGATAATAACTTGTGTACCCAGAGGAATTGCTTGTCAGCTTCAAGAGAGGAGAGGGAAGTGGAGAGGAAGAGAAGATGAATCATGTAATCATGGAAAAAATGTTTAAAAAAATAAAATATTTTTAAAAAGACACTGTTAGGTAGATAAAAGAGGTTGGATAGCTATAATCTATCCTTTGAGATGGACAAATTTATATTATCTGTCCATTCATCTATCATCTATACAATCTACATCAATTTCTTAGGCATCTTTCCTTTTGGATAGCCCAAGATCGCATATCATACAAGTATTAAGTAGTAGATATGGAAATGTTTTAAGACAAAATTTCCCATACTTTAACTTTGCTCCCACTAAAATAGTAATATTAATAGCAGTTAGTGAAAACAAAAATGCATTTATTTTATTAAATATAATAAATAAAATTATTTTAACATTTTATTTAATTTTAACTCATCTATATAATCCATGTTTTATAATGTATACATCAATTTTAGTATAGTAGCACATGATGAATAAATAGGCAAATATAGAAGCTTATACTTTTTAATATTAGCTTAGATCTCATTTTTATATTGCTCTGGAAACATGATTCAAAAGGCTTGTAGACTACTAAGCTGAATGTACTAAGATAAAAATTACTGGAGATAAATGTTAAAGCCTTACACTTAGTCTCGATAAACTTTTTAGGTAAATTTAGGGCAAGAAAAGCATAGATGGACCGCAGTTAATTTGAAGGAAAAAAAATCAAACCTTTGGGATGTTTAATGACTCCTAATCTCAACTGGAGTGATTCAGCAGTGTAATATGCCAGCCATATGAGACAAATTCTTTACTGACAGTTCTTGCCATTGTTAAAATGTAAAGTCAGTTGTCTGGTTATCAGTTTCATTTTGAAGGATTTGTTGGCTGCTGCTCTGCCTTTCAGAGTCCTGAGACTTTCAAAATCTTGACTTCTGAAGATAGATCCACAAACTCATTCCTTAGAGATTCATACCTAACCTCTCCTCCTGTTATTTCCAGGTAATTCAAAGATAATTTGCTACCAGGAAGGCAGGACATTTGGAATGCACTGTCCCATTTGAGAATGACTAAATCCCAGCTGCAAGACACTTAACATTAACTCACAATTTTATATTACTCCTCTAAGTCCTAAATCATGTTAGGAATTCTAATAGCACAAGCATACAGCCCTGCTTGAATCTGAAATATCAGCTTCTACTTAATTATTTTTAGCCTTATTTTCTTCTGACCTCTCTGATTGCAATTAGGTCCACTTCAGCTCATCATACAACACCATATACTCATGTAGCCTAGACGGGGATCAATTTAGGAAGCAATACTTGTGTGAGGCTTAGAATTCTCTCTGAAAAAATATCCAAGGAATGACCTCATCCTCTCTTACAAACAACTTCCAGTTTTCATAAAATAGTGGATGGGAGAAGTAGAGGTTAGGAGGAAAAAATATCAAAATTTCACTGAGCTGAATAGTTTATTTCTATTTTTTTCTTGTTAAAAAAAGGTTAATTAGGTACCCCTTTTTACTACAGTTTATAAGAATGACTCTCCTAGGTATAAATGAAGATGTTGAAGGCCAAAACAACATTTTATAAACACATTGAGATGAACTTATAATTACATACAAACGAAAGGGGAAAATGGAGATCCATTACAGAATTTCAAAATAATCTAGTTATTGGATATCAAATTCAGTTTCTTTTTTCTTAATATTTCATAGACAAAAGCACCAGAGAAATTTTCAGAAAGGAATGGCATTAATAGATAATCTTATTTTAATTTTGAAGGAGAAGAAATTCTCAAATTAATGTCTTCCAATTTGGATTTATTTGGAAGACATTTTCCCCCATTCCTCTCAAGAAAAATTATTCTTTAAAAAAAAGTATAAGGCATTGTGCTGTCTAGTTTTTAAAGTTTTTCATGTAACAAATCAATTAACACCTAAATACAAGACAAATATTTATAATTCTGATTTAAGACCCTTCCTTAAACTATATTTTCCAAACACAGAGATATTGCATTGTGTTACAGATTTCATCTTCTTGGTCTTTTCCATGCCCCTGTTCACAGGAACAATACTATAACTAACAACAGTGATAAACTAAGGAATCATCCAGCAAAATGCAGAACACTTGGGGCATCTGAGCTTCACAGCCTCAGGCATGATGACAAATTATATGAATTTTCAAAAGGGTTTGCATTTTGGCATGCAGACAACCTCTTGAAACAGATGTTGGCATGGTAGTTTTCTGAACAGCGGAGGGTGTTCTTGTTGTTGTTGATCAACAGTATGATTCAGTCAGGCTCTGAGAGCCTAGAGAAATTAGAGATGTCAGCAAAGAGGGATACAGAACAATTTCTGCTATGTGCATGATAAAAGCCTATTCTGAATAAATCGTAATGGGAAACTGCTTTAGATTGAAATAGAGATTGAGAATCTAGGTGATTCCTCTGCCTCAACTCCTACACTTCTGAATTACTATTTTTAACAGTAAAAGAACTGCACTAATAGAAGCAAAGAACCTCCCTAAAATATTTGGCTTAAAAGTCCTAAATCTTAAGAAGTTATTGCCATCTTTTTAGGTTGGTGAAATCAGAGTCTCAGAGATTGCTAGACATAAAAGGTATGTTCAGGATCATCTTTTTAGAGTTCTTACCAAAAACATTTTTTTAAAACCCTTAACTTCTGTGTATTGGCTCATAGGTGGAAGAGTGGTAAGGGTGGGCAATGGGGGGTCAAGTGACTTGCCCAAGGTCACATAGCTGGACCAAAAACAATTTAATGAAAATTCTTGTAGCATAGTAGCCAGGACCTGGTTAATCAGATTTGAATAGAACATCCATAGTTAAGAGACACCGTATCCATCAAAGCATTAAAATGAATATCAGAGTACACTTCTTAATAACCAAAGATCTTTAAAGTGAATGTGATTAGGGAAGGATAGAGTATAATTTTGGACTCTTATTTAAACTCGTAAATAATTTTAATATTAATATAATTAATGTGATAAGTGCACAACAAAAATATAAGTAAAAATGATCTTATGATAGGTAGCATACACTGAAAAATAAAAGAGAACAAAGAGACTGAGAATGTTGTTTCTGTGCCCTTTTTATCTTTAATTAGGTCTGTTATGCTATAGTCTTAATCAATTGGAATGTTAGTACATGGCTTAAAAGGATAGAATACCTGGTGTCCATAAAGGCAAAGAACATTGGGGAAGAGTAAATTCATTATTGTCCTTTTGGTATTCTAAATTGTCAGGTTCATGTTACCTTAGAACCTCACCTTAGTCCTCTAATTATTAGCTCTCAAGACCCCTTACACTTTCAAAAACTGAGGCCTCCCAGATAACTTTTGTTTACGTCAATAATATTTATCAATAATACATTATAAATTAAAATATGAAATATTGTTATAAAAATAATATTAATTTCATGGAACCCCTGAAATCTTCCAGGTACTCACAGGGATTAGATCACATTTAGAGGCCCATTGCTCCAGTTTATATGAGAAGTCCTCTCTCCTCACTCTCTAACCTCCAGAGATCTTATTTATATATTTAGGAAAGTTTGGAGGAAAAACTGGGGGAAAAAAGCCTAAAGTTTACTAAAGAACTTTGAAATTAAATAAAATAGTATTTCCTGCTTCTCTACTCTTAAAAGAAGACCTAAGCTTTTTTTTACTTGTGGCATATCATAATCTTAGCTTGGATTTTCATATCTTCAGACCAGTACAACCTCAATTAGACCAAGAGAAACATTAGAAATATAAGGGTCTCCTGACTTAACCTCCTTTTATCAGATCAGAGATTTTGTGAATCCCCATCATTATCTGAACCTTTGGAGGACCAAAGAACTATGTCTGGCTTATGATTCTCTCATGTTCCATGCTTAATTGTATAATTCCAAGAAACCTCTTAGAAGCTTCTAATCAGTTTCTTCGAGGGCCCAGAAAAAGACATCCTTTTCTTAAAATATCAGCTTACACGAGGAAAAGGAAAAGATAAGCTACCTCTGCTCTAAGATCTAGGATTTGTTGAATACCTTATGAAAGAAGAGACAGAAAAACAACTACTAAGCTATACATCCTGGAGATTTATAAATGGAAACACAGGCTTCAGAGGAGGACTCTAGTTCACATTTTTGGTCTGAGTATCATCTATATTTGGAAAGCATAAGAATCCCTCTGTTTCCGTTACTAGGCAGCAGCAAGCCTTTGATGGATTACACAAAATGAGGAAGAACTTATTCTTATTTATTTTTAAAAATTAGTTCCTCCTCTTAGTCCCCAACTCCCAGAGACCTTTTATATATGTTTAGTGAAGTCTGGAGGGAAAAAATGATAAAAGTCTAACGTTTACTATATAACTTTGAAATTAAATAAAATAGTATTTCATGCTTCTCTACTCTAAAATTAATTGAGCAAATTAAGCTAGATATTAGCATGTAATTTAGTTCTAAATCATTAGTACCCAATTACATTTATACTATTTAATCAATAAAATATGGTAAAACATATTTATAATTATTTTTTAGTAGTTGGATGGTACCACTTATCAGTTTGCTCTATTCATTGTTATGGCTATTGAGATGAGCTACCTGACTATTTAAATACTGTATTTCATTTTGTCAACTTAATTATCTCATTAAAGGTAAAAGCCAATTAACTTCCGAATGACTTCTTTTTAAAGGGAGATTCAAATGAACTAGAATGTAAGTTGTTCTTTGCTTTTTCATTGCTTATTCTAATCAATTCTGACATTTTACTGATTTCTTTGTTATTTTTTTAAGCTCAAGTTCTTCTTTAAGAGGAATAGAATGTAAAACTTTTAGGAACAGGTTCTATAAAGCTCCACTTCATTAGGTTAGGAAAATTGATTTTCCAGTAAAGGAGGAAGATAGGAGATTTATTTGAATTTGTTCTTTAAGCTACAATTTACACACCACAATTTTCTATATGTTTGTGCTCCAGATTCTAATTTAACTATTTACAGGTAGCATTCCACTGTGAAATGTATTGTTTATTTTGTGGGCTAACAATCAAAATGTGACTTTAAAGTTTTTCATTCAGTACATTAAAACACTATAATACATTAGGATAAATGGGAAAACGTGATAATGTCAAAACAAAATATACGAATAAAATTTTATTTTTAAACAAAAACATCATGCCTAGCAACGGTAATTTGAAGTTTAAAATATTTTACTTTACATTTTTCTCTTGTTTATTACCAAAAAAAATTGCAAAAGTTTCTTCATTTTCATATTAAAGCTGGCCAGGAAAGCAATTCATTGAAATACAGAGAAATAAGAAGCCTCTATCTTCATAGAAAACTTTCCTAAAAAAATATCAAGATGAAGGCTGTGCAAATCTCTGATCAGGAAATCAAGGTAAGTGAGATTGAGAGCTGGTGAATGATCTAGAGGCCTTCAAGCACTGAAATACTTTATGGAAAGTCTTTTTTCAGAAGAAAGCTGAACCACAATTACATGAAGAAATTGAGGCTCCAAAGGATTAAGATCATGGAACTAAATAATGAATAGGTCATAACTTTAACCCAGTACGACAACAAATCAAGATCAGTGCTCTTTATACAGCACTTTGTGAGAACTGTTGTTCTGAAGGTAATGAGATTTACTTTTGGCAAAGAAAAGCTGAACAAGAAATTATTCCAGGAATGAGAAAATTTATCTACAAAAGAAGATATGTACCTTTAGAGATGGAAGGAAGCCCAGTTAAAACTCATTATGTTTTCTCTCTAAATTATTTTGAAGGAATGTGTTTTAAAACAGAAAGCTATTTTATATGCAGACCACTGAGAGAGAGAGAGAGAGAGAGAGAGAGAGAGAGAGAGAGAGAAAGAGAGAGAGAGAGACAGACAGAGAGAGAGAGAGACAGAGAGAGAGAGAGACAGAGAGAGAGACAGAGACAGAGAGACAGAGAGAGAGACAGAGAGAGAGAGAGAAAACCAGGCACTTATCTCAATAACTCTTTTTTATAATACATATAAATCTAACATTGGCAATAATATGCCCACTTCCCCTAAGAACAGAAATATAAGAAAAAAAGACAGCAGGGTCAATTATAAAGCTTCAGTGAGATCTGTGGCCTTGATATACAAATTTACTGAATTTGAGCTCATTTAATAATGCAGGAATATTAAAAATATCCAAGAAAAGTGTTGGGCATATTGTTAATATTTCTATAGAACAGTATTATGAAAATGTGGTGAAAGAAATATAATCAAAGTAAAATTACCTTGTGTTGAATTATCCATGTATTCATAATACCAATTCCTATTCAGTCTATGAGGTGTGTAAAAATATTCTTTAAATTCCCCCTACAGCTAGACAGATTTCATATGAAAAGGTTTTGTATTACATCCATAGATTATTCTTTTTTGCAATGTTTCCTTTGCCACAATAAGGAAAAGGTAAACACTGACATGAAAGGCTAGCTATACTTGGCATAGTTCCTTTGTTTCATGATGAAGAGGTGAAATGATGAGAAATAGCAAGGAAATAGACATCTCAGAAGAATAGAGTGCAGAAGGTAATATAGAAAAGAATAGAAAAAAATGGAAGAAAATATCCCATTATGTGCTATCTAAGATGAATATAGACAAAAAGCCAAGTAATAGCCAGTATAACCATAAACAACACAGAAAAGCTTTTAGGTGAAATACAATAAAACAAAGAATACAAAACAATAAGAAAAAAGACATTTCCCCAAATGTTTTAACAAGAATTGAAAAAGAAAAAGCAAGTACAGTTGAATAAAATTATCTCTGGGTAGAAAGGAATTTCCAGGAAGTTACAAGTGGAAAAAACATATTTAGGTAATGGAAAGTTTGGTTCATACGCATACTGGTGTTGTAAGGATAATGCTTTGTAAACCTAAAAGTATTAAGTAAATGGAGGAGTAGGGGTAAAAAGGTCCCGGGAATGTGTTGTATCAAGTCTTTATAGAGACAGTTTAGTCTCCTGATTTACCAAGTAAATGTCATAGAGTATAACAGAGCTTTCAAAGATCTGTGAGTTTACTTTTAAGACATTAGAACTTTAAGGATCCAAATACATACCCAAATGATATAGAGGAAACTAACTTCAGATGCATTATATCTTTTCAAATCAACATATGAACAATCATTTATTAATTACAGATTCTGCTAGGCAACATGCTCATCACTAGGGAGACAAAGAAAAGAAAACCATTAATTTCTCATGGGTAAACCCAAGAAGTATAATAAAAATGTCAATTCTATTAAATTTATTTACCTATTCAGTGTCATTACATTCAGAAAGTAAAAAAAAAATCTCCTAGAACTAGAAAAATAATAAATTTCATCTGGAAAAGCAAAAGGCCAAGAATATCAAGGGAATTAATAAAAAAAATCTGAAGAATGGTGGTCTAGCCATACTGGTTCTCAAATTGTATTATAAAGTGGCTGGCAACCATTAAAACAATCTTGTACTTATTAAGAAAAAGAATGGTGGATCAATGGAAAGGATTAGGCACTCAACATAGAAGTAAATAGATAGAGCAATCTAGTGTTTGACAAACCTAAAGAACTAAACTTTTAGAGAAGGAACTCACTATTTGTCAAAAACTGCTGATAAAACTGGAAAATAGTATGTAAGAAATTAGGTATAGACCTATTCCAAGTCATATACCAAGAAAGTCAATATGAACATATGATTTATAAATAAAAGGTGATTCCATAAATAAACTAAAGGAGTACAAAATAGTTTTACCTGTCAGACTTATGGATAGAAGAAGAATTTATGACCAAACAAGAAATTATAGAATGTAAAATATATAACTTTGTCTATATTAAAGTAAAAGGTTTTTGCACAAATAAAACCAACACAAACATGATTAAAAGGAAAACAACAAACAGGAAAAAATTGGGGGGGGTGGGAAAGGCTTTATGTCTCAAAAAACATTGAGAACTGAGTAAAAATTATATGAATACGAGGTATTCCCCAGTTGACAAAATGCCAAAGGATTGGGGGCAGCTGGGTACCTCAGTGGATTGAGAGTCAGGCCTAGAGACTGGAGGTTCTAGGTTCAAATCTGGCCTCAGACACTTCCCAGCTGTGTGACCGTGGGCAAGTCATTTGACCCCCATTGCCCACCTTTACCACTCTTCCACCTATAAGCCAATACACAGAAGCTAAGGGTTTAAAAAATTGAAAAAAATTAAAAAGTCAAAGGATATGAATAACTAGTTCTCATATAAAGAAATTAAAATTATCTTTAGTCACATGAAAATGCTATAAATCACTATTACTTAGAGAAATAAAAATTAAAATAACTCTGAGGTACCACCTCTCATTTACTAGACTTGCTAGTAAGACAAAAGAGGAAAATGTTAAATTTGGAGGAAATTTTAGAAAATTGGAACATTAATTAGTTGTTTTATTAAAAATAATTTTACATAGATACAATTTTAATAGTCTTCTGACATTTTTCAGTCCAAGTTCTCTCCCTTCTTCACTGCCCTATCCCCAAGTTGACAGGTAATATTTTATAAGTTGTACAGAGGAAAATTCATGGAGTTATCCTTTATCTTTGCATTGCTGATACATGCTAATACACTGTTAATGGAGCTATAACTGATACTACCATTTTGGAAAGCAATTGAGAATCCTATGCAAGGGTCATAAAATTATGTATTCCCTTTGATCCTCTGACCCAGCAATACCAGTAGTAGGTCTTTATTCCAATGAGATCAAAGATGGCAGAAAAGGACCTACGTAATGCAAAAATATTTATAACAGGTATTTTTGTGGTGTCAAAGAATTGAAAATTGAAGGAATGTCAATCAATGGAGAATGACATATTTTTCTAATTGAATACTATTGTGCCATAAAAAATTATGAACAGAATCATCACAAAAACAAAGAAAAATTTACATAAGGTGATGTAAAGTGAAGAGAGCAAGAGCAGAGGTACATTCAACATTGCAATAGTATGCAATGTTCAATTGTGGATTACTTAGCTATTATTAGCATAGCAAGCTTTCCACATAGTCCCACTCTCATAGCCATACACCAACACTGGAAAAATCATAACGTTGAATATATAGACCTATATCAGACAGGCAATGACTCTACTCTTCAGTACGCTCTACAGATTTGCCATAATTTCCCTTCCAAGGGTTGTCTCTTTTAATTTCAAGGATTCAGTTGCTATCTATAGTGATCTTTGAGCTCCAAAGAATATAAAATCTGATATTGCTTCCATTTCTTCTATTTGCCAGGTTTTCCCCAGATTTTATACTTTCTTCTTTTACACTCATAAAGAAACTTCTTAATTTTTTTCTTTCTGCATATTTTTCTAGCAATTTCTCTTGGCAACCTTAATGCCAGCTTTTGATTCATCCATCCATAATATGGTAAATAAATAAAGTGACAAGATATAGTCTTGTCTTGTTCCATAAGAGATGATAAACAAAATGATCACAAAAAATCCTAGAAAGACCAATATGAAGTGACTCAAAGTGGAGAACCAGAACAGTGTACACAGTAACCACAATAATGCACAACCATCAACTGTGAATGACAACTTTTATTAGCAAATCAAGGATCCAGGACAACCCCAAGGGAATCATGATGAAAAAGGCTATCCACCATCACAGAAAATATTGAGGAAAGCTAAATGCAGGTTGTAACACATTATTATTTATGTTTCCTTCATGAATCTTTCTCTAGTATAAGTGATGTCTTCTTTCAAATTATAATGAATATGGAAATATGTGTTGCATGATACCATATCATGTTATAATATATCATGTTGTCTATTGTCTCAAGGAGGGAGTATATATAACATATATAGATGTTATATTTCCTACAAATAGAAAATAATACAAAGGCTCTTTCATCATCTCCATTTTTTCCCAAAGGCCTGAAACATGGTTAATAAAATTTTTAAGAAATTGATTAAAACAAAAATTTTACAAAAAAACCCAAATGAAGATAAATTGAACTTTAGTTTACACCTATGAAATATCTGTTGACCTTGTTATAGAACCCAAATATTGGTTTATCTCTTTTGTCCTTAATAACCAACTGACTTTGGGCAGAAGAGGTTGTAAGAAGGATCAAGACTTGTAGTTTTCGTTATAGAAATCTTTTGATGAGAAAACTATATAATTTGAAATCAGTACCTTCTCTGAAATTTAGTTTTTCCTTTGAGAATTTTCTGGGACTCTGAAAAGTTAAGTGACTTATCTATGATATCATATGTAGTATGTGTCTATAGTTAAGACTTGAACTTCTGTTTTCCTGATTCAGAGGATGTTTTCTATCCTCTGGGCCACACTGATGTTAACCAACAATTACTTGAAAATTCATATTTAAAAAAGAATTCATTATCATTCTTTTTCTGTACTGGGGCTTCTCTATTAAATAACTTACATTATCATTCTTCTGGTTCTCCTAGCATTACAAACAAAGGTGAGGATTGTCTTTTTATAACTGCATGCCCATCTTACATCAATCTCCAAGAGTCATTGATTATTTGGAAAAACTCAGATTTACTTCTTCTTGACTATTTCTATTCCCTTCTCCAATTAATTTTACATTTAACTATTATCTTCATCTTATTTTCTAGCTAAATTATATCCCCTTGCTGCAATTGTATAATTTTGCTTCCACATCTTTATGTCATGCCTCTCAGCTAAAATATGTTGTTGTTTTTTCTTTCATCAATAGTATTCCTAGTTGTCTTCCAAACTGGCTCAATCTCTGACAAATCCCCACCAGAATTACTTTTATAATCCAACCTCTCTGTGAGCCTCCATTATTTACATCTTTGATTGGCAATCTAACTTTGGACAGGTCAATTCATGTGGCTTGGGTGTTCAGGAGAGAGGTCAGAGTTAAAGATATAGATTTGGAATATATCTGTAGAGATAAAAACTTCTGAAAGGGTTATGGTTATCTTGAAAAAAAGGCATTATCATTCAGCGGGAGCATGAAAGTTGGGTATAATAAAATAATACCTCTCTACTTTCTGATGCAAATGTGAATATATATACATTTTCCCCCTACAGTAAAAGTATAATAGCAAGATTTGGGGAATTCATTCCCTCAGGTAAAATACTCTGCTAGAGGTCATGTCAAGTTCTATATTTAAATTTTTCATTTTAATATCCTGGCAGGGTCTTTCTGCTGGTGTTTTGGTTGCCAAGGTACTTTCTATTGTCATCTGACACCCTTCAATAAATTTTCCCTCCTTCTGGCAATCTGCTAGACTTTCTACTCTCATCTGCTCATCTGCAGCAATTGGAAAGCCTTCCCCTGATGAAAGCAGGCTAATATTCTTTAGTGCATAAGACATAGAGGATATAGCTGAGGCTGTGGGCTACTCCATGGACCTATCATAGCCAAGAAAAGACAACAATATCCTCACACCCAAGATCATCAGTCCTTTGAGCTGTCATATCTGGTGTGGATACTATGTTTATGCTCTGATATGTCTTGGGGTTACAAAATTCCTTATAACACTCATTTCATCTTTGAGAGACTTTGCCTCCCAAACCTTTTGGGGTGACTCGGTCTCCCCATACAAAAAGAAAAACAGAATTGTTGATATGATATTGCCATGCTGACATGAACTTTTCAAACTAGCATTCAAATATACTTCAGAACAAGGATAAAAAAGAAAGCAGAGTACAATTCTATCACTCTTCAATTATAATTACTTCATTTATTATGGATATGTTTTATCAACAAATCTTTGCTGCTTTCCCTACAGAAACAAAGCTAAAATTAGCTATTTGAGGAATACTTATGCAGGGACATTGTCCATAAATAGGTCTTAATTTAGAAGATCAGTCTATGAGACTAGATTGGTTCCAGAATCTATAGAGAAGTTCTAAATAGTGCCTTGCATGGTATATACTCTTAATGAATATTTTTGAATTTGGATTTTGTTGACCCTATGAAGAAGTGTGAAGTAATTATAACTATGAATTAAGAAGTATACTGGGAAATAGCCTAATAATGCATTTCATTCACTTTGTTAATATGTCAGGTTTTTTTAGTTGGTTGTATTTATTAATAAATACTTGTTACTGCTTCTACTTTTATAAAATATATTATTCTTTCTATAATTCTTTCTATTTTCCCCTATTGTGTCTTTTTTCTTGTCTATGATTTCTACCTTTTCTCTGAAAATGTTTGTTACTGTTTGACACTGCAAACTAATCAGGACTTATTCATTTTATATCAATGACCCAAACTTATCATGATATTTGATAAAATCCTTATTTCCTTCTTTTAATTGCTTTTGGCTTTAAATAATGAGGAACTTTTATGTCTAATACTTCCAAAAACTCTGCAAAGTTCCCCACATTTAACACCTTCTTAGTTTCCGGCACCATCCTCAAGCAATAAAGTTTATGGAACATTTTAAGACAAGGATGCCTGAATATGCTAGTAAACAATCACATCGATGATAGTCTTTTCTAGATTTCTTGCTATTTAAGAAGTTTAAGAAATCTCAGACAAGGAGATCGCATTTTCATTCTTAAAAACTTATAAAACACCAAACATTGTGAATCTGCTGAATATTCTGGCATAGGAATGTAGTAGTGAATCTAGGGAAAAAATGAATTCATCATTTCATAAATGGCAACTGGGAGCATATCTGTGAACTGCCAGGTAGTGGGTCAAAAAACAAAATAAAGTGACCCAATGAGTTTAAATAATATAGGACAATGAGTAGCCTGTTATGAACAAATACCAAACTAAGTATTAGAAACATGGAAAATAATGATAGAGAATATTAGAATCTACTTATATATGAAATTACTAATTCTACAGAGCCATAACTTATTAGATCTGAGACCTGGGTTTTTTGAAGGTGCCTAAAGACTGGATTTAAAGGCAAAGTTGGTAAAAGAAAAAGGTCTGGGTCTGGATTTTGTGATGAGAACAGGGCTTTTTGTGTCCTGAGCCTTTCTCATCAAAGACCCAAGACCATCAATTTAAGATTATAATGACAGTACATCTAGCTTGTACCTCAAGCAGATAGGGACTAGGAAGTACAGCAAATTATAAGCCTTGCTCAGACTATTAAAACTTCACCAGAGAAAAGTAACTAAGATAGATTTGGGGGTGATAATCTAGATAATTAATTTGTATTCCATAATATCTCTTTGCTACCTGTCCAGATGAACTTTAGCCATTTTGAACCATGTCAATTATCTATTGGAAGGCTGTCTTTTAAGAATCATTCACAGTACATACAGACGTAACTAATGAGTAGAGGTCCAGCAGTGTGAAACAGGACAAGGAAACTGTGAAGTAACTGGTAGCATATTATCTCATAGTTCCATCTGTCTGTCAGTCAGTCAATAAGTATTTATTAAATGCCTATTTTATGCAAGGCACCATGCCACCATAATTTATTTTAATAACATCTATGTTTTTAGCATTGAAACTTTTAAATTACATATTACACCTTTTTTCTCATTGTTATTCAGGATTCTTTGTTAAAAACTTTTGTCAGTAGTGATAAGCCAGTAGTCTGACTAAAAAGACAGCTGATTTAGGGATAACTCCCCTGTTAATAAGAGTAATGATTGCATTTTTCAATAAAGCATAAAAATAAACAGAGGAAAACAGTTCTTAAGGTAGAATAAATTTTGTCACCACCTTATTAAATTTATTATAAACTTTCAATATGATACATAATAGATTTTTAAATAGTTATTTTTTATTTTTCATCTTAAATGTTTCCATTTATTGATATTATAAAGTTGATAAGTTTTTTTTTCAAATAACATCTCATACTGGTCAAATCTCATTTAGTTTTCATAGAGTTATTAGTATGAATATAATGTTTTATACCTGGATATCTAGTCTTTTGACAAATAATTTTATATAAATATTTGTATAAAGTTATTAGATATGGATAAGTTGATAGGAGAGTTTATTAATGTAATTGAAAATTGAATGTACACTGAAAATGTTGATTAATAGAAAAGAAGGTAAGGCAATTTTCAGATGAAGAAATCAAAGCTATCAATAGTCAAATAAAATGTTCTAAATTACTTTTGATTAGAGCAATGGAAATTAAAACAACTCTGAGATATCACCTCACACTTATCAGATTGGTTAATATGACAATAAAGGAAAGTGATAAATATTGGAGAGTATGTGGCACAATTGGGACACTAATAAATTCTTGGTGGAGTTGTGAACTGATCCAACCATTCTGATGGATAATTTGGAACCATGTCCAAAGGGATATTAAATAATTTATACTCTTTGATCCTGTAATACTACTATTGGGTCTATATACCAAAGAGATCATAAAAAAGGGGAAACAAGCTATTTATACAAAAATATTTATAGAAGTTCTTTTTGTATTGGCAAAGAATTCGAAATTGAGGGGATGTCCATCAATTGGGGAATGGCAGAACAAATTATGGCATATGTTGGTGATGGAATACTATTGTGCTATAAAAATAATAAACAAAATGATTTCAGAAAAAGCTGAAAAGATCTACATGAACTGATGCAGAGTAAAACAATAAAAACAACTGTACATAGTAATAGTAATATTGTACAATGTTCTGCTGTGAAAGACTTAGCTACTCTCAGAAGTACAAAGATATGGAACAATTCTGTAAGATGTATGACAAAGAATTCTATCCGCCTCCAGGGAAAGAACTATTGGAGTCAGATGCAGATCAAAGCGTATGATTTTTCACTTTAGTTGTATTTTTATTTTGGGGTGGGTTTTATGAATATTTTCTTATAAAAATGACCAATTTTGGAAGTATGTTTTGCTTGATAATACATGTATAATCAAGATCAAATTGCTTATCATCTCCTAAATGAGGGCGGAAAGGAAGGGAAACAATTGGGGTCTTATAATTTTGGAAAATGTGTGTTGAAAATTGTTATTACATTGGAAAAGAAAATGTCTTCGAATAGAAAAAAAGGAGGGAAGACTTTGGTAGAGTGTCATGGGATTCTCATCTTGAATTTGTTCATTCAACATTTTTATTTATACATAGAAGACTATTTACATTGCCAGACAGTTTTGATGAGGGGGTTGAATTTGGATTGATAAATTGGTAGAGAATACTTTTCATAATAAGGAAGTGGTAAAATGGAATTCCCTGGAAAGAATAGCACAAACCAGGATGAACACATAGAGATGGGTGTAAGGAGATAAATACGTGGACAAAGTGAGGACAAAAAGTTGTTCCGGAGAGGAAGAGAAGCCAAGAAGATCATATAGCTTCTGGTGAAGTTTGGCTTTTTAAACTGGATATTATGATAAATGTGGAGGGATATTACATTCTTAGATTTTGCATATATAATGAGAGACAGAGACAGAGAGAAAGAGATAGACAGAGAGAGGGAGAGACAGAGAGAGGGAGAGAGAGAGAGAGAGAGAGAGAGAGAGAGAGAGAGAGAGAGAGAGAGAGAGAGAGAGAGAGAGAGAGAGAGAGAGAGAAACAAGCAAGCAGACCAGGAGAGAAATAGATTTTAAATTGTAGCATATCTCACTAGGACAGATTATTCCTGGCTGAAGAACCAGGTCTGTGAAAGATCAATCAGTTGATTCTTTTAATTATTTTATAACTTCTCAAATCAGAGAGAAAAACTTAATCTGGGATCTCTCTCTCTCATTGGAATGGGGGAGAAGTAACCCTTTCCTAAGCTGGTGGCCATGCCACTTATCTTTTCATTGTTTCTTTTCACCTATTTGAAAGAATTCCTCTTCCCAAGAGTAGGAGCTGAGGGAGTTATTAAATAGGAAAAAAATGTCTTTGAGGGAAATGTGAGAAAGAATCTGGGGAGGAGGAGCAACCCAATTCATTCCAGGACTAGAATTAGTAATGTGTGCATGAAAACAAATAAACAAACAGAAAACTTGTAACATGTTTACTGTATGTCAAACACTGTGCAAGTATTGAAAATAGAAAAACAAAAGCAAACATAATCTCTTTCTTCAAGCAGGGTATCTTCAAATGGATGAGATTATATACATAATCTCATCCATTTGAAGACTGATAATCACATTATATATCCCAGGAACTTTCTGTCCCCAAGATAACCACATTATATATCCCAGGAACTTTCTAAGTTCCTGGGATATATAATGTGGTTATCAAGGAATAGATTGATACACTGGATCTAGGAATAATGCCAGAGTTGACTTGATCACTACTTGTAGTTCTAGGAAACTCTTTTCACTCTACCACCACCTCCATGACTGAATAATGTATCTTAAATAAAGGCAGAGGTAGTGCTTCTGTCAAATTAGGGAAAGACATGAAAATCAAAGAAATAACTAATATATTGGATGAAGGAATTGAGATTCAAAAGGGCTGACTGCAAGACTCTTACTTTAAAACCTTCCCTTTCTCCTTTTCTCTTAGATAAAATGCAAATTCCTTTCTCAGACATTTAAAGATCCTTCTTGATATAGCTTCCATCTACCTTTCTGGCCTAATTTCATATTTCTCTATTTCATGCATCATACTATAGTCCTACTACATTACCAACCATTCCCCAAAACTGACATTCTGTCTCTTATTTTTCTGTCTGGATACAAACTGCCGTTGATCTCCTATTCACCTAAGACTTTCAGATTTTTGAACTTACTCCAAGGTTCATTTCACTTGCTTCCTTTTCCTGAAAGTCTTATTCCTTTCACCCTTTTTATTAGGAAGAAAGAATCAATGCTAGAATTATCAAATTCTTGCATTCTATAAACCTGGGAGAAGGTGGGTAATATTCAGTAGGACAAAACTTTTTCTCTGAAAATGATGCAAGCTGGCTAGAATGTTGACTCAATTCCTGAAATTGACCTCAAAAATTAAATAAGTACATCGTCAGGATACTCCAAAAGAAAATGAGTCATATCAAAATACTTTCGTTTACAAAAAATTAAAGGAGACAATGAAATATTACTCTAGAGTAAATTAAAATTCTTTTTCTAGACTGAGAGACATTTGTCATGTTATATTTTGTCTTGGCTGCATGACATCTAGAATACTGTACCGAGCCTGGGTGTCACATTTTAGAAAGTATTTTAACTAATAAGAACATATTCAGAGGATAAACAAAAGAAAGGCCCTTGAAACCAGGCTTAAGAAAGGACTAGATAAAGGAACTGGGGAATTTTAGAAAATAAATAGAATCCCATTTCTCAGACAGAAAAATTGGAGGACAATGCAATTTCAGTTTCTGATCCTAGAAATATGTATTTAATAACTTTTTAAACCATTTCTCCTAAATGATACCAAATACATGATGAAAATAATTATTAAAAAAAACCCTACATAACAATGAACTACAAAGATGTGAAAGGGATGAGAAACACCTAAGTGGAGGCGACACCTGCCATAATGAAGCTCTAAATCATTTGAAGCATCGAGTAGGAGATAATTAAATGATATAATGTAATGCACTCAAAGCATTAATGGATAAGACCATGACTGGATAAGTTAACATTCCAGGCAGTAAAATTATTTTCTTTTTTTCTCTCTTAGAATCCTTTTTGAAAAAGTACTTTGGGGAAAGAAATTAATAATGAAAATTGCAGGCAGATTTTGGGAGACATATTGCACATCGTTAAGCAGCTCTGATTTCTGAGCTAATGAAGAGCTAAGATCTGTGTATATGTGAATTGCTATTAAACTTAGTGATTTATTTTCCCTGAACTTTTAAATAATATGTATAATTTGTTAATCATTTCCACAAGGGAATCAAGTGAATCTTGGATAATTTAAATCTAGACGGGATTTTAAAAGCTATCAAATCTAAGCCATTTATTTTACAGATGAGGAAGCTGAGGCCCAGAGGTGCTAAGGGACTTTCCTCAGGTCATAAGGTAGGAAGTCGGAGAGGAAGGGTAAGAATCCAGGGTATTCAGGGCAGCTGGGTGACTCAGGGGATTAAAAGTCAAGGCTGGAGACTAGAGGTCCTGGATTCAAATCTAGCCTCTTGCATTACCTAGCTTTGTAACCGTGGATTCCTCTGCCATGGAACCAATACCCAGTATTAATTCTAAGATGGAAGGTAAGGGTTTAGAAGAAATAAAAATGGAGTTTTATTTCTATCACAACATAAACTCTGCTGGTTCAACACTAAGAGTTTGGCATACATATAAGCACAGGCTAACATTTCCACACAGAATGAAAGCATGACAGACATATCCATTCTTTTGCTTGGTTGTGGGTTCAGATTAACGAGAAACAAAAAAGCAAGTCGTCTTCTCTCTTCCCTAATCAGGTTTATTTTCATTCCTAAAGATTTAAATTGCTATATCATCCTTCCACCTGTCTTCTTTGAATAGATTTTATTTAGACTTTCCCACTTATTGACAGCATTAGTATTTATTTTATTAAAATTTCCTTAAACTGTTTTTTTTCATCTGCTAGGAAAATTAAGGGGAATTTATTAGCTGAATTTATGTAAATTCCTCTAGTTCAGTTTTCATTGAGGATAAATTTGTTTTGGATATCTGTTATGACAATTATATACAGCTACATTTTCAACCCTAATGCATTTTTAATAACTTCCTTCAGCAGCTAGTGATTTGAATTTCAAATTTCTTTCTACCAAGAAGTAAAAATTACCGTTTTTATAGCTATTTCATATTAAAAAAATTGATTTATGCAACAAGATCTCTCCTGCAGTAAACATATCAAATGTTTAAACGAGCCCATTAATACCCATAAGGTTTGTAATATTTATGTTCCCTATATAGCATGACAGAATGTTAGAGTTGATAAAGAAACATTTGCTTTCCTAGCTCATTCCACATAGAGCCCTAATTCAGACAGGAAATATTTTATTCAGTTTATTTATTCCCCTGATTTATTGCTACTTTATCCTATGTCATTAGGCCCAAGGGCACAATAATTGAAAAGAAATTAAGGTTTAAAAATAAATGTTAAAAATCTAAGAAAGGAAAAATGGGAGAAACATATTTTTTCCTTTTGGAAGTAATTTTGAAAATAAGGAGAAATGTATTTGATGAAAATATTTGTGTTTTGCAAAAACAGAATCAATATCCATCTACCTCCTGCATTTGAGGACCTTTTGCCCTAGAAATAAGCATTCTTATCCAATGAATAAGGAACTCATCTATTGACCTACATTTAGCTGGCTCCACACCTTGCTGCACATTCATCTTCTCAGATATCTGGAAACATCTTGCTATTGAACACCTACCAAAACATCATGGCCCACACATTTCTCCTATAAGATTAGAATTCAAATCAATACTGCCATTGTTTCTGGAAAGCATATTAGAAACATTAGATTTAGAAGACTTCTTAAAGATCATGGAGTCATATACTCTCATTTTATATATGAGAAAATTGAGGCCAAGAGAAATTAAATTACTTGCTCAAGCACATTAATGTCAAATGTCCTTGTTTTTAGTAGTTTTCAGTCTAAGCAATAAAACGAATTTAAAGAATTGCACTGCTTTTATTCATAAAATCTAGAAGAGGAGAATCCAAATGATGAAACATCCAGAGAACACGATTTATGAGGATTGTTTGGAGGAACTGTCTTCCTTGTGAAATATGGAACCTGAATGGGATCAGAAGGCTCTCAATTGCTATAACTAGACATTCTTACCTTGGGGAAGCATATCCAATTGGAGAATATACTTCCAGCAATGTAAACTTAATATTTCTCTTGATACTTCTGAAATATTTTTAGAAATGGTAAAGTCTCTAAGTTACTGGTATGTTTTCTTTTAAAGAGTAAAAGGCTTTACCCTTTATTTATTACTTTACTATAAGATTTGCATGAATGGATAAAGTGTTTGGACAAGTAGTTCAGTGAATATTTGGGATGGATATTCATTATATATCATTTTGAAGCAAGTAAACGAGAGACATAAGATACTGGGAAGGAGAAAAGAAGAAGGAGGAATACAGCATCAGCCATACCTATCAGAGTTTGTAAGTCTATAGAGCTGAATTCAATTAATAAAGAACTTGTAGTCAGATGAGCTGCTTTTTGGTCCTGGTTTGGCACTTTAGTAGATCCTTATGGGTAAGTCATTATATTTCACCAAGGCTAGCTTTTTTCATCTGTAAAATAAGGGTCATAATACATTCCCTATTTCATTGAGTTGTTGTGAAGGTGATCTAATGAGACTGTGTAAGTAGAGCTCTCTGCATACATTAACCTTTACACAAACATGAGTTATTCTTTTTTCCCATGAAGGGAGAAGAAATAGGTGAGATTCGTAGTTATTGGTAAGAGGAACTAAAAAGTGTGAAAATTAAAAATTTATGTAGTTGATGTTAATGCTGTTATTATATGTTAGGGTAGACAAAAATATTAGTAAGTGAAATTAAAAAAATTGAACATATACCACTGTACATTCATGTATTTACATACTGATCAAGTCATATATATAAGTACCTGTCATTTCAGTATAGATATTGTTATTGCTTGTGTCATGATTTCATTGATGCTGAGAACAGGTGATGCAAAACTTCCCTCTAGATACCATGAATTTTGTAATTTATAATCTGTGGGAGTTGCCTAGGGTTCTGAGCTGTTAAATTATTTTTTGGATGCACATAACCTTTATGCATGAGGATTGAGACTTTGAAGCAGGACTTATCTACTAGAACATGTGATTTTTCAAAGTAAAAGAAGAAAACTGTTTTTAAATGGGGCAAAAAGTCTTAGTCTAATTTGAAAATAGCCCCTAGGAGGGCAGAGTCAAGACAGCTGCTTAGAAAGAACAAAAGTAGATTCTTCTGTCAAAACTGTTTTACACCAATCATAAACAAAATGCTCTAAGGGGGACAGAAAACCAAATATAATAGGACAGACCATGGTACCCTCCTGCCACATTCAAATTAAAAAGTATATTGAGAAGGCTGAATTACCTGGGTTAAGGAAAAGAAAGAAGAAAGGTTCCAGGACCCCTCCCTCACCTATTGTGCTGAGACTAGGGTGGTTGGTAGGATCTCAGGGCAAGGATTTCAGTCTGGAGGGAGTACCTTGCTACCACACTACCACAGCTACTCGAGGCTCAGGGCTCTGACCTCAGCTGGCAGGGAGGCAGCTGGAGGAGACTGGCAGAGAGAAGGGCAGCCTACTTGCAGGATTCAGGTACCACTCCTCTATCTTTGGTCTCTGCCTCTGGAAGTTTTGGCCTCAGGGCACATTCAGCTCTGCAGATCAGCTCAACTTGATCAGGTCTATCAATAGCACAGAGAAGAGGCCCCCTAAGGTCAGAAAAACTCAGTCTCCAACACTCTTCCCCAATCTACTACACTGAGACCCATGATAAGAATCTGGCTGATTGGGATCCCAGGGCAAAGGCTGCAACCATAACAAAGTACCTTGGTATCACCACAGGAAACTCAGGGCTTTGACCAGACAGCTGGCAGGGAGGTAGCTGGCAGAAAGGAAGAGAGGAAGATGAAGGTAATTACCTTCAACTGCCACACATTCACTTTCACTTTCAGTTTCTTCTGGCAGCTAGGGAAAAGCTGGCCTCAGGGCTCATTAATACAATAGGTCAGCTCTGTCAGCCTAATCCAATTCATGAGCAGAGCAGAGAAGAAGCCCCTTCAGGGCAGAAAAACTGAAACTCACAGATACAGCAAATAAAAAGAGGAGCAAGAATACAGCCAATAAGGAGGGGGAAAGAAGGAAAAAATATGAGTAGACAATAGAAAAAGAAAAGATAAATTACAATAGACAGCTTCTATCTAGGTAATGTACAAAAAAAGAGCAAATGAAACAGAGGAGGGCCAAGGAACACCAAGCAAAAATGCAGAAACTCTAGTGAATTGGACTCAGGCTTTGCAAGAACTCAAAACACAATTCAAAAAACAATTAAGTGAGGCTGAAGACAATTGGGAAAAGAACTTAAAAGCAAAACAGGTCATCTGGAAACAGAGGCACATTAGCTAAAACAAGAAAATATTCATAAAATCCAGAATTGACCAGCTTCAAAATAAGGCAAAAAAAGTAAAATATGACATACAAAGAAAAATAGATCAAAAGGAAAAGGAGGATCAAAAAACTAGGGATGAAATTCAGTTTTTAAAAATTAGGATTGAACAACTAGAAGCAAATGACTTTACAAGCCTGCAAGAGTCTACAAAGCAAAATAAATAAAAATGAAAAAAATAAGGAAAATATGAAATACCTCATTGATAAAATAACAGACCTGGAAAATAGATCCAAGAAAGACAATTTAAGAATTATTGGACTACTGGAAAATCATGACAAAGAAAAAGCCTGGACCTCATTCTAAGGGAAATTAACCAGGAAAACTGCCCTGACATTCTTGAATAAGAAGGTAAAGTAGAGATTGAATGAATCCACAGATCATCTCCTATATTAAATCCCCAATTGACAATGCCCAGGAATGTTATAGCCAAGTTCAAGAACTTCCAGACAAAGGAAAAGATACAACAAGTGTAATGGGGATAATTTGAGGAAAGGTGTGTGGTACAAGGGAATTTTGAAAGGAGGTTGTCAGGGACTTGCTAGGTGGGTAATCTAGGTTACAGGTAGGCTGGAATAAGGAGATTCAGGATATAATAGGACTGAAATCAGGAGTATAACACTGAAAGGAACAAGATCTTCAGGGAGAGGGAGAATTAATCTAAACAGGCAAAGACAGCAGGGCTTATAGACTAGGACTTAGACTTAAACACAAACTGAGGGAAATAGACTGAACTGAAATTAACTACAGGCTTTAGTTAATTTCACAGGAAGGGACTTGTTTTGAAGTTACACCTTCCTTCAAGATGGATACCCCAGCTTCCCTTCAAGTCCAGAGTATGTTGTTTCTTTCCCTCTTCTTCCCTCTCTTAATAACTAACTGACAAATTAACTAATAGGTCTGTTGAAACACAAAAGGGTTTATTATCTTTAAGGATGATTAGTCAGGAAAGTGGATTGAGGAAGCCCTAACAGTTGTTCACAGGAACCTCAGGTGGGGGAAGGGGGGCAGAGATGGAGTCTGAGCAAGGTCCTGCCTTAGCTCAACTTTCAAGGTGCTCGTGATGTCTAAAGGGAATAAAATGATGACTAACCAATTTCTTTAGATAAGATACTGTCAAATTATAGTTAAACCCCTCACAGATTTGAACTACTCTTTAATTTACTCTCCTTATTCACTCCACAGACATATAAGGTAAGGGAAGGAAGGTAGGAAATAATATAGAGAATGAATATACAAAGGGTTTATCTAAATTAACAATTCTTAAATAAACATTTAAAAGCTAGACTAAATTTCAATTCTACAGATAGGCAAGGAAGCAGCTCAGCTGGTCAGAAACTCTCTCCACGAGATTCCTCAAAACCAGCTGACTCCTCTCCCTCAAGATTCCAAACCCCTAACTGATTTCAGAACTCAGCCAAAGCTTGAAAAAACTATCATGACCCCCTCTCTCTGTACTACACAAGCTGCTAAAAAGAAACAGTTTAGATATTGTGGAGCCACAGTTAGGATTACACAGAACCTGGCTGCACCCACATGAAGGACCAGAAGGCATGGGATTTCAGAAAGCCAGGGAACTGAGTCTACAACCAAAAATCACCTACCCAGCAAAAATGACTATATTCTTGCAGGGGAAAGTATGGTCATTTAATAAAATAGAAGATTTCCAAGCATTCCTGAAGAAAAGACCAGACTTAAACAGAAAATCTGATCCCCAAATACAGAATTCAAGAGAATTATCAAAAGATAATTAAGAAAGGGAAAAAAATTGTTTTAAAGGACCCAATAAGTTAAAATGATTTGTATTCCTATATGAAAAGATGATATTGGTAACTCTTAAAAATTATCATCAGGGTAGCTAAAAGAAGTATACTTAGAGGGTACAGTGGCAAACTGTATAGGATGAAATGTCAAAAATAGATCTAAAAACTAGGGGTAAAAAAGAAGATAATGGTGAGAAATGGGAAAAGAGAAAAAATGTGGTAAATATATATTTCATAAAGAAGTACACAGGGGGAGAGGGAAAAAAACCAATACAATGGAAGGGTAGAACAGGTTGGCAACAGGTAATATTTAAATCTTACGCTCATTGGAATTGACTCAGAGAGGGAAGAACAATCAGATCCATTGGGGCAGAGAATTGTATCATGCCTTATAGAGAAGTAGGAGGGTAATAAACAGACTGGTGGGGAGGGGAGCAATACAAGAGAGGAAGAGGTTGGGGGTCATTTAAAAGGAACTATAGTAAGAGGGGAATAATAAGAGGGGAGGGGTGGGAAGGTGAGTAACATTGGGGAGGGGAAAGGGGGAGACTAAATTATAATTCTTTCCACATGATATGATGGTCTATTTAAAGGTCCTAGAGAATTAACTAAAAAGCTAGGGGAAATTATCAACAACTTTCACAAAGTTGCAGGATACAAAATAAACCCACATAAATCGTCAGCATTTCTATATATTTCCAAAACAACTCAGCAGAAATTCCATTTAACATATTTATGAATCTCTTTGCCAAGACAAACACAGGAATTAAATGAATGGAACTACATAACACATTCCACACAATTAACACAAGGTCTAAATAATTGGAAAATGATATTAATTGCTCATTGGTAGGATGAGCTAATATAATAAAAATGACAATCCTTTCCAAAAACTCTGACAAAGGTCTAATTTCTCAAATATATTAGGAGCTAAGTCAATTGTACAAAAACAATCAGGCCATTCCCCAATTGACAAAAGGGCAAGGGACCTTAATAAACAGTTTTCAGATAAAGAAATCAAAACTATCAATAAGCACATGAAAAGTGTTCTAAATCTCTCATAATTAGAGAAATGCAAATCAAAACAACACTGAGGTACAATCTGACACCTAGCAGATTGGTTGATGTGACAGCAAAGGAAAGTAATAATGTTGGAGAGGATATGGCAAAATTGGGACACTAATGCATTGCTGGTGTAGCCATGAATTGATCCAACCCATCTGAAAGGCAATTTGGAATTATGCCCAAAGGGCTTTAAAGGACTGCTTGCCCTTTGATATAGCCATACCACTGCTGGATTTGTACTCCAAAGAGTTAATAGGGGAAAATATATGCACAAAAATATTCATAGTTGAGCTCTTTGTAGTGACAAAAAATTGAAAATGATGGTTTGTCCATTGACTGGGGAATGGCTGAACAAATTATGGTATCTGATGCTTATGGAATACTATTGTGCTGAAAGCAATAATAAACTGGAGGAATTTCATCTGAACTGGAAAGACCTCCAGGAATTGATGCAGAGTGAAAGGAGCAGAACCAGGAAAACATTATACATAGACATTGATACACTTTGGCGCAATCGAATGCAATGGACTTCTCTACTAGTAGCAATGCAATCAATGATCCAGGACAATTCTGAGGGACATAGGAGAAAGAAAGCTATCCATATCCAGAGAAGAACTATGGAAGTAGAAACGCAGAAGAAAAACATATGATTAATCACATGGTTCAATGGGTATATGATTGGGGATGTTGACTTTAAATGAACATTCTATTGCAAATATTAATAATATGGAAATAGGTTCTGAACAATGATACATGTAAAACCCAGTGACAATGCTTGTCAGCTCTGTGAGAGGAGAGAGAGAAGGTGAGGGAAAGGATATGAATCATGTAACCATGAGAAAATATTCTAAATTAATTAAATTAATTAATTAAAAATAGCCCCTAATATCTGTTCTTCATGAGGACTCATACTTCACTCTTTAACATGGAAGGAATGATTTAAGATTAATGTTTTCCTTAACATTTGATCATAGCAGCTTGAATAAGTTAAAATTCCATAGGGTTTCCTAAATTAGTTGAAAACTGAATTAGTCTACTATGAGTTACCTTGTGTAAGTTGCAATTATGAAACATTAATCTTCATAATCCTGGTATGATAAAAGTAATGTTTTAGGGGCTGTGTAGTGATTCCAGGTATTAAGGTGCTTTGGCGAACCTTTGCTTGCAAGTCAATGAAATCTATAACATTACTTTCTATTAAGAAACCACACCATTAAAATTTACTCTACTAGTTTTAATCCTCTCCTGCTATCGTTTTACAGCACGTGGAAAGAAAACAGAAAAACAAAAAACCCAAACCAAACAAACAAAAAAATCCCAACCCTCATGTATATTTTTGCTGGAAGCATTTTTTATTCACAACTTGCTTACATGAATTGGTATCCAATAACAAAGATCAAAATATTGGCCTCTGGCCAATCAAGCTTATTGGTTATTTATAGTGTAACTCAATGGTAAGGGTTACACATCTACTGACAGCCTAAGAATACAGCTAGTGATTTCCTATCAAACAGACTCTAGAACAAGGATAAGACATTTCTTTAGCCTCCAGTGTCGGTAGCAGAGGTAAACTGTGCTTATGAGCACTACTTTCCTTTTAAAATTAGGAGAAAAAAATAAAGGAGAGAAGAAAAGACCTGACGAGAATGCAAGAAAGAAGAAATAGGAAAAGACAGGAAGTTAAGGGATGAAAAGGGAGAGACATTTTAGACACTGTCCAAAAGGTCACCTAGGAGTAAACTTTTTACAGCTTATCTACCTAGCTATAGGCTTTTAAATGATGAGAGAAAGCACTGAACTCTAATAACTTGGCATATGTTAAGAGAGTTTTTGAAGTAAAAAAAAAACCACCTTTTTATTTTCAATAATATGGCCTTCCCTCATGTCAAAGGATGACTTCAGGGATCAGGGAGAATTTTGTGTCTATGATGTGAATTTAGTAAATGTTCATAAAAACAGAGGCTGGAAAAAGGATGGGAGTAGGAAATGGAGTTATTATATCAGAAATGTTGCTAAAATTTTGGAGAAATCAAACACTGTTTATAGTTAAAACCAAAGTAACAAAGGCACAATTAACCTTAACAGAAAAATGTGTCTACTCAGCACCTTTGAAAATGATCTGGCTGATTCATGAGGCATCTCAGTTTGCAAAGTAGCAATAAAAGTATTTCTTTTATTTTCCAAAGATACTTCTGGCATTCAGACCAGATGATTAAAGTAAAGGGGGAAAATAACTTTTACACTTTATCACAATGAGGACATTTTATCATGGTGATGGCATTTTTACCTCTGCAGATTTCATCTATCAAAAGAAAATTTTCCACCAGTTGCTGTCAGGGATTCAGCTATTCCCCATGGCTTTAGAAAACTCTGACTTACCTTATGAAAGTTTCTGAAATAAGCTGCCTTTTCATCTGGAAATTTTTCGAGCCTCCTGGGTCCCTTGCTGGATGCCTTCTTGAAAACCAACCAACAACGTCTGAAAATCTACAAGCATATAAAGGAATCTTATTAGTCTTTTTACTTAAACAAGCTTATTAGCATTAGAAATCAAGTTCATATGAGTCAATTAATCCATTCTAAAGAAATTGCAATAAAGAAAATTCTTTTGATAGAGAATGCATTTCTTTCCAACGACGCAAATTTTTGTCATTTGCTAATTTAATTCTTAAATTAAATTTTATAAATCTTATGGGACAATTGTAAGAAACTTATGAGAAAGAACACTATCCACATCCAGAGAATGAAATATGGGAGCAGAAAGACAGAAGAAAAAACATTCCCTTGATCCCATGGTTAAATGGGGATATGATTGGGGATGTAGACTCTAAATGATTGCTCTTTTGCAAATATTAATAATATGGAAATAGGTCTTGAATAATAATACATGTAAAACCCAGTTGAATTGCTCGTTGGCTATGGGAGGCAAGAGTGAGGAAGGGAGGGAAAGAACATGAATCATTTAATCATGGAAAAATATTCTCAATTAATTAACTGTATTAATTAATTTAAAAGATATCTAAATTCATAGTAGAATATCAGTTAGTTTCAAAAATTTGCCAGCTTGGGTATATTAAAGGACCTGTATGTTTTCACCTATCGCAATAAAAATATCGCATTTTCCCACTTATTTTATTGTTAGACAACTACTTATCAATGAATTTCTCCATTTTCTTTCTGAATAAGTTAAATTCATAGGTGACTCAGAACCTCCTTATGAACACCTTTTGGAAGTAAAATCTATTTTGACTTTTTACTCCCTTCTGGTATATATTCTTGAATGGAGATGTTTAAAAGTACCCAAATTATTCCAAGACAGGAATCTAGAAGAAAAAAGCAATGTGAATAGCTAATTTGCTACTTGGACAAGACAATGATCAGCCAGTTATATTTTGTACTTCATCACGAGGCAACCAATTCCACGTTGGAATGCTTAAGTTGTTAGTAATGTTTTCTTTATGTTGAAGTAAAACTGTCTCTCTGCAACTGCCACCAATTTTTTCTAATTATCTCTGTGGTCAACTAGAACAAGTCTAATCTCCCTTCCAAATAGCAGCCTTGCAAATGCTCCTGTTCTAGCTATGAGAGCCCTTGGTGTAAACATTCCCTTTACTCAAATCTCAACCTTTCTCTAATTTTTAATCATACACATTTAGTTGTTTGAATCAGACAAAGTTGAAATGCTTTCCAAAAGCATTTCAGGGGAAAAAAAACCTTCTCATTTCCTTCAACTGCCCTCTGAAAAGATTTGTTGTCTACATTATGGTGACAAGTACTAACAATCATACGCCAGTAGTTGTATAAACCAAGACAGTTAATCAGGACTATGACCTTCCTTGTTTTGTCCTCTGTGCTTCTAATAATGCACTCAAAGGTCTCATTAATTTGAAGGGGTTTCTAAGTCACATGGGTAGCATTCTACCAGGTCTTAATTGCATCATCTATTGGTCCCTATCTTTCTGTACTTTTACTCAAAGAATTAAATAATTTTTTTTTACTAATGCCAATGGAAGACTTTTTATATTTCTTCTTATTCAATTTTGTCTTATTATAACTATTCCATTAAGTCTATACTATTGGGATTTGCTTGGATAATGACTGACATTTAATATATCAATTAACTTCTATATCTTTTCTATTTTTCAAAAGAACAACATGGCATCTATATCTTCTTTCAAGTCATCAATGAAAATATTTTCCAACAATCCTGGATGTCACTATTTACTCTATTAATCTTTTTTAAATTATACTAGTGTTTTTCCAGATTATATGCCAATATAATTTTTCATTATTTGTTTTCCTATATTTTATCAACCCTCCCCCTCCCCAAGAAAGCAGGTAATATGATATAGGTTGTGTGTGTGTGTGTGTGTGTGTGTGTGTGTGTGTGTGTGTATGGAGAGAGAGAGAGAGAGAGAGAGAGAGAGAGAGAGAAATCATGTAATGCATATTTCCATGTTCATCATGTTGTTCAAGACACATATTGCTGACACTAGAGAAAAATTCATGGAGGAAATAAAGTAAAGAATGGTATATTTCAGTTTGCATTCAATCTCCATCTATTCCCAATATGGTGATAGATATCCTTTTTTATTTTTTTTTGTCATGGGTCTTTCAGAGTTGTCCTGGATCCTTGCCTTGTTGATAATAGTTGTCATTCACAGTTGATCATCATACATTGTCGTTATGTTATACAATGTTCTCTTTGTTTTGCTCAGTTCACTTTGCATCAGTTCATAAGTATTTCCTGTTTTGTGTGTTTTTCTTATCTGTCATTTCTTATGGCATATCAGTATTTTACTACAAGCATATGCTACAACATTTTCAGCCATATCCTGATTGATGGACATCCCTTCAGTTTCCAGGTCACTATCACCAAAAAAAGGGATGCTATAAATATTTTTGAACAGGTCCCTACTTTTGCCTTATCTTTAATGTCTTTGGAATGCAGACCTATTAGTAGTATTACTGGATCAAAGGGTATGCACAATTTTTTGCCTTTGGGGAATGGTTTCAGATTACCCTCCAGATTGGTTGTATTAGTTTGTAGCTCCACCAGTTGTGTATTAGTATCTCAGTTTCCCTATACCCTCCAACATTTACCATTTTCCATTTTTGCCATTTTAGCCAGTCTGATGTTTGTAAGGTGGCACATCAAAAATGTTTTAATTTCCATTTATCTAGTCAATAGCAATTTTTTCATATGACTAAAGACAGTTTAAATTTCCTTATTTGAAAATTACCTGTTCATATCCTTTGCTCATTTGTCAACTGGGAAATACTTTGTATTATTATAAATTTGACTTAAATATTTTCCCCAGTTTGTTGTTTGCTTTTTAATCTTGGTTGCATAGCTTTTATTTGTGCAGAAACTTTTTAAATTTGATGTAAAGTTATCTATTTTACATCTCATAACATTCTCTAGGCTTTGTTTTGACCTAAATTCTTCCCTTATCCATTGGTCTGACAGGTAAACTATTTTGTGCTCCCCTATTTTCTTTATGATAACATCTCTTATTTCTAAATCATGCATACATTTTCACTTTATCTTGGTATATGGAATGAGGTTCTGGACTATGTCTAATTTCTGTCATATTGTTTTTCAGTTTTCCCAGCAGGTTTTGTCAAGTAGTGAGTTCTTCTTCCAAAAGCTTAGATCTTTGGGTTTGTCAAACAAATGGAAATTTACCATTGTGTGTTGAGTACCTTATCTACTCCTTTGGTCCTCCAATCTTTTTCTTAGCCAGTACCAGTTTGCTTTGAGGATTGCTGCTTTATACTATAATTTGAGATCCTGTATAGCTAAGCCACCTTCTCCCCTTCCTTCATATTTTAAAAAATTAATTCTCATAATAGATTTTGAACAATGATACATGTATAACTTAGTAGAATTACTCGTCAGCTCAGGGAGAGTGAAGGGAAAAGGGAAGGGAAAGAAGATGAATCATACAACCATGGAAAAAATTCTAAAATAATTAATTAAAAAATAAAAGACCTAAGGAGAAGGGGGAAAATTAATTTCTTTTATAAAATTCTAGGTGTTTTATTTTTCCAAATGAACACTCTATTAATATTAATTAAAATTCTGTTTTTAGTCACTCATAAGTTCTTATAGTCAAATTACTGAACACTTTAAAAGTCAAAGGTTTTCTATTTGCCTATATGATATTGGCACTTGAAAATTCAATTTAGCTATTAATTATAAGCCATTTTTATTGTATTCTCTTTGTTTCCTGCATTTACCTTGTATTGCCCTAGGATAAGTAGAAGCATCTTGATTGGAAGGGTTTTATATCTTTTCTTCCAAAGTATACTGTGTTATGCTATGCTTTCCTGGGAACTCTGCTAGAACTATAGTGAAAAAATATAAATCCTTGACACTCCCAAAGTCACGAAATCCTCTTTCAATCAAGGAGAAGAAAAAGAAAATAATCATGCTGAAAATGAGATACCCCCCACATATACATACACAAATAATTCCTTTTTAGGAGCTTGGCTCCAGGCTTCTACTGATAAACTGTTACACACTTGAATCTTTGGTTCCAAAGTGACTAACCTTTATAACAGATGACTCATAGGGTGCAACCAAGTTTCTTCAACTAATCCTGACATATTCCAGTGCACACTCACTAGATTTCATTCAAAGGCACTTAAACTGATAAATATCTCATTCACTTTTATTCTAAAGCCTATAATTGATTGATTTAATAGACAATTGTTCTCATATATGGTATAAGGGCACAGTATCTTAATACATACTTTAAATGAGATGGTATGATTTGATTGATTAACTCAATCATTACCCATCCCTATACTGAGAATCAAAAGATATAGTTCTACTTCTCTCTCAAGTATTTATTATCTGTGAAGTGGAAGTTGAATCAGAAGACCTCTGAGATTTCTCCCAGCTCTAAATCTATGTTTTGATGCTTGAACTTTGAGTACTCACTTAATTGCTTTAAGCATCAATTTGTTCATCTATAAACCAGAGGTAATAAAACTGTCCTGTTACACTTATGACCAAGGTCAGTTTAAGAATAAATTGAGAGCACAGATGTGAAAAGTCTTTGAAAATAAAATCTTATAAAAATGTAAAATACTAGAATTTTCTCCCTCCTCATTTCTACCTTCTGATTTCTCTGGTTTCTAAGTTCAAACTGAAATTCCACCTTCAACAAGATACCTTTCCAAATCCTTCTTCATGTTAATATCTCCCCTTTGTTGATCATCTCCAATCTATACTTAATATACTTTTTGTATATAGTTGTTCTCAAGTTGTCTTCTCCATTCCATTCTGAGCTATATGAGAGAAGGGACTGACTTTTCCCCTTTCTTTACAAACTCCCTCAGTATTTCGCACAGTTTATGGTACACAGTAAAAGCTTAATAAATGCTTGTTAATTGATAGTACTTAATGAATTATCTTATTCCTTTGATTTTCTGAACTTTTTTTCACTGGTCCAATGGAGGGAAGCCTCTTTGCTCCTGCCAAAGCTGTTTTTAGTTCCTGTTACTTTGATAATGTCAATATTCCTTTAAGGTCATTGTTAGCAGGATATTTTTTAGGACAGTGGGTTTTGCTGAGATAGTTATGGACTTTGATTACTTATCTAAAAAATGCCACCAACATATATTTCATAGTTAGACTATAGATGCCTTGAGAAGTAATACAAAACATCTATAAAACTATGAAATTATTTGGGAATTGAAAGATAAATTTGTAGTCATAGAGGATCCAAATTTTGTTTCTTTTCACTGCTTAACAAAGGCCCCCAAATCACAATTTTCAAAGTACTTTCATGTAGAATAATAATTTATTATTAGGTTTATGTAGTTCTGTAAAACTGATAATATACTTTCTTCATGATAACCCTGTTTTGCCATTACAGAAAACAGACTCCAACTTTTTCCTCTTCAGTCAGCCCCATTGTCTTCCAAATGTCTCTTATTATTTTCTAGCATTCCAAAGGCAGGGAGAGATATTAAGTACTTTTCATATACCTTTCTTAAAGCTTGATCAGTTGTTTTCTAATTTTAAACTCCCTATTCTGCTTTCTTTTTTTCCCATTAAGGGAGAGGACATGTACAAAAATATTTATAGCCATGTTCTTTATGCTAGCAAAAAACTGGAAAATGAGGGTATGCCCATCAACTGGGGAATGGCTGAACAAATTGTGGTATCTGTTTGCAATGGAATACTACTGTGCTTAAAGGAATAATAAACTGGAGGAATTCCATGTGAATTGGAAAGTCCTCCAGGAATTGATACAAAGTGAAAGGAGCAGAACCAGGAAAACATTGTGCACAGAGACTGATACACTGTGGTAAAATCGAATGTAATAGACTTCTCTACAAGTAGCAGTTCACATGGAACACCAACAGATACCACAATTTGTTCAGCCATTCCCCAATCGAAGGACATCCTGATGAAAGATAGTATAGAAGAAAAAAAAGATAGTATAGACCCATGTAGGTGAAGATAATGAGAAGTAATACATTGCTTTGTGTGTGCTGGAGGGGCTGGTGCATTCCCCCTCTCTACCACGTTTACAGACAATGTTTACATGCACTATCCTTCTGCCCAGGAGCCAAATGTGAGCACTTCCACCCTCCACTGTCTGGGATAATGAGGAGTGGGGAGGGGTATCACAGGCAGCTTGAAGATGCAGTTTAAGCATACAATCTCATCAGTACTTAACATAAATGCACCAAATGTTATAAGCTCTAGATTTTTAAAGGTGTAAACAAAGTTGCTTATGGAGGAAATAGACAATAAATTTATACTAGTGGGAGACTTCAACCCCCTATCAGAACTAAATAATATCTAACCAAAAAAATAAATAAGAAAGTACCAAAGGAAGTGAATGAAATTGTAGAAAAGTTAGATTTAATAGATATTTGAAGAAAAATAAATGAGGAAAAAAAGGAAATATGCCCTCTTTTCTGTAGCACATGGTACATACAAAAAAATTCACCATGTACTAAGGCATAGAAACTTTACAACCAAATACAGAAAAGCAAAAATAATAAATATAACATTTTTGGGATAATAAAGCAATAAAAATAATGAACAAAAGTTCATGGAAGTGAAAATTTAAAAAATATTTGGAAACTAAACAATCTAGTTTTCCAAAATGGATGGATCAAAGAACAAATCATGGAAATAATCATTGATTTCATTGCAGAAAATGACAATGAAGAGACAACAGGGGATATTTATATCCCTGAATGCTTACATCAATAAAATAGAGAAAAGGTAGACCAATGAATTTGGCATGCAATTAAAAAAAACACCTAGAAAAACAATAAATTAAATATCCATGATTAAAGACTAAGTTAGAAATCCTAAAAATCAAAGGAGAAGTTAATAAAAATGAAAGTAAAAGAACTGCTGAACTAATAAATAAGATTAGGATTACATTCTATGAAAAAAACAAAATAGGTAGACCATTGGTTAATTTGATTAAAAAAAGGAAAGAAGAAAATCAAATTACCAGTTTAAAAATGAAAAAGGTTAATTCATCTGCATTGAAGAGAAAATTAAAGCAATCATTAGGAGCTATTTTTCCCAATTATTGAAAAAATATGGAAATTATATGACAATAAATCTAGATGAAATGGATGAATATTTATTTAAAAATAAATTAGTCCAGATAAACAAAAGAAGAAATAGAATACTTATGTAATCCCATCTCAGAAATAGAAATTGAACAAGCCAAAAATTAATTCCCTAAGACAAAATTCCCAGGGCCAGATAGATTTAAAAGTTAATTCTACCAAACATTTAAAGAACAATTAATCCCAACACTACATAAACAATCTGGCAAAATAAGAAAAGAAGGAATCCTATAAAATTCTTTTTATGACACAAATGTAGAGCTGATACCTAAGCAAAGAAGACCAAAAACAGAGAAAGAAAATTACAGATCAATTTCCTTAATGAATATTGATGCAAAGATCTCAAATAAAATACTAGCAAAGAGACTATAGCAAATTATTATTCACTATTCCCAGGAATACAAGGCTAGTTTATTGTTAGGAAACTATCAGTATAATTGGTCATTTCAATAATCAAACTAAGAAATCACATGATTATCTCAGTAGACGCAGAAGCCTTCAAAAATAAAAAAAAATCCATTTCTATTTAAAATAGAAAGTAAAGAAATAAAAGGGCAGTAAATTTGTAATTAGTATCTGACTGAAAAAATCAGGAAGTATCACCTGGAATGGAGATAATTTAGAAGCTTTCCCAATAAGATCAGGAGTGAAATAAGGATACCCTTTGTCACCAGTATTATTTAATACTGTGCTAGAAGTGCTAGCTTTAGCAATAAGAGAAGAAAACGAAATTGAAGGAGTGAAAGCAGGCAAAGAGGAAAATAAACTATCACTCTTTGTGGATGATATGATGGTTGAAATAATAAATTTAGCAAAGTTTCAGGATGCAAAACAAACCTACATAAGTCATCAGCATTTCCAACAAAGTCCAACAGCATTAAGTAGAAAGAGAAATTCCATTTAAAATCATTCTAAACAATATAAAATATTTGGGAATCTATTTGTCAAGACAAACACCAAAATTGAGTGAACACAATTATAAAACACTTGCCACACAATCTAACCAATTAGAAAAATATTAATTGCAAATAAGTAGGCCAAGCTAATATAATAAAAATGACAATCCTATTTAAATTAATTTACTTATTTAGTACCATACCAAAAATATCTTATAGAACTAGAAAAAATAACACCAATATTCATGAATATCAAGAGAAATAATGAAAAATATGTGGATGGTGGTCTACCAGTACAAGATCTTAAAATGTACTATAAAGCAGTGATTATCAAAACAATGTGATACTGACTAAAAGACAGCATGGTGGATCAGTGGAATAGACTAGGGGTAAATGGCCTCAGCAATTTAATGTTTGATACCCCCAAAGATACCAGCTTTTGTGATAAGAACTCTTTGACAAAAATTGCTGGGAAAATTGGAAAACAGTATGGCAAAACTTAGGTATAGTTCAATATCTCATACTTTAAACCAAGATAAGGTCACAATGAGCATATGATTTAGATATAAAGGGTGATATTATAAGTAAATTAAGGGAATATAGAATAGTTTATCTGTTAGATCTATGGAAAAGAGAAGAATTTATGACCAAACAAGAGATAGAGAACATTGTAAGGTGTAAAATTAATAATTTTGATTAAATTAAATTAAAAAGTTTTGTACAAACAAAACCAATGCAATGAAGATTTCTACAAATTGGGGGAAAATTTTGGTAACAAATTTCTCTGATAAAGGTTTCAATTCTCAAATATAAAAAGAAACACATCAAATTTATAACATTAAAAGCCATTCCCCAATTGACAAATGATCAAAGGATATGACTAAGCAGTTTTCAGATGAAGAAATCAAAGCTATCATTAATCATATGAAAAAAAATGTTCTTAATCCCCCTTGATCAGAGAAATTCAAATCAAAACAACTCTGAGGTGCCATCTCACACTTAGCAGATAGGCCAATATAACAGTAAAGAAAAATGATAAATGTTGGAGAGAATGTGGGCAAAATTGGGACACTAATGCATTCCTAGTGGAGTTGTGAATTGATTCAAACATTCTGGAAGGAAAATTAGAACTATGCCCAAAGGGCTATAAAACTGTGCAGATCATTTGATCCAGTAATACTACTACTAGGCCAGTATTACAGAGATTTTTAAAAAAGAGGGAAGGCCCACTTGTACAAAAATATTTACAGCTGCTCCTTTTGTGGTAGTAAAGAACTGGAAATTGAAGGGATGCCCTGGATTGGGGATTGGCTGAACAAATTGTGATATATGATGAAGATGGAATACTATTATGATATAAGGAATGATGAAGAGGAATGATTTCAGAAAAAAATGGAAAGACCTTCATGAACTGATGTAGAGTGAAATAAGCAGAACCATGAGAACATTATACACAGTAACTGCAATAATGTGGAATAATCAGATGTGATAGACTTAGTTACTCTCAGTAATACAAAGATCTAGGACAATTCTGAGGTACTTGGTACCAAGGAGGCTATCTACCTTCAGAGGAAGAACTAGTGAAGTCAAAAGGCAGATGAAAGGACACATTTTTTCTATTGTTTACTTGGGTTTATATCTGAGTGTTTTGGTTTCATAAAATTACTCACAAAAATTAACAATACGAATAAAATAAAACTAAATAAATATTCAGGACGTAGCCTAATTGGAATTGTAACAATATTATATGTGATTTATTAAATATATTATGTTGCTTTTGTATCAAGTTCCTCAAATTTTCACTTAATTTCTAAGGTAGTTGTCAATAAAATGAACTAAGGACAAACCTATAACAGTATAGTGAATGCTAACCACAGACTTCCAACTGGAAGATACTTTGAAGATTATTTCTTTCATGAGGTTTTCCAGCTGAGAAATCTAGGCCCAGAGAGGGCAAGTTACCTGTTCATGCTTATACAAGACCAAAGAACACAGCTGGAAATCTAAAACCAGGCTTGACTTCCAAGTCTAATTCCCCTTTCACTATACTAAGTTACATCTGATATTTATGCCAGACTTTTAGATGTTTCCCAAATTGTTAAAGAAAAATAGGTAACTTAAAAGTCATGACACAATTCCAATTGGAAAATGAGTTAAGAAATTGTGGTATATGAATGTAATGGGACATTATTATTATTATTCCACAAGAAATTATGAAAAATATAGATTACAGGAATCTGAGAAGACTTGTGGAACTGACATTGAGTGTAATCAATAAAATCAGGAGAACAATTTTCATGATAATCACAATAATGCAAAATAAAACAACTTTCTAAGACTACAGAATGCTGATTTAAAATGCACACACACACACACACACACACACACACACACACACACACACACACACAAAGGTAAGCACTGAAGAAAGGAATCAAGCCTTGGTTTCCTTACTCAAAATCTAGTATCTTTTATTTTTATTTTTCAACTAAATTATGCAATCTCTTACAGATCTAAAAGATGTCAGATCAATGAGTACAGGAACTATATAATTTTTTCTTTGAATTTGTCCCCCAGCACTCTAAAAAGGAAAGGTGCTTAATAAATGTTCCTTGAATGGATTTGAACTAAATATTACTGTGCTAAGCTACTGATAAACAAACTAACATGGGTGAAGTATTAATCTTCCCCCAGAGGAGTCTATCTTAGATGCCACAAATTGATAGCAGCAATTAATTAAGTGCAATGTCTTTTATTAGTACTACTTACTTTGTAAGCAGTCCCTTGGTCAGTCAAATAGCTTTAATTAATTGCTTACTAAATGCCTAGTATTGTGCTAAGTGCTAAAGATACAAAGAAAGGCAAAAACATGGTTTCTTTCTTCAAAAGCTCACATTCTGATGAAGGAAACATGCAAAACACTGTACATTCAAAATATATTCAGTGTAGGAAGAAGCAGGACATTACTATTTTTCTCCACCAATATCTCTATTTCTGTCTCTGTCTCTGTCTTTCAAAAAATAGTAAAAACGGTTTAGGGGAAATGTATTTTGAAATGTATATTTTATATAAAGTAGTCAGATTTGGATCATCAGTGTTTAAAAGCTTTAATACTTCAATATGTAAAAATTTGCTTAGACCACTATTTCATCTTTGTTATCATTCATTTAAAATGTTGCTTATAAGTTATTCATTTTTTCTGTATCTTTTTCTTATAATGGAATGCCATTCAATGCTCTGATTTTTCTGCAATAAGAGAAAAATTTTCCAATTCTAAAATATGAATTTCAACTCATGCAGATAATTGTTAGCATTTGTAGAGTCTTATTTACAAAGTATTTTATCTTTGCTATCTAGTTTTGAGATAACACATAATGAAAATCAATAAATATGAACAAAAACAAGGAAATTGGTAAGGGATAGGAAGGTAGTTCTTTATAGCACTTATCTCTATCTTTTCCCACAAATGCTGATGAATAGGAGGATAATAAGTTTATCATTGAATCATCAGTTATACACAACAATATTAAATAATAACAATAATAAATATTCAATAAACAAGAAAACAACTTCATGGAGGATATAGATTATATTTCCTTTATTGCTTTATGTCTTTCAGAACAATCTTAAAGTTACGTTGGGGCCATCTTCATCATGAAAAGATTTATTCTCCATGAATTAAATAAGGCAAAAGACGTGTCAATAGATTTCTCACAAATGTTAAAATCCCAGCCTCTATCTGAGAAAAAGTAACAAAGAAATATTCGATAAGGGTAACAAACCAATACATGTTAGATACAGGATTTGAACCTGGCTCTGGGATCTGCTCTAGCTACTATGTTACATTACTTCTCATGTGAACTTTATTCATTTCTGAATCAAGTCAAAATAAACATGAACTTGTTTATTTGAAAATTAATCTAATGTTGAAAATTTATATGTATTTATATATGTATATATCCAACTGAATAAATCAACATATTTTAAAAGATGCCTAATTATTCATCTTGGCAGCTGCATATGTAATCAATCACTAGGGCAAAAACATTTTTATCAGTTAAAGTCAGGATGAACTTGAATAAAATTATAATCTAATTTTGTTGTTATTCCTCTGTGAGGCTGAAAGAACATCAAATTTAAAGTCAGAAGATGAGTTTTTATCCAATTCTCCAATTTTATACTTGTATGGCATCAAGTATGCAGCTTAATTCAGTTGATTCTCTGAACCTCCTTCCCTATCTCTAATTGAGGGGTCAGACTAAACAGTCTCCAAAGTTCTCCTCAACCCCCATTCTTATCAATGAGAGTTAAATTAATAAGAAGCCTAATGATTACATTTACCATAAAATCATAAATGTAGAGCATAATTCAGAAGCCATCTATTTTAATGCCTACTTTTATAGATGAGGAAACTGACATCCAGTAAGATTACAGAATTTGCCCAAGGACACAAATAGCCTCAAAATGTGATAGAGAAGATTAGACTTCCTTTCAAAATCATTACTGATTATTATCTTCCCTAAATTTATTTAATAAAAATATCTGTCAAAGAAAAATATTACGTAGCTATAGAAGCTACCAAGGCATGGTAGGTAGACAGCTCTACTTGAAGTCAGAAAGACTTGGGTTCAGATCAGTTTTGTTTATTACCTTGGGCAAGTCACTTAAACTCCTAAATCACTAAAGTATTTCAGTCAACTCACTAGGGATATTTCCTGAATGTTCTCCATTCTGATCAAATCAGACATCACAATTGCTTCTAATATGAAATGGATTATGACTATCCTGAATTATAACAACTGACATGTATGGAGGACTTTGTGTATAATATGTCACTGGTGTCTCACAATAACTAGTGAGGGAGAGAGTAGTTTTGTTTTTTTTTACATTTTATTTACATTTGCATTTTACATCTGTGGAAAACTGAGTTGGAGAGGTTAAGTGACAGTGACTGAGGTCACCCCAAAAGTAGCATTTTTAACTTTAAAACTAATTTAAAATTAATACTTTTTGAGTCCAAATATACCTCTCTATTTACTACAGCAGACCTCCAACAATAAGCCCCATTAGCAGTTCAGGAAATGCTAGAGAGGAAATAAACTAGAGAGAATGGGGAAAGAAAACAGAAAAAAAAGAAAGAAGTGGAATGAAATACAGGGCCCTTCACTGGTATCACTAAACCTCCCAACGCTTTCCCCCCTTTTTTTAATGTTTCTAGTCTCACATTTTACATCATAGCAGCCTGCAGAGAAGAAAGTCTTTATTGGCAGATGGTGACACTTTGCAGCTCCGATTCAACTTATTTTGTTAAAAGAAAAAAACTGCATGGAAGTCAGGCTTGGACAGTATGGGCTTTGTACAGTCAAAGTCAACTCAAATTGAGCATGAGTCAGCAGTGAAAGTCTATCTGCAAAATCAAACTAAGTGCTGGGAAGTTTAAAGCAAACAGGAGCTGTGAAGCGATCATCCCTCTTGCCTTAGCACCAGTCAGTGTTTTATTAGAGTACTATGTTCAGATTTAGGTTCCATCACTAGAGCATTATATGGGCAAGTTGGAAGAGTTCCAGAGAAAAGCCACAAAAATGACTGACTGAGGGCCTGGGAAATCACTCCTGTGAGGAAAGGATAAAGAAACTGGGTTTATTTAGCTTATAAAGATGAAGGATGTGAATTTCTCAAGTGTATGAAAGGGCACTAGAAAAGTGAAAGGGGAGCATCTCTTCTGTTTGTATTTACTAAGGATAGGGCCAAAACAAATGCCTTTCAGATCCAGGACCTTGGAGGTGAAGGTATAAACCATGATTTATTTCCTTTAAATCTGTTCTGGGTCCTGGAAGACAGAAAAAGAAGCAGAGACCATTTGGTTCTTTCTCAATGGAACTTATTGCTTTCCAGGCTTCTTGTCTCCAAGATGATAGTTTCCCTGTTCCTCTATGAACAGTTGGCAGCCACTCCTGAAGCTGCAAATCAGGAAGCTTTACCACCTCTTCTTACTTTTAGTCTCTTTCTCACAACTTATTCCTTACCTGCTCAACAGGGCTTTGAGATGTTCTAAAATCCACAGAAACTCTAAATATCCTAGACTTGAGATTTCCATAAAAGTAAGCCAGTCAGCCAATCAAAAGTCTTTCCTTAAATGTTTTTGTTATTTACTTGTTCCAGTTGTGTCTGATGCTGTATTCTCATTTGAGGTTTTCTTGGCATCATGTATTAGAGAAATTTGCCATTTTCTTCTCTAGCTCATTTTAGAGATGAGGAAACTGAGGCAAATAGAATTAAATGACTAACCCAGGATCACAGAGAAGTAAGTACCTGAGGCCAGATTTGAACTTTGGAAGATGAGTCTTCCTGACTTCAGGTCTTGCATTCTCCCTATTTTGCTGCCCAGCTGCCTTCTTTAAATGTTTACTATGTGTCAGTCATTATTTAAACACTGGAGCTATAAAGAAAGGTGTACTTACCCTCAAAGAATGTATAATCAACTGGGTGGACACAATATGTAAATAACTATTAATTTACAAAATACATAAAGAGTTAAAGAAGGAAATCTGAAATCAGCATAGGGGAAAAGGGTGTATAGGCTGGGGTGGATTTGACCTGAGTCTTGAAGGGAGCCAGGGACACTAAGAGGTGAGGAGTACTGCATCCCAGGCATGGAAATAACTAATGCAAAGGTACTAAGACAGGAGGCAGAAGGTTGAGTTGAGAACTGCAAATAAGTTAGTATAATTGGATCAAAGACTATGGAAGAGAGTAAGGTATAAGAAGGGAGGAGAGGTTGGGAGGAGGGTGTTTAGGAAGAGCCTTAACTGCCAAATGAACCATATTTGATCCTGGATATAAAATAAAGCCTGTCAAGATCCTTGAGCAAGGAGGTGTCAAACCTGTCCTTTAGGGGAAAAAATACTCTGGCAACCGACTGGAAGATAGATCAGAAAAGGAAAGGAATTTGAAAACTAGAAGAGATGATGCTCTACATGTCAGCCTCATTATATATTTCTGGTTTTTTTTTTCCTGTCTACTCTCAGCATTTTTCCATTTGATTGCTTAACTAAATCATTAATTAAACATTTGACTATATTTCAAGTACTATGCTAGGTGGGGCTCATATAAAGTTAAAAATAAAGCAAAAACATCAAAGGCAACAGAAAAAGTTCATGCCCTCAAAGTGCTTACAATTCACAGGAATGAAATGATACTCATGAAAATAAGTAAATGAAAATATATAAAAAATGAAACAATATTTTCTGGGAAATCAGCACTAACAACTGGGAGAATAGAAAAAGTCTCATGTAACCAGAGCTGAGCCTTGAAGAAAATTAGAGGTTCCAAGAAATGACAATTTTATTTAATAATATTATATCATCCAGGAGCAGCTAAGTGACTCAGTGGATCGATCGATAGTCAGGCCTAGAGATGAGAAGTCCTAGGTTCAAATCTTGCCTCAGACACTTCCTAGCTGTGTGACCTGGGCAAGTCACTTAACTGCTATTGCCTAGTCCTTATCATTCTTCTGCCTTAGAAGCAATAAACAGTATTGATTCTAAGATGGATGGTAAGGGTTTAAAAATAATAATAATATCATACATTTACGTAGCAATAAACATGTTTTAATGAACTTTTTATACAAAGTATAATTTCTCATTTTAGATTCAAAACAACCCCATGAACTAGAGAAATCCATTCTTGACTAAGGTTTATATCACTTTTTTTTGCCATGACTAGGTCAAAAGATGCAATTTAAAAGTTTTATTTAACATGTATTCTTCATCAAACAAAAAAACTTAAAGTGGATTCCAAACTCTGATAGAATTTTGCTTCATCATTTGAAATCATTCATGACTTTAAGGGTTTGTGAAAGGCTAAATCACTTTATGTTACTGATATCAATCAACAATATTTATTAAATGCCTACAAATGGAGCTACAATGAGAAATGAAAAATACAATAATGAAGCTTAATGTTATGAAAAAGTACTATGTGTATAGTACTAACCTAGGTACTGGGATAAAAAGTCAAAGACTAAAATAAGCCTGAATATCAAGGAGATTTTTAAAGACTATGACAGACAACTGGGAATTGTGCCCGTGTATTTCTCATAAAATGTAAAAATGGAGAGAGGACTTAAAATGATTTATTCCTTCCACCTTTCTATAGATGAGGAAACTGAGACCAGGAAATGTTAAGCTGCTTTCCCAAGGTTACCAAAGTCCCAATTCATAAATCCTGGCCTTCTGAATCAGGATTCAGTGCTCTTTCAGCTACATCACTCAAGGAAATAGACAAATCAATTCTTGAAGTCCATTACAAGCCTAGGAATCAATCAATTATAGACAATAGTGAAGCTGAAAAAGACTAACAAGTAGCTTCAGTAAGTTTGTTCTTTAGAACACATTACTATAGAGAATTAAGAAAAGAATTCTATCAAGGAACAATCCTTTAAAAGTTTGTTTCCATTAGGGTTAATTAATTGTACTATTCATATGGAGCTACAATGAGAAATGAAAAATACAATAATGAAGTTAATGTTATGAAAAAGTAACTATTAGTCAGGGGGGAACTCAATTTATTCAAGAATAGTTACATATCCTTTTGAAGAATGACTTACTTTTGAGGAACTCTTAGCTAGAATTAAGTCTGTAAGCCTTTTGGATGTCACAAGTGAATTGAACAGCACAATCAATCAGCATAATTATAAATTATTACCCATCTACTCGAATAAGAGTGGCCACATGTAGAAGATCTGTCCTATGTGGATTCAGAGAAAGATTTAAGGACTTTAAAACAGTAAAAGGATACTTATTCCTGACCTCAGTTAAACTTCAAAGTCTCTCCCACATAGAAATAGTTTATTATTCTAATTCCAGTGAGGTCCTCAAGCTTACAATAATCTCATGTACTTTTAAATCATTTTCACTGTATTTATTATCCGTTATATTTAATGTGGAGGTAGGAGGGAGAAAGTGAGAAGAAACAACTCCCTCCTGTAGATACTGTTGTGTTATGTCAAATGGTGGAGTAGCAATATCACTGGCTAAGAAGGTAAAACCCTTGCATTTTAGTTATGGTTCTGACCTCTGTGATCTTTATCCATTGGAGTTCTTACTTTTGGTATCTATGTATAGGGGCATTATTTTAGATCCATTTAGAGATGTTATATGAGCTTTCAGTTTTTCAAGCTACTTAACATATAATAGATTTTAAAGATATTCACAGATTTTCAAAATGAGTGTGAGGTTAATATTATTTCTTTTTAACAGACTAGAAAATCAAGATTTAGGGATTTTTCTAGGATCATACCCCTCTGTTTTACCATATATTCTTTATATTTTGTTTTTCCCTTTTAGAATGAGAAAGTAGATTATTGAAAGTAGAGACTGTTTTTCTTTCTCTCTTTTTATCTTTTCCATATCAGCAGTGCTTATCCAAGTGCTTGGCACTTAATAAGCACTTACTAAAGGTTTCATCGATCTATTTATACGCCACAGGCTGACTTCGAACCCAGATTGCTCCTGCCTCAAGTCCAGTGATCTTTCTGCTTTGGGTCATCTCCACTTCTTAGGCAGCAAACATGAAGGAAGTTACCCAATTCAGTTACAGGAAAAGTTCAATTTAATTCCCTTAACATTAAAATATATATTTACTACATAAAAAACATGCCTTCATATCAAAGCTCAGCACAGTGCCTGGTACATAATAAGCACTTAATAAATGCAAGTTGACTGACTTATTAAGGATCTAAAGATAGCTAAACCAGAAGTTCTCTCCATAGTAGAGGAAGGCTTATTACTAATTATTCTTTACTTGCTAATTAAGGAGCAGTATGTTAAAAACAGAAAGAGACTCATACAAGGTACTATGAGAAATTTTGTGAGAGGGATAATTTTTCTTGAAGTTAAGGTTTGAGGAGTGATGTTCAAAGAAGGTTTCATGCAGAAGGTGTTATATAAGTTGGACCTTGAACAAATAAAAGGAATCATGTAGATAGAGAGAACAGGAAGTGTGTTCAAAGGATGGGGATGACATTAATGTATAAACAGGAAAGGGCAAGACAAGAATGGAGATGGAAATTAGTTCAGTAGGAGGATGACAATGGCTAGAAATTCTATATAACATTTTAACCAAAAACATTACAATTTTGTCTCTCAATTTATCCTCCCAACAAATCTAGATGATAGGTGCTATTATTATTCCCATTTTACAGCTGAGGAAAATGGGAAGGAAGAGTTTAAGTGAATTAAGCTGTCACAGAACTTGATTCTGAGCCTAAATTTGAACTGAGGTCTTCATGATTACAAGTACAGCACTCTAGCCACTATACCAACTGATGGCCATGTTCATTGATAATGTGGAAAGCTTCAAAAGTCAACATAGGTAGTTGTTGGTTTTTGTTTTTTTTAAGATTTGTTAATCAATAGGAGACACTGAAGATATTTAAACAGAAAGTGACCTAATAATACTTGCATGGGGAAAATATTTTGCTAGTGTTGTGGACCATGGATTGGAGAGAGAGAAGATTGAAAGCTGGAAAACTAGTCAGGAGGTTACAATGTTCTATATGTTACAATGGTCTAGCAGTGATGTCAAACAAATAGAAACAGAGATGCTAAACCATACATAAAGATTCCATATTGACTTAGAAAATCATATATTAACCTTATCTGTGTTCTATTGCACTTTAATTTGTTCACTATTTTTATGGGGTTTTTTTACATTTTTATAATTATTTTAGTTATATTTTAAATGTGATTTGGGTGGCACTTAGGAGTATTGTCTGAAGTCTTTGCCTCATGTTTGACACTTGTGGAAGGATGGTTGTCAGGGGGAATGAACAGGAAAATGTAAATAATGAAAGCTCACAGGATGTGTAGGATAACCAGGGGAAGCTTCAAAGAAGCCTCTTAAGTACAAACAAAAACAATGCAACCTAAATCAGAAGGGAAACAACAAACTGGGAAAAAATCTTTATAATAAAAAACTCTGACAGAGGTCTAATTACTTAAATATACAAGGAGCTAAATAAATTGTATAAAAAATGAAGCCATTCCCCAATTGATAAATGGGCAAGGGACAAGAATAGGCAATTTTCAGATAAAGAAATCAAAACTATCAATAAGCATATGAGAAAGTGTTCTAAATCTCTAATAATTAGAGAAATACAAATCAAAACAACTCTGAGGTACCACCTCACACTTAGCAGATCAGCTAAAATGATAGAAGGGGAGAGTAATGAATGTTGGAGGGGATGGGGCAAAATTGGGACATTAATGCATTGCTGGTGGAGTTGTGAACTGGTCCAATCATTCTGGATGGCAATTTTGAACTATACCCAAAGATCTCTAAAAGTCTGCCTGCCCTTCGATCTAGTCATAGCATTGCTGGGTTTGTACCCCAAAGATATCATAGATAAACAGACTTGTACGAAAATATTTATAGATGCACTTTTTGTGGTGGCAAAAAACTGGAAAAGGAGGGTATGTCCTTCAATTGGGGAATGGCTGAACAAATTGTGGTATATGCTGGTGATGGAATACTATTGTGCTCAAAGGAATAATAAACTGGAGGAATTCCATGTGAACTGGAAAGACCTCCAGGAATTGATGCAGAGTGAAAGGAGCAGAGCCAGAAGAACATTGTACACAGAGACTGATACACTGTGGTAAAATAGAATGTAATGGACTTCTGTACTGGCAGCAATGCAATGATCCTGGACAATTCTGAGGGATTTATGGAAAAGAATGCTACCCACATTCAGAGGAAGAACTGCAGGAGTGGAAACACAGAAGTAAAACAACTGCTTGAACACATGGGTTGAGGCAGACATGATTGGGGATGTAGACACTAAATGACCACACCAAAGCAACTATAAATAATATGTAAATAAGTCTTGACTGATCACACAGGTTAAAACCAGTGGAAATGTACATTGGATATGGGGGGAGGGGTTGAAGGAAGGTGAAGGGGAAAGTAAAAACAGAAATAATGTAACCGTGGAAAATTTTTCTAAAAAATTAAAATATTTAAATCTGAAAAAACATATAAATCAGGGAGATTGGAAATTTTTTTAAAATTTCATTGAACAACCAACTGAACTTCACAGATGGCATTTCCTTTCTTTTTCTGTCTTTGAATAGGCTTTCTTACTTGCCTGAATTGCTTATGCTCTTTCCCTGCACTCTTAACCTCTTGATTTCTTCAAAATACATCTCAAGCACCACCATTTTCTGATTCCCCGGGTACTAGTGTCCTAAACTACCCTGAATTCATTTTGCATATATGCTATTTATATTTGTATATACACATTCTATCTCACCTATTAAAAGGTTTGTTGCTTGAGGGCAAACCTTTTTTTTTTCTTTTGTGTTAAACTTAACACAGCACTTTACAAATGCTTGATTTATTGTTGATCGATCAAGGACTTGTTGGTCCTCGAGTTCATCCCAATCTCTTCACAAATGCTCCGTTCCAACTATGTTATTATATGTCTCTTTTTAACTGTTCATTTTTAATCTTTTTGCATGCTATTCTTCTCACTGGGAATACAAGATTTCTCTTTCCTTTTCCCATCTTGCCTCTATCATCAAACCCAAAATTAAATCCTACTTTCTCACTGAAGAATATTCTGGCTATGCCCATACTGATGTTTCATTTATCACATATTTCCTTGTATTGTTCATTATTGTTGTGTATGTTTTAGTCTTGTATCCCCAACTAGATTGCTAACTCTTGAAGTAAAGGACAGATATTTTTTTCATTTTCCATAGCAACAGTAATGGTATTTTACAAAGAAAGTATATTCAATAACTATGGATTTTTATTGATGACTTGATTCAATAATTTTCTAAATTTCACTAACTTGAAAGAATTAATGTGGATTTCCAAAGTACCTGAGCCATTCCCCAAGGTATATGGATTAGAAATTTATAGGATAAATGGTCTAGCATTCTATTTTTTCTTTATTCATACAGGAATCTCCAAAGAGAAAAATATGTATTATAGGCAAAGTTGTTAACTGTTATCTTTGAATGTCATATTCAAATATTTTAATGCATTTAAAATGCATTAACTGACCTGATTCTTTTTAGAGTGTCCTCATTTTCACAGTTGGTATATAGCCTAAGGAAAATTTTATAAAGGTAGACTGACTCTTTAATCTGAAAATCTTCATGGATGTTCAAAATTTTCTTCAGTTGTGATTTGTAACATTCCTACAAAGTTGAAGTGAAAATTATATTTTTTATTTATAGCTCTTCTAATTTTTCTGGGTTTTATTCTGTCCCCTTTTCAATAAAGTTGTAAGTTATTTTGTGCATAGGGCATGGATCTATAATTTATGTATCCAAATGGTTCAGAATAGTTAAGTACAAAAATATTTGTTGAATGAATCAATAAATGGCAATGTGTGCCTAGATGGTACAATTTGTAAGGAAGACATGACTTCAAAAATCCCTCCTCAGACACTAGTTCTGAAATCCTTGAAAAATCACTTAACTTTTCAGTCTATTTCATCATCTGTAAAATGGAGATCATAATAGCATCTACCTCACATTGTTGTGAAGATAAATTAGATAGTATAAAGCTTTGCAAACCTTAAAACATTATATAAATTATATTATTATTATTATTGTGATGAAAGATTTATTCTTTTTCTAGGAAACTTATTAGGATATAGAGTGGATATCTCTAGCCTAATTGAATTAATGCTTAGAGATATGCTTATTCATGTTCATTATGGAAGAAATACCCACTTCCAATTATACAATACCGGTATAATGAACAAAGCTAACCAGAGTTATAAAAACCCTAACTAGAAGAGTGTGTGTGGCTAGTTTATATCCTTACAAAAAGCATGGCTACCATAAAACTTGGATAACAAAAAAACTTCTTTCAATATGTATTGATATTTAATTCATTTTTGGAATATCATTTTTAATCATTTCTTCTTCTTAACTTCAAGCAGATATGAACCAACTGACACATTTAAACTGAAAAGACCTCATATGTAGAAGGATTAGTTTCAACATGCAAGTGCTAATTGTTATATAGTACTTTTTAGTATTTAATATCATTCCTGAAATTTTAGAACTTAAAAAATACATTACTGATGGATAAACCAGTAACTATATGAGTAACAAACTATAAATATGATACATTCTGCATATTGCATTGGGTAGATTCATAGAATTTTGATAGTAGACTAGACCTTAGAGGTTAGATAATGAAACTTTCCACTCAATTCAAGAATTACCTCTAAAGCAATCCAGACAGGTGCCTTTCTTGCTTCTGCTTGAATACTTCAGATGATGGAGAGTTCACATTTATCAGACATCATATCTAGTGACCTCATATGTTAGAAAATTCATCTGAATTTTAATACTAAATCTCCCTCTAACTATAAATCTTGAGTATCAATCCTGACCTGTGAAGAAATATAGACTAGTCTACTCTCTTCAAATATTTATAAATTACTATCATACCTCTATTAAGCCTTTTTTTCTTCAGGCTAACCAGGCTCATTTCCTCCCTTTCTCCCATCTGTTCTTCAAATGGCATGCTTTCGATATCCCTTGCTTTTTTAGTTATTCTCCAGACTACAGAGAAACTAAACATCTTGGAAACATAATGTTGCTTGTTTTCCTTTCTTTTCTTTTCCTTTTCATTCCTAAGAATGAAAGATTTTTAAAAACTGGAAAATGGAAAAACAAGAGGAATAAAAAATCATATTCCTGTTACATTTTCCAGAATTTCTTACCTCTTTTAGTACAGTATTATGGAAGGAAATAAGAAAATAAATAATCATAACAGTGCATAGGCTGGTTTAATTCAGTTGGTTTTGACTTCATAAACAAAGAGTATGCAGGATATTATTTGATGCTAAGGTAAGGAAAAAAATTTAAGTATTTTGCTATGGAGTGAACAGAATAGGGGTAGCATGTTAATAAGAATGCAATACTTGTCTAAAATCATCAGTCACCAATGAATCAAATCCCTTATAGAGAAGTATATCCTCTTCTTTCATAGAGATATCTACTGTATTTCAAGTAGTTTTCCCCAAAAAAACATGATTTATAGAATTTTTATCATCTAAAGTAAAGGACTTTCTTTATTATGAAAAAGTAAAATACAATCATAAATGATGCTTTGAAAAAATATGAATATAAATTGTTTCAAACATCACAAATATGGGAATGACTAATTGAATTTTCCTTTTACTTGAAGCTCATTTAAAGATCAACCATAGAGGAAAATGTATAACAAGTTCACTGTCAAAAAAGAGACAAAGGAGTTTTTGTTGATTTTTTACCATTTGGTTCAATCAAATGATCTACAATATTGTGCTCATGGTTGTAGAAGCTCCTATATGCCATTGTGATTGTGATTGTTTGGTCATTTTAGTTGTGCCCAACTCTTTCTGACTACATTTACAGTTTTCTATACAAAGTAATGGAGTGGCTTGCCATTTCCTTTTCTAGCTGACCTTAGAGATGAAGAACTGAGGCAAACAGGGTTAAATGACTTGTCCAAGTCACAAAGTTAATAAGTATTTGAGTTTGGATTTGAACTCAGAAAAACGTGTCTTTCTGATTCCAAGACTGACCACTGTACCTTTTAACTGCATAAATCCTATTAGTATTTATTTAGATCAGTTGTTATGCCATTTTTTCTTTTTTTTTTTCTCTCCTTTAGCTTCTTTACTCAGTAGCTATATGACCTTGGGCATACCACTTAATATTTTTTCCTCTGCCTGGCACATAGTAGGTTCTTAATAAATGATGATTCACTTTTTGATTAAAGGAAGACAGCATTATTTCCTCAAGTTGTAAGGACAAAGTGAGAAAATAGTCATAAAGCACATTGCAACTCTACTTCTAAGAATAATTCAATTCTAAAAGAGTATTCTAATGAGTGCTCTTACCTGTAGAGCTCAATAAGCCTCAAGACCCCAGAAATGCTTCCCTAATGTAGATTTTCAGGCACTATGACAAGGAGTAGAAAACATATTGATGGTCTATATTCATCAGAGGGTCCCCATTCATTCACTAATTCAACAGACATTTATTAAGTATACACTATGATATATATTGAGGAAAAGACAAAGTTTAGTAAGAAATGACTCTTGTTCTTATGGAGCTTACCATTTGATAGAGAAAAATGTGAAAAACTAGATAGTTGTAATGCATAATATGATATGATGAGTTCATTAAGGAGTTGTAAAACAAAATATTATGTGACGTCTGAAGAGGTAAGTGCTCTGGGAATTGAAACAAAGGTAATTCCATTGTGATAACAAATTCCCTAAGGAACATAAAATTCATTTCCTGCTATTTTAAAATGCAGGCATTTGAGATCTACCCATAATAATCTAAACTGATGATTTCAGAATGCATCAGACTATTATAGGTAACCAATAACAATTTAGAGTACTCTGCTGTTAAAAATCTGGAAGTATCCTGATAAAAGTAGGACTTTATTTTAAGGATACATGATTTTACAATATAGATCCAAGAGTGTAATGGAAAATGTTTAACAACCAGATCTCCAGAGGGAAAAAAGCAGAAATGGTATACTTTTAAGTTTAATCTGTATTATCAATGTTTTTATCCATTACTTTTTAGGTTTAGACAGTCAAAAATCAATAACTTAAGTCCTGATTTGTAATACCTACTGATTTCTGGTGTAATCACTTTGAAAATTTAACAATCGTCTCTCAGAAGCCTATACCACCTGGCTACAGAAAAAAAAAACCCTGGCTACATCCTTTATTCATACAAATCAGGCTGTCCTTCTACATTCCATTTTCCACCTCTATATTCCACTATGCCTGTAATTATATTCTCTTTTCATCTTTGATTCATTTAAAAAATAATTAATTTGTTTGATTCTTAGAAGGCTTTTCTTTAGTGTTCTATTCAACTTCCCCATAGTGGTCAGTGCCTTCATTTTATTCAAAATTTAAAAAGTATTTATCTGTATATAAATGAATACCCTTAGTGTACAAATAAATTGAAAACTCAAATGAAAATATGGAACACTTCATTTTAGTCTTTGTAATACCAATACATTGCCATAGACTTTTTTCTTTTTTTCTCCAATCCCATGATTTCTGCTAAGAAAATTCTCTTCACTAATGCTGATCAACACTTATCTGTCACTTGTAGGTCAGCAAGGATTACAGAAAAGTTAAATGACTTGCCCATGATCACAAAACCAGGATATTGCAGAAGCATGACTTGAATACAAGTCTTTCTCCCTGTATATTGGTCCTCTTTCCATTGCATCTTTTTTTCACATAGATAGTATATATTTAAGAAATGTTGGCTGAACAGATTTAACTTGTGAAAATTCATCTCCCTGTGAGTTTATGAACTTCTCCAAACGCAGCTGGGCCAGTCCTTGGATCACAAATGTATGAACTGACCGTAAGTATATCCTTGACACCATGCCAGCTTGGTAAGCTCTTCCAGGGCTTGTTCTGGGCTTACATAGCCCTTGAGAATTCAAGGTCACCTTTGTGTCAGGATGTAGGATGTTCATAGCTGCTATTTTTGGCAAAGGCAGAACCCTCCCCTCCCTTTAATTTAGGATTCCCCTCCCCACTCCCTTTATTTTACATTCTATTTAGGATGCAATTTTTCTGACAACTTGACACCATGGTAAGTAGTATTAATATAAGTTCATAGAAAGAGAGACAAATCCTTGTCAAGAATCACTTCATTTTGACAAGTTTCTCTTCACAGGCACATTTTAAGAAATCATCTGCCACTTTAAACAGAAGTTACTCCCACAAACTTGCAGATCACTTGTCTCTTATTAATTTGCCATTTCTCAGAGAATTTAACTCTTCACTGTTGTTGCTGACTCAGGGAAATTTTTCTCCCGTGATAGGTTTCCTTAACTGTATTTTCTCCTTTAATAACAGTGGGAGAAACCTGGTCTGGCTGACAGTTGTAATGATTTGCACTGTCATTACTGGTCAGGCAACCTGAGAAAGTTAATTTTCTGTAACCTGGCTGAAGAAGCAGCCATCTCTCCTGGGGAGGAATGATGAAAAAACATCTCCTATCTTTTACAGAGTTTGTGACTGAGAAGAACAGCCACTGAAGTGTTACTGATGGAATTTTTTTGCCAAGTGAACCCATCAAATTCATGGCCCAGAAAGATATTTTGAATCATTTTCATTTCATTATTCTTGAGAAAAGGTTAGCTACCAGTTCCTTTAGTTAAAATCCACTTCAGAAAAAAGGCAAAAAAAACCCTTAAAATATTTTTAGAATTAGTAAATTCTATTGATGGGATTATACATTTGTGATCCAAGGACCGGTCCAGGATAGTGAATTCCCTTTGCCACAGTGTGAAAATTAAGAGAAGGGAATACTGAAGAGAATTTGGAATTTTTTCTAATATTTCAGATGCTCCGAACTTCAAGCCATCATGTGACACATTGCAAAGTAACATATAATATTAATATGCTACTCATGGAGCATTAGAAATTTTCCCTAGAAAAAAAAGTTTTACTACTAAAAATGATGACTTTCACTTCCTCTAGAAACTTGGCATATATATATATATGTGTGTGTGTGTATGTATACATATGCATGTTCTAATCAACATTACAATTAAATCTTATTAATCTAGACTCCTACAATTTGAAATTTATTTACTTAAGCAAATTTCAGAGATGTTGCAAATTAATCACAGAAGATTATACATTGGATCATCAAACCACTTTAGAAATATCCTTTGACAAATAGATGTTTTACTTGTTTAAATTCATTTGGTTTAACAATACATTTATTAAGTGTTTTCTATGTACAATGCATTTTACTAAGGCTAGATAGAGAGGCAAGATTGATACAGGAACTAAAATATATACCTGGCAAAAGAATTTTTATCAAAGAGTACTAGCAACTAGGGTCAATAGAACCTATGGACACAGCATAGGGATTGAGGCCTGAAGGAATTTAAGGATTCTAAGAGAGGAGAGGAGAGATGTATTCTTAGTATTTGCAAAAAAAAGCATGAGAGAGCAATCTATGTTCAGGGAATAATAAGTTAGCAAACTTGACTAGAAGATTGAATTTCTGAGGAAGAATACTCTGAGAATGGAGAATTTCTATTGGAAATGAGCTAACAATTGGACCATTGAGAAAATTTAATTTTAAAAGTTTACTATATCTTTATCAATACTTTTTTGCCTTTCTGTGCTTATTTCAAGTCCTTATATAAACTTGAGTGTATAATAATGTTTCTTTAAAATATCCTATAATTCATATTTTTATTCATTTATATTATAATTTTCCCTAATGTGTCTAGCTAATATTTTTTTCTGGTTGAAACATAGCTATGATGCATAGGAATCCATGATCTCAAAAGAATCAATATTGCAGGTGACCAAGGCCAATAAAAAGTTGGTGCAAGCAGACAACAGACTTGCCAAGGATGATTTATTTCCAAGATGGAGCACAAAAAGATATCGTCATTAGAAAGAGTTAGACTAGTCATATAACAAGGGATAATAGTTAAAATTATTAAATGTTAATGTTAAATATTAAGGGGAAATGTTAAAATATTATGGAAAAACCTCAAATGTTAGAATGATTTTCATGATTTGTTTAAAAAAATATGGTCAAGGGGGAAGCAGGGTAGCTCAGTAGATTGAGAGCCAGACCTAGAGATGGGAGGTCCTGGGTTCAAATCTGTCCTCAAACACTTCCCAACTGCGTGACCCTGGGCAAGTAATTTAACAACCATTGCCTAGCCCTTACTGCTTTTCTGACTTGAAACCAGTACATAGTATTGATTCAAAGATGGAAAGTAAGGGTTTAAAAAATATGATCAAGAATCACAGGATGAGAAGCCATATATGGTTTATGATCTGTACTGGTAGTCAAAGTATTATTCTCAACTTAATAGACATTAAAACAGTCACTGAGAGATTTTAATTGCCTACCATAAAATTATAGTCATTTATATGATCTAATAAACACTCTGATGACCTACCCAGTTTAAAAACAAAAAAACAAAAAACTAAGATGATTTTCTTTTGCTATTCATTCCTCATCCTTACTTTGCCATGTGTCACATAGGGTTTGAAGTTCAAAGCATCTGAAAGATTAGAAAAAAAATTCCAAATTCTCATCAATACTTCTTTCTCTTAATTTTGACACAATGGTACTGATAAATCACCAGCTTGTAAATTATATTTATTTCTCTTTGTGAGCACAAATGAACAAATATGCACAATCAATATTAATTTGCATATCATTCCTGTCCTTTTAAATAAAATAAGAGCTATACATTATTTGCTTCCACTTAAATCAAAACATCATTATCCATATGCAGTAATATTTTTAAATACTTAATTGAGTGATAGATCAATATGCTTGGTATTTGGTTTTACATGCTACATCAATATACAAAGATCTGAGCTATTTATTCTACAGTCATCTTCTTGCCCTTCATAATGCCATGTTCGTGAGGAATCACCAAAGAATAGTCTTTTAGAAGGCTAGAAAGTATAATATCTTAAGAAGGAGGGCTATGCTTATCAGGCTCAGGGAAAGCAAGTGTAGGTCACAGAGTTCTTGTGAATTTAGATTCTTCAGGCCAATGTCTTTATAGTGGAGAGTATTTGGTTTTCTTTTGGATTTCCCAATAAAGAATAAAGAACCAAGTAAGTAATAATAAATGAAGAACCAAAGAAAGAATATCTAGATCATATCTGCTTGCAATTTTTAATTGATGTTTAGAAAAAATCAAGCAAGGTGTGTCATTTATCTCAGGGAATGCATTATACTGCCAGGAAAGAGCTCTGCTTTTCAAGAAAAGACTTGCAGAACATGAAGCTTCTAGCAACAATATGTTTTATGTTAAGATTATTAATTACTCATTTCTTTGTCTCCCACATTAATACTGTAATCATGACAAACCAGGGACTGATCATAGATAGACTTTAGTTTTAAGTAAGAATGAGAGAATTAGAAGTAAACTGAATCATCCCAGCTTCCTTTTAGAGAGGTCAACAAAGAATTAATTAGAAAAAAATATATTTCATTAATTTTTAGGGATGAAGGGACAGCTCTTGTGAAGAAAATAATTCCACAATTTTCTCTTCTAACCTTTTTCAGAGATTAGATATTATATATCAAAAATTGAATCCCATATTCATGCATTTATTCTATATTAAAATATAAACCTTTTTTTTTCTTCTTGGGTTGTCATCTGATGAAGCCAGAAATGAGGTTCTTCATTCCAAATTTCTGTTGATTTTAAGTTTATCAATCAAGATTAAACTAACCTAATTTTTATGTTATATGTTAAACTGTAGAGTTATAGATTAGTGGAGGATTACAAAGCATGGTGACAGTGGTCTCCAGAATGCTTCTGGAAGGTAGTAAATAAAATTCAAGGAAGAATGGCTGACCCAGATATCAGTGCCTTTGGAAAAGATCCAGTTGTTCTTCCTTAACTTTTGTCCTGGAATATGCTTGTTTGTTAGTTTTTCAAAGCCTTATTAAGACACAGATGATTTTTGGAGGGAAATTCAAAGATAGGACATTTCATCTCATTTGAAATGAAAAATTTTAGTATTAGGAGCCTTAAACTATATTACAAATATAAGTACATTTGGAAGAAGATTAAAATATATTAGTCAGTAGATCATCAGTTGAGCAAAAAATGTTTAGGTCATTTCTAGAAAGTTAGCTGGCTTGAAATTATAATAATTAACATACCCAGTGTGTTCATATGGATTTCCTTGTAAGAAAACTCTCTTATTCTCATAAAAGATGTGTTTACTCCAACTTCAAACCATTGTGTTTTATACCAACACCTAGAATTTTACATTGCATTTATGAAAAACAAAACAATTTCTCTTTTTAGGAAATAATACACATATGCAAGCACATTCCAAATTCTGATGACAGGGTTTTTTTTAATCAATGACTAATTATTCTAATAAAAATAATCTCATATAGAGCATTTGGGACAGATAAATTTCTATACTATTCTTAATATGTGCAAAGGAATTCTGAAAATATTCTATTATTAGTATATCCCTCCTATTTCATTACTTTCTTAATTGCTTAAAATGCATATATCTAGGATAATAAATTAATTTCTTCTTTGGTAATTCTTTTCCTATGTGCTGCCAATCTCTCCAGTGGTAAATCTACTAAAAGTCAATATAAAATCATTCTCAGTTTTTGCATAAACAAGCATTAATAATTTAGTATTTTCTCATGGAGTGTATTTTCTAATTAATTTATTTTTTCTCTTTAATGAGAAATTATTTTTATTTCAATATCTAAAACATTGACAATTTTTTCAACAATTCCTCCATTAATTTTGATTACAACTCATTCAGTCAATTAGGAAAATACTTAACATGTCCTGTGAGGACTACTTTGGCCAACACAATCTATCACTAGATTTTCAATAGTAGTGTTGATGAATCGCTTTGGACTTCTTATAGTCACACAACTACTTTTTAACAGATTATGGAGCTTGGCAAAAGTTTTCAATCATTTTTTCATGACCTCTAAGAATATGAATTCAGCCAGTCAATCCACAAGCATGTTTAAATCTTTACTATGACTCATATACTGTGTTAAGTGCTGAGGACAAAAAGAAAGGAAAAAATATGGTCCCTGTCTTCAAGGACTTGACTTTCTAATAACAGGGACAATCTGCAAATAATTATGTACAAAAATAATATAAAGTGAAAACAGAAGGGAATGTCAAAGGGAAGCCATACCATATTAAGACAATATAGTAAGAATCTAGTGAAAAAATGTAATTAAATATTGTTTTAATATTTTTTATTCATGCTTTACTTTTTATGAAACTATTTAGAATTTTCTTGGCAAAGAACTTCGAAAGATTTGCCATTTTCACATGAAGAAACCGAGGTAAATAGGGTTAAGTGGCATGCCCAGAGTTTTGAGGCTACATCTGAATTCCTGACTCTACAACCAGCATTCTACCTACTATGCCACCAAGATACCATGGAATTAAATATTAATGACGAGTAACTAAACATCAAAACTTTATGTGGAAGCAAATTCATTCAAAAGCCTATGAGGGGGGCAGCTGGGTAGCTCAGTGGATTAAGAACCAGGCCTAGAGACGGGAGGTCCTAGGTTCAAATGTGGCCTCAGACACTTCCCAGCTGTGTGACCCTGGGCAAGTCACTTGACCCCCATTGCCTACCCTTACCACCCTTCTGCCTTGGAGTCAATACTGTGTATTGACTCCAAGACAGAAGGAAGGGGTTTAATAAATAAAAAAAGACTTTGAATTTTGTTTGATTCATATTTACACATGAAAAATATTTTTTAATTGCTAGATCAATGTGGACTTTTTTAGACAAACTACAACTACTTTTTTTTATTTTTAGGGACAATGCTATCTTCTCCCTCATTTGGTAGTCACCAAATCAATGTTTAGTCCTTTCCCAGCATGCAAATGTATGGATTGAAAAATATGTTTCACTGTAATCAGTTATCCTTACAGATAACTGGAATTAAATAAATATTTGTTGAATTGCTGAAAGAAATAGAGGAACATTCCCTACATTCAGAAACAGTTTCATCTCTTAGTACAGAAAGGTTAGTGAGCTTGATTACATTCAATGAGAATAAGAATGGAGTTAAGGTCGATTAAGGATAAGTCATGCAGTTATATTATATGAAGTTCTTGTGCTGTTCAATATAAGCCTGAAGTTTCAAATGATGGCCCTTTTATAAGGCACATGCTTAACAATGGATCTGCCATAGAAAGCATCAATTGTTGAAAACTTTCACAGAACATAAAAACTCAGGCTCTAATAGTTTTTCATTTTTCTAATATTGAATTACACAGAATTGATTCTTTCATAAGCCAGGAGGGGTAAACTACTTTTGAGCACAGACTGATCACACATGAATGAATCCCTCAATTGTGTTTCTTTCACCATTCTTGTTCTTTATTGCTTCATGCCAAGACTTTGCAGTTACTAAATAACTGTTCTTGCTAACTCTAGTTTCTTCTCCCTCTAACCAATCCTATGTATCTTCCCCACACCAAAAGAATCTTCTATATTGCTACTAATTTGAGTGTATCACTCTTTTGCTCAAAATTTTTCCATTAACTACTGGATTAATTTGAAAATCTTATCCTTCAATCCAGGCCCTTCAAAAACTGAACATGATATTTGATCTCTTCTCTTTTTCTGTTCAGTCATTTCCCAGTCATGTCCAATTCTTCATGTCACCATTTGGGGTTTTCTTGTCAAAGATAATGGAGCACTTTATAATTTCCTTCTCCAGTTCCCTTTAGAGATGAGGAAACTGAAGTAAACAGGGGTAAATGATTTGCCCAGAGTCACATAGTTATGCTTCTACTCTACCTTTAGATCCTCCTACCTCATATAAGTAGCAGTTTCTCAGGGCATAGCTCACAAGGCCTTGGGGTACATTCAAGGATACTTTATTAATGCATGCATTTTTATGTCAGAAAATTGTCTTCTTTATAGCAAGTAGCTGCTTATTTTTCCATGCAATGCAGTGAAATTTCAAAGTTTTCATGGGAGAATAACACAAAGGGACTGGTGCCATTTTCATACTTTACTTAAGCCAAAATAATACCTTTTCTCATCACTGACTTCAACCATAGTCTTGCTGACCTTCTTTGTATTGCCCCTAAATTCTATTAATTTTTTCTGAATTTCTTTCTCTGTTCCTATTGATATCTTTACCTGGTTTCCTTTCCTACCTCTGTTTATTTAAATTTTTCCCATTCTTTAGTGTCTTCAAAATACATCTTCCTCAATTAAGCTATCCATGACCATAGTAAATATAAATAATTTCTCCAGGCTCTGAATTATTCCTGTTTTGGAAGAACTAGAATAACTACTATTATACCTTTAAGTACAACAAGATCAAAGGTTCAAAATCAGGGAAATAAATAGCAATTTCAAGCAATGAATTTAAGACCAGTATGGCAGACACTATGACTGTATCTAGTAGAATATCTGAGATAAGGAATTTGTGTACTATAGGTAAGACTGAAATAACTTCACAGACCACAGAATCTTGGATTTATAAGGAATTCTGGAGGCCAACTAATTCAATATCTATCTTCAAATTAATACTGTCTATATTTTTGTCAAATGATCATCCAGAGATGGTGATCTCACTGCTCTTTCAAACACACCATTCTACATTCAATCAGTTTTTATTGTTTAGAAGTTTTTTTTTCCATAAAGTGATTTGAAATCTGCCATCTCTGCAACTTCTCTATCCATTGGTCCTAATTCTGTTCGTTGTGGTCAAGGAGAACAAATGAGGAGTTCTTCACTTTGTTGTTGAGGAAACCATGATTAAGAGAAGTTAGATGATTTGTCTGAGATCACATAGGTCCCTATTTTTTCCACCCTTCTTTCTAAGGCATTGTTTCTGTTATGCTCACTAGAAATTCTTCAGTTTGTCATCAACCTTCCTAAAATAGGGCAAAGAATTGAGGACCCACTCTAGATATTTTTTAAGCAGAGCAGAGGAAAAATTTTTCCTCCTTCATTTTGGAGATTATCTTATATAAATACTGACTTTGATCTCAGTAGCCTATTGGACTACCAACATTGCTCTCTTCATTCATCTTGATCTGCACTATCGTAGATTACAGTTGTTTCTTTTTCAAATTATATTCCTGTCTTATTTCCTCCATTATATTTAAAAGTTATTGAGGTCAAGGGCTGTTTCTTTCAGCTTTCTACTTCCTTCAGGACTTAATACAATGCTTTGAACATCGTCATTACTCAATAAATGGTGAATGAGTAAATGAATTAATACATTATTTCTGGTTATGACAAAGGAAAAAAGCTAAGGGGATGCCTTATTGCCCAATAATATTGCTATTGTTCTATAAAGTAAAATTTTTCTTCTTAAGGTGAAACTTACTTATCATTCAGTAGTTTTTAGTCTTTACCTATTTAATCATTTATTTCTTTAATATATCACTTCTTTGCTAACAACTCAAGCTTTTAAAGGAGTGTCATACTTGGTCTGAAAAGAACAAATTTACTTTTATCATAAAAAATCCTATTCTGATGTTTCAACAAGACAAAAGAGTGACCCTGGGTTTTCTATAAGGATTAGAAGGATTAAGCTTGTTGATGAATTTTGTACCCTATATAAAGACTATTCAAGCTGCCAAAAGATTCAACAAGAAGAATCAAGGCATGGCATGACAACTATTTTATTTTGGGCTACTCTGATTCATGAAACTAAGACATAAAGCAATTTAGATATTTTATTGGTGGAAGGGAAGGGCACTTAAATGAAAGAATGGACCTTTTGAAACATATGAAGATATGTTCAAAAGAGAATAGTTTAACAACCTCAGTGTACTTTTCTATAGGCTTAAAGAAGACAAAGCATTGCCCTACTTTTCCCCCCATCACTTTATGCTATTTTCTTTCCTTATTCTAACCACAATGTGGGAAAATCATTTCAGCTATCCCTTCATTACAGAGAGTCCTGGCAGCTTTCATAGTAATTCCAAAGAGGAAGTGGTAGTTTCTACATTGACAAAATTGGCAGTCGTGTTCCTGAGATTGCTGCCAAGCAAAATTGGTTTCTTTTTCCTCCAAACCCATACCAACTGATTTTGATGCAATAAAATCCCATCCACCCTCCAGTCCACATATATATTCACAATGGCAGAGAAAAATGGTAATTTTTTTCTCCTTTTCTAAGACATTATTATTTCATGACAGGGGACTGGGGAAGATAGAGTTTTCTTGACTACTCATTTCCAATTACCAAAGGTGGAGGTATGTTGTTCTTTTGATACATATATCTGATACTGTAGAAATCCACTATTCTGAAATTTGACTATCATCTAAAAAAAGTTTTTCACATAAAGAAGACACCTTCCCTTTCTGTGTCTGTAACTGTCTTATATACAGCACATAAAAGCTCTACACTTCCAATTGATTTGCAAAATCAACATAACCTAGTTATACTTGTTCTGGAAAAATTAATTTTCCCATCTGTGACTCCATGATATAGTTTGGGACAAATAAAAACTATTTGATTCAAATCTTTTTATATAAAGTGCTTTGAATACAAAGATTGGGTTAAACTGTCAATATTCCATTACTTTGTGAAATTGTATTTACATAAATAACACACATTATGAGTTAAAACTTCAAACAATAAACTTTTCATTATGAAATAACTGGTTTACTTTCTTCAAATTCCAGATCCTATGCTATTTAATATAATATTTCAATATTAACAAACTGGTTTGACTTTAAAAGACTTGGTACCAACACATATTCTGCTAGTTTCCCCTCCTCTGCTAGTAGTGCTTTCCCTTCTGAGACTATTTTCCATTATGACTATATGTATCTTGCTATTACGATATTTTTTTCTTTTAGAATGTGTGTACCTTGAATTCAGGGGAATTTTTTGTCTTTGTATCCCTAGGTTTTAGTATAATACCTGATAACTAGTCAACAATTAAGTTGACCTTTAAGAAATTTATTTTTGACTGACTTGGAATCAGGAGGTTTTATGTTCAAATTTTGGCTCCCAAGCTTTTAAACATATGATAATGAACAAGTTGTATTATCTTCTTAGTCTCAATATTCTCTTCTCAAAAAGGAGAATTATACTTCTACTACCCATACCTCTTCAAAATATTGCGAGGAAAGTCTTTTGAAACAGTTCTCATGTAAATGTGCTACTGAAAGTCTCATGGCAATGCCTTAGAATGTCTTGGAGATAACTCTAAGCTCTGAGATGAATACATGCCCTGGACACTTTTTTCAAACCAGAAAGACTTCTAGTAGAGTCTCAGTCACACCTACCCACCTACTGTAGTCACATCTACATATTCCTGTTTTCTCTGTGTCAGATTTGGAAAGGCTCATGCTCAGAGGGAGAAAGATGGATGTATCTTGAGCACTTGCTCTGAAAACTATTGGGATATCGCTAAGGTTGCCTATTAGCCAGGATATTTAAGCACAGGAATAGAGTCTACTGTCATCAATCGACTCAGAATCTAGTCGCAACACAATCCTCTGTGTTTTATTGGACTAACCAGTTTTATAGCAAGACATTCAAGTCAGAGGAATGTGAGTTTTTTCTGTAGCTGTGGCTTCTGGGATATGTGTCTGTGGTAGAGGTACTTCTCAAAGTAGAAGGTCAGTTCTGAGAGTTAAAAGCCCGTTAGGGCAGGTCCACTAGCGCCATGGAAATTCTTCCATTTTCTTTTAACATCCTGGAAAACTTAAGTAACAGGTTGTTTACAGTATCAGAGAGGAATGGAAGACTTTTAGGCAAAGAACAGTGTTGCAGGAAATTTGGTCAGTTAATACCTTAGTGGCCAAGTCTTTAATGTTATCAACTTTAATGCACCATCCTAATATTCTAAAGGCTTGTAAGAATTCCCAATGTAGCCTGCAAAGATGGTTAGCAAGAGGGTTAGGTAAACCTCATTGTGTCAAGGTGATGAGGCTATGGGGGATCTGGTTATCTTTGTGGCTATGTGTCTAATTGATTTCTCCATATTTTTTCGACCCCTGGGAACAATTATGCCAATGGGTTGTTTTGTAAACTGTTCAAGGTCTTAGGTATAGAATATACCAAAAGTTGAGGTAGCGATAACTTCCACATAAAGACAGTTAGATCTATAAACTCTGAGATTGCTGCATTTTCTGAGCCCTCAATTATTCTTTCAGGCATAACTCAACCAGAGGAAAACCAACAACTTCATAGTCTCAGTTTTACTTTTCTTTTGCAGATAGTATTTAATGAACAAAATTTCCCTATTTTTTCATGCATCTATAGCTCTAAAAATAATTTAAACCCCCCATACACATCAAAAAAGAAAAGATATATCATATAATCTTTTTTCTTATTTTTTGAGGAAGATGATAAGGATTAAAGGAGAAAGCAATGTTTCTGATAATATGTGTAATGGCCAATTCAATGCACAAAGACATATTTAATACTAAGTAGTTTTCACTTTGCCTTAGCAGCACGATTGGACTTGGGACAAAATTAGCTCTCAGGTATCAGTTTATTTTGACAAGAAGAGAAAATGAACAGGTCACCCGCATAGTTAGGTGCCACCTATATCATTCCTTCCTTCATTTTTATTCACTTATTTTAAGTAAAGGGCATGAGAAAATCCTCTAAGAGAGTAATGGACAAACTTTTAAAAGAAGGGGCCAAAGGAAAGGAAATGCTCATCTGTCAGTCTATTTCTAACGCAACTCTTTCGAAGTTTCATTGTATTGTATCCTACTCATTGTATTTGTCAAATTAGGAATAATGTTGTGCAGCCAGATAGAACATTTCAGGGGACCGCATCTGGCCTGCGGTTTGCCCATCACTGCTCTAAGACAAAAATATGTTTTTTTTTATCTATATGTCTTCAAAGTTGTTTTAGAAATCCAGAAATGCCTTTCATAGTGGAAGGCTTATAAAATCATTATCCTGTGTACCTCTACCCTTCAGTCAATAAATTGTTCAATAAACTTTTAAGTATAAACCAGGCATTGTGCTAAGTACCAATGATAGAAAAAAAAGGCAAAAGATTTTCTTGCCTCTTAAGAAATCACACTCACACCTCAATATCTCCATTAAGTTTATGATGGTGAAATAAATTTGATGAATATTGAAGAGGAACCACAACAGGGGAAAACTCTTTAAAACATATATATATATATATATATATATATATATATATATATATATATATATATATATA
>NC_058130.1:571091611-571100766 GCF_016433145.1 Gracilinanus agilis | reverse complement strand
ATATATATATATATATATATATATATATATATATATATATATATATATATATATACACTGAAGCAATTATATAAGAGGGGAAAGGTAAGAGAGTCCTCTCCTAGTATCCTCTCATTTACTTAAGGTTTAGGTACACTAGTTGATATTATATGCAGATATGAGTTTGGATCCTTTTCCTAGTACCATCTGCCTAAGTCATTTACCCTTGGCCACTACCTACGGTTGCCTTTCTTAATTACATCTCAAATAATCATTACAGCAGGTAAAATCCTCCAAATTCAAGGCCCCAGGTAATTGAATCAATTTATCTGCCCATAAAGAAATTCATTCTCTTGCATTAAACTTTGCTCTCTCCAGCTGGTCTTCTTTGAAAATTCTAATATTCTCTGCAGAACTAACTGAGTACCCATTGGCTTTAACAGATCTCTTTCCTGAAAGAGGAGAGCTGGGCCTCTCAATTGGGTGTGGTGGGATGCCAAAAGTGGAGACAGAAAAAGGAAAGTGGACAAGGGGGAATGGCTGGTGAACAAAGTTCTACTAAATGATTATGCCTAGGACCATTGATGGCCGTGAGACTTGTCATTTTCTCCTTTCATTTTCCATCTCTAAGCTCATGTATCTTTTAATAAAGTACACCACAGTTTCTTTGAGTTACTGACTTTCCTCTAAAAGAGGAATATCGTTTTAAAAAAAAAACCTAACCTACTCAGTTCAATATCTTGAATACCTTGAAGCACATGGCACACAGTTAAAGTACAGCCTGTTTGAAAGTTCAGATGAAACCGAGCCTTGTGACAGGAGTGAAAGAGAAGGAAAACAGATAAAAAAAGGTAGTTTGCCATTTTACCCCTTCTATCTTCACCTAGATAACCCACAGACTCTGATGGGTTTGTTTCGTATCGGTGAATATCTTTTAATACAAGTATTACTTTCAAACCTCAATCACTATACAAAATAGGCTTTCTTAAAAATGTCGACCTTGCAATAACCCTCTGGATAAGCTTTCTCTCCTTTCATTTTAAAGTTACAAATCTTCTGTAGCACCAAATGCAATTTTCTCTGATAGAATATGAGATAATAGCAATACCTTAGCTAAAGGATATATGAGACCATGAAAAACAGTCTTTCATAAAGTCAAGCGATAAAAATTGGTAGATTCCCAAGCTGATTAACACCTGCCTGAGCTGATCAACTCCCACTAAATACTCATTATCAAAAATTATGGAATAAGAAATTCAGTAAGTGCCAAAAATTGAGTGTAGGAGAGCATTTTCCAAAGATGTCTAACAGGATTTCTAGCTGGCAAAACTATTGTGGAACAAGAAATTGAGCAAATATCTTTCCCAGAGGAAAAGGGGATAAAAAGTTTCCTTGCAGAAAATGCCAGCTCCCCTATTCACTTAATTTGCCTTTAAAATATACCTAGGTATGCACTTTATGGTAGCTCTTTTCAAGTTTGTGTGGTTTTTCATATGTATATATTGGATGATCATTTAAATCCTTTGAGCCTTAGGCAACTCTGAAACTTAAAAAACAAATTTATTGAAGGGTTGGGATCTAAGCCTAATACAGCGACAGAATCAGAGATCTGAATGTATTTATATATATGATGGGTTTTGGTTGTTATTGTGTTTGACTCTTCCAGACACAACTTGGGATTTTCTTGACAGAAATGCTAGAATGGTTTGCCATTTTTTCTCCAGCTTATTTTACATATGAAGAACTAAAGCAAACAGTGTTAGGTGACTTGCTCAGGATCATATAGCTAATAAATATCTGAGGTCAGATTTGAAATCAGGAAGAGGAGTCTTCCTGATACCAAGCCACTGTGACACCTGGCTGCTGCACCCTCCTCTTCCTCCATCTGGTATATATATATATATATATATCCTATGTAAATTGGCATTGACCTCCTGATAATTTGTTGCAGAATTTGTTTAAAATTAATTCTTTATGCCAACTATGTTTTCTGGGATTGTTTGCCATGGTTGTGAGCACTATAACCATCAAATTATAGCTTCTCAAGAATTATTTCCTAGAGTGAGAAGACTTGGATTTTCTATTCATTAATGGAAGAGATCCCTTAGAAAAATGTTTTCTCATTCTTTACTGTTGTCTTGTCCATTTCATTTTACCACTTGATTTGATTTCTGCTGTTTTCCTTGTGACCTATGGGGTCCTTAAGTATTTGGCCAACTTCTCACAAGTTTCTATAAAAAGTAGAATAGGTAATACCGGAGAAAGTAAAAATGCAGAAGGAAAGACTACAGTTGAGAGAAGAGTGATATATAGATGACTAGAACTGATGACTAGAACTCATTTTATTTATAGCGTCCTTTAACCATTCCCTGATTTATTCCCTGTGATTTATTTCCTGAGGGATGGTGATAGAGTGGAAACAAAAATGGACTTGGACCCAGATTTGATTAATGCTTTTTACATTTTCCAACTATAAGATCATGGACAAATCACTTAACCTCTTCAAGCCTCAGTAGCCACATCTATAAAATGGAATAATAACACCTGCATTGCTTTTCTCACATTGTAGAAAAAGTATTGTGTGCATTAATATGAAATTAATTCCCCCTCACCCCAAAAGAGAAATTCATCTTCCTCAATATACCTTTATTAATAAAAAAGTAAAAGTAAATTATGTTTTCAAATCCCATACTCAGTTGTGATTTGATAAGAAAAAATAGAAAGTGTATGACTTATTTTCTAGAGGTATCTATTTCTCTAGGGTAGTTGGGTTCTGGTGATTTTCAGTCTAGGCTTTTGTCTGTGAAAACTGCCACACCAGGAGATCTGAGTCATTGGTTCCTTACTGAAAGAATAACAGAGAGGTTCAAGATCAATAGTCATATAAAAAAGCTAAATGAGTACAGCTAGAGGGCTACTGCCATTCTCTACTGTCAAGGATTGGATATCAGTCTTCTAAGGTACAGCAGGTCTAAAATATCTGCCACCAACGAATTTTAATTCAATTCAATGAATTTATTAATCACCTACCATGTGCCAGGCATTCTGCTAAGCACTAGGAATGTTTAAAAAAAAGAAGAAAGAAAAAGAAAAATAGTTCCAGGTTCAAGGAATTTACAAGATCCCTGGCAAAAACACCTCACAAAAGGAAATTCAAAAGCAGAGGGTAGTTTGAGCCTCTGTTGGAAAATTGAGAGATCCTTGGAAAATTCTGAGCTCCACACATAAAGGAAAGCTTCGGGAACTCTTTTTTTTTCTTTTGTCTTCCAGCCTTCAAATCAGAGGGAAGAAGCAACTGAGGGAGAAGGTGTTGCATATGAAAAACTGAATTAATTTGCATAGTGATGAAATTTCAGGTGATTAGATTATCTTGGGGAGGCATTATGTTTTGAGGAGTAGAAACCAAGTAGAAACACTGATGGAAAATGAAGATTTGAAGAGCCACAATTAACCACTGAAAACAAAATAAAATAATAAAACAAAATCATCATTTTGTTGTTGTTGTTGCACACCTTCTTTAGACGTAGCCAGGTGGCATAGTTAATAGACCATTGGTCCTGAAGGCAAGAAGATTTCATCTCAAATCAGACCTCAAATACTTATAGGACCCTATGCAAATCAACCTCTGTCTGCTTCAGTTTACTCAACTATAAAATGGGGATAATAACAGCACTTACCTCACAAGGTTCTAAGGATTAAATGAGATAGTATTTGCAAAGTGCTTAGCATAGAGACTTGGCACATGGAAGGTACTTCTTATTCAATTCAATTAACATTATTAAGCATGTGCCAAGTAAGGTGCTAAATGATACAATTAATAAAAGGAACGATTGTCCCTGCCCTCAAAGAGCTTATAATCTAAAAAGGAAGACAACATATAAAAGGGGTCAGTGCCGTGGAGGAGGAGGATGCCATGAAAGGGAGTGGAAACCAAGCAGGGTTACAGATATAAAGCAGAGTGAAACGATAATACAATTTTTGCCTTCTAAAAATTAAAACTTGGGAGGAGTTTGATACTCTGCCCTCCAGCCCTCCTATCAGAGGGAAGAGGAGGCTGAGGGAGTAGAGTATGAATCAAGATTTGTACTAGCATCATGGTGGTGAGGTGGTGAATTGAGAAGTGATGAGCCAGTCCTGGGAGGATCATCTTGTTCCTTGGAGTAGAAACTAGGCATAGTAGTAGATGCAAATGTATAATGGATATTCCTCTCTTGCTTTCTTCTCCCCTTCCTCCCTTCCTCCCTTTCTTCTTTCCTACTTTTCTCAATTTCTTACCTCCTTCCCTCCTTCTTTCCTACCCAACAATATGATCATGGACATAACGGTTTTTCGCTTACACATTACATATTACTTTAATTTCAAATGTGAAGATTTAAATGGAAATTCTTCACTGTAAGGAATTGTTGAAGTCAGTATTCCTTAACCAATACTACCCAACAGAATGACCTGTACTGTTCGACTGATCTTTCCTTGAGATCACAGGCAATTATCACTTCAAATATAAATTATTGCAATATCTTATAATCTTGTCTATGAGATTATCATTAATCTATTAGCACAATTTGAAAGACTACATGCTGAATCTAACCATGGGAAGAGAGCATTTTCGGTATAATTTAATATATCAGCTTTCTAACTAATGGGGCTGGCATAACAAAATATTGTTAGTTCAGGATAAATTCAGTGATGAAAGAGCATTCATAAGCCCCTCAAGAATTAAGGAAAGGAGGTTCAATTTATGCTAATGCAGCAAGGATATGCAACAAGTTTAGAGGAACACCTAGCTTCAGTTTCAGTAGATGTGGCCTCCTTTGCCTCTTTACAGAAATGTAAATATAACCATTAGGGATATACAGTGACTCACCTACACTCACCATCTCTAAAAGCCCACAATTTCTAAAAGATCAAATCTGGCCTCAGACACTTCCCAGCTGTGTGACCCTGGCAAAGTCACTTGACCCCCATTGCTCACCCTTACCACCCTTCCACCTAGCAGCCAATACATAGAAGTTAAGGGTTTAATAAAAAAGAAAAGAAAATATGGGGAACCCATTTCATTCTATCATATAATTCACATTCTGGCTACAAATAAAGAGAAAAATGTGATCTTTCTTCCTTAGGGGAATGTGTAGTGGACTTAAAAATACATCTTATTTTTTTTTTCTTCATGTCACTTTCAAATAATTGTTTTCTGTACTCAAAATTCAGGATGTTCTTCCTCAATGAATAGGTAAAAGGACCTGAGGGAACTGCTCCCTTTACTGATTATCTGGGAAAATAAAGTGTATTCCAAAACCACAGAGAGGCATCAAGGAAAAGGGAAAGTAGACTGAATCTGAAGAAGCGTAAGAATATACTGATCTACCTTAGGAGGTTGAAAAGGGAAAGAATGTGACTGGAGAGGAAGAGTTACATAAGGACAATTGGACACTTGGATCCAAGTAACAGATAGGAGACTTTTTTCTGATAGAATAGAGACTTAGAGGAATTATCTATCTATCCATCCAGCTAGCTGGCTAGCTATCGACCTACCTACTTTTCTATATTCTTAATGTTCTTACATTCTTATCCAAGTGATACAAGGCATATGTGAATAATATAAGAAAAATTGTAATTTAAATACAGTGAATTTAAGCAAAGAGGATACAAGCAACTGAGGGTAGAAGAAAAAAATCAGGAAAGTTATGGAGGTTTTTCTTGGATAAAGAGTAAATGCATTCCAGGAATGGGAAACTGCTCTCTTTAGAGTACTTGCATATAACAACAAGCATTTGGTTCATTTAGTGTCAAAGAGAAGTACTGAATGTCCTTAGCATGAAATTCCACAAATTCCATAATAGTAACTAACATAGAAGACACCCATAGCAATTTTAAAGGAAAACAATAGGTATGATAAAATTAATATGGAGAAAATAGACTAGAATCAGAAGACCTAAGATAATTCCACTTCAAACCTTTCATGGTTATGTTGATTATGACCTCTCTGAACCTGTTTCCTTCTCTATACAATGTGATTCACACCTGTACTATTAACCTCACATGGTTATTTGAAAAAAAAAACACCTTTTAATCTTTAAAGTATGAGAGTTATTATTAATATTTATTTTTATATCTTGATTTAATATGTTCTGTGATTGGTCTATGTCTCTTTATTTGCACTAATTATTTCTTAAAATGTGAATCTAAGAAAATAGTATAGATGCCATTATTTAAATATTTTATTATTATAATTATTTTGTGTAGTTCCTAATATTATATCACTAGCAGAAAGACATTTCATGAATATTTTAGGAGATTTTATGGAACTAAGGAGTTTTTCTATTGTAGGAAAAAATGTATATTATAGGTAGCTCCAACTATGAGGATTAAGGAATTCATATACACAATGCAGTATAAAATATACCAAATTAAAATATTTTTATACCAGGAAACTATATTAGTTTTTGGCCTTTAGTATTGATGCTCTTCAGTTGTGTTAACTTAAACATCTATGGACTCCTTTGCTCTTTAAAGATTTCTCATTTTTTTTACTAGAAATGACATTGATAATTAAATATTAAGTCTTTGGAGAAGCACTTTATGATTTACACAGTGTATTATTTAGAAAAATACTTGTCTTTCATAAGCAGAAAATACCATTAATATTCTCCACATTCATTCTTCTATTTATCTTAGCTTTCATGTTAGTGCTCATATATCAAGATAACACTTCTATTTTCAAGATGTAGTTGTTTTGGCCAAAATGATACATGGAAATAAAGTCTATTTGCGTTGTACTTCTAGAAAAACTAATGTATGTCCTGCAATTTTATCTTTCTTTTTGATGTGACCAAAAAAAGGAAATAGAACATTGTATATATTTACATTTTTACATACTTGGCAAGACTTTCTTTTACAAACCTTAAACCATTTTACTTTAAAACAAAAATGATGAAAGCTTTTAGTTTTATTTTCACCCGTGAAATATTTTTAATATACTGAATATATTTTGAACATATATGATCAGTAATATTATTTCTTAGAAAAATTTATTAATCTATTTCTAAAAGGCCCTGCTTTTAGGAACAGAAAAAAGGGCAAAAACTGAAAAAGCTTTCACAAAACAGATCCTATAAGTAAGGTGCCAGTAATTGAGTTATTTGTATGTAGAAATGCATAAATAATAGAAAATGCATCATTGATAAGTATCTTACATAGGACAGATACCCAAAATATATTATTCAATGAATACATTCATAAATTCACAAAGGTATAGATGTGCTATTGTCCATAATAGACATATGAAAATAGCAAGTTACAGATTAAGGTTCTGCCACACTTTTGTACTAGTGAATTATTCATTTATTTTAAATTACAACTTTAACAATTGTACAACTTTCTTTATGCTGTATATTTTAAAAAGAATGAAACATATACATAAAGACTCTCATCTTTCTCTTATCTTTATAACTCTTCCTCCACAAATTATCAAAATATATTAAAGTTATCCATTAAAGACAAAGAAATATTTTAAAATAATTTCATTTTCCACACATCATCACATGTCAGAACAAAGATGTGTCATCTAAGGTCCAGATTGCTGCCTGCGTCCATATTCCTTTCTGACTCCCAACCACTCCTGACCTACCTATCCTCACTAACAAAATATGAAATTATAAAAAATGCCAAAATTGTGGCAATATTTATGGACATGATATAGTGAAACAAAATATGTACCCACAATCTTTCTGTTTTTAATGTAGATGAAGAATGATATGGCAGAATTGATCAAGGTGCAATAAAAGACAAGTTAAAGCCTTTCTTGGGACTAGAAGAAAGAATATAGGTTATTTTGCTATGGTAATTATAGCTGGCGGCAAAAGACAGGTCACAGAGATATTCTAGTTTCAGGCATTTAGGAGCTATGAAAAAGTCTAGGCTTTTCACTTGGAAAGAAGAAGAAAAAAATAGTTTCATGTCTCTCATTAAGGAGAGCAGGTTAGTTCAAGCAAAACTCTGCCATGTACATATTATATGGTTTAAGAGGTTTGTTTCATGAAAGAATGAATGGATTAAAATCTTATTGCATATCATACTGCTTGATCTGACTGAAAAATATGAATGATAAGAATTATTAGTTGTTATTAATAGAGACTGTAACAAAGATTTTATCTATACAGAAAAGATTGTTATATACAGAAAATACAAAGTTGTGTACAAAACATACAGTATTTTCTTTGGCTCATCAACAATCAGGTTAATTGCCGTACATGGCAATTAACCACAATTCAAGCATTGTGTCCGGTTGTAAATAAATAACCACAAATATGTATGTAATAAAATGGAAAATGTCATAGTAGATGAAGCAAAGAGAATACATATATATATATATATATATATGTGTGTGTGTGTATACACAAACATACATTTATAGACACATTATTTATTTATATGTAATATAATTATGTTTCTATATATATGGACCAACAAGACATAAATAGAAAGAATCGTTTCAAAATGATTTTTAACTCACATAATGTTAGATAATTTAAGAACTGTGATCAATACTAGGAACATTCATGATTTGCAACAATCAATGATAAAACATAAAATGGATTACAAGTAGATGAAAGATTTAAAGTGTTAAATGAGACATATATGGTTTTGTATGCAGTCACTGAAGAAACTTGCTTTGCTTGACTATGCATATTTTTACAAGAAACTGTTTTTCTTTTCTTTTTCTTGTGGGTCAAGTGGTAGAAGGGAGAAAAATCTTTGTTCACTTAAAAAATAAAAGTGGGGGAGGGATGTGCTACATAATTGGAATGTTGCATTCACCTTCACATGAGATCATTGCATTATTACTTTTACATAACTCTTACTTTATTACTAGATCTCTCATGAAGCAAGAATTATCTATAATTGGTAATCTAAAATCAAAACACAATAAAGCTGAAAGTGTTTTTTTAATTTAGTTATCAGGGAGAATTACAATAAATAAGTTGTGCTTAAAATCATGACACATTTTATTAAAGTGATCTGTCTTTTTTATGAAAATATTTTACCTTATCTCTTTTCATGTCTTCCTGTTTTCTCTCATTTTATAATGTTGATATCATTTTCTTAAATTATTATACTTACTTGAGATCTCCCCTTAAGAAAATAAAGAAAAAGATATCATTCCATATGAATAAAAA
>NC_058130.1:571044776-571091394 GCF_016433145.1 Gracilinanus agilis | reverse complement strand
TAAGGAATTCATATACACAATGCAGTATAAAATATACCAAATTAAAATATTTTTATACCAGGAAACTATATTAGTTTTTGGCCTTTAGTATTGATGCTCTTCAGTTGTGTTAACTTAAACATCTATGGACTCCTTTGCTCTTTAAAGATTTCTCATTTTTTTTACTAGAAATGACATTGATAATTAAATATTAAGTCTTTGGAGAAGCACTTTATGATTTACACAGTGTATTATTTAGAAAAATACTTGTCTTTCATAAGCAGAAAATACCATTAATATTCTCCACATTCATTCTTCTATTTATCTTAGCTTTCATGTTAGTGCTCATATATCAAGATAACACTTCTATTTTCAAGATGTAGTTGTTTTGGCCAAAATGATACATGGAAATAAAGTCTATTTGCGTTGTACTTCTAGAAAAACTAATGTATGTCCTGCAATTTTATCTTTCTTTTTGATGTGACCAAAAAAAGGAAATAGAACATTGTATATATTTACATTTTTACATACTTGGCAAGACTTTCTTTTACAAACCTTAAACCATTTTACTTTAAAACAAAAATGATGAAAGCTTTTAGTTTTATTTTCACCCGTGAAATATTTTTAATATACTGAATATATTTTGAACATATATGATCAGTAATATTATTTCTTAGAAAAATTTATTAATCTATTTCTAAAAGGCCCTGCTTTTAGGAACAGAAAAAAGGGCAAAAACTGAAAAAGCTTTCACAAAACAGATCCTATAAGTAAGGTGCCAGTAATTGAGTTATTTGTATGTAGAAATGCATAAATAATAGAAAATGCATCATTGATAAGTATCTTACATAGGACAGATACCCAAAATATATTATTCAATGAATACATTCATAAATTCACAAAGGTATAGATGTGCTATTGTCCATAATAGACATATGAAAATAGCAAGTTACAGATTAAGGTTCTGCCACACTTTTGTACTAGTGAATTATTCATTTATTTTAAATTACAACTTTAACAATTGTACAACTTTCTTTATGCTGTATATTTTAAAAAGAATGAAACATATACATAAAGACTCTCATCTTTCTCTTATCTTTATAACTCTTCCTCCACAAATTATCAAAATATATTAAAGTTATCCATTAAAGACAAAGAAATATTTTAAAATAATTTCATTTTCCACACATCATCACATGTCAGAACAAAGATGTGTCATCTAAGGTCCAGATTGCTGCCTGCGTCCATATTCCTTTCTGACTCCCAACCACTCCTGACCTACCTATCCTCACTAACAAAATATGAAATTATAAAAAATGCCAAAATTGTGGCAATATTTATGGACATGATATAGTGAAACAAAATATGTACCCACAATCTTTCTGTTTTTAATGTAGATGAAGAATGATATGGCAGAATTGATCAAGGTGCAATAAAAGACAAGTTAAAGCCTTTCTTGGGACTAGAAGAAAGAATATAGGTTATTTTGCTATGGTAATTATAGCTGGCGGCAAAAGACAGGTCACAGAGATATTCTAGTTTCAGGCATTTAGGAGCTATGAAAAAGTCTAGGCTTTTCACTTGGAAAGAAGAAGAAAAAAATAGTTTCATGTCTCTCATTAAGGAGAGCAGGTTAGTTCAAGCAAAACTCTGCCATGTACATATTATATGGTTTAAGAGGTTTGTTTCATGAAAGAATGAATGGATTAAAATCTTATTGCATATCATACTGCTTGATCTGACTGAAAAATATGAATGATAAGAATTATTAGTTGTTATTAATAGAGACTGTAACAAAGATTTTATCTATACAGAAAAGATTGTTATATACAGAAAATACAAAGTTGTGTACAAAACATACAGTATTTTCTTTGGCTCATCAACAATCAGGTTAATTGCCGTACATGGCAATTAACCACAATTCAAGCATTGTGTCCGGTTGTAAATAAATAACCACAAATATGTATGTAATAAAATGGAAAATGTCATAGTAGATGAAGCAAAGAGAATACATATATATATGTGTGTGTGTGTGTGTATACACAAACATACATTTATAGACACATTATTTATTTATATGTAATATAATTATGTTTCTATATATATGGACCAACAAGACATAAATAGAAAGAATCGTTTCAAAATGATTTTTAACTCACATAATGTTAGATAATTTAAGAACTGTGATCAATACTAGGAACATTCATGATTTGCAACAATCAATGCTAAAACATAAAATGGATTACAAGTAGATGAAAGATTTAAAGTGTTAAATGAGACATATATGTTTTTGTATGCAGTCACTGAAGAAACTTGCTTTGCTTGACTATGCATATTTTTACAAGAAACTGTTTTTCTTTTCTTTTTCTTGTGGGTCAAGTGGTAGAAGGGAGAAAAATCTTTGTTCACTTAAAAAATAAAAGTGGGGGAGGGATGTGCTACATAATTGGAATGTTGCATTCACCTTCACATGAGATCATTGCATTATTACTTTTACATAACTCTTACTTTATTACTAGATCTCTCATGAAGCAAGAATTATCTATAATTGGTAATCTAAAATCAAAACACAATAAAGCTGAAAGTGTTTTTTAATTTAGTTATCAGGGAGAATTACAATAAATAAGTTGTGCTTAAAATCATGACACATTTTATTAAAGTGATCTGTCTTTTTTATGAAAATATTTTACCTTATCTCTTTTCATGTCTTCCTGTTTTCTCTCATTTTATAATGTTGATATCATTTTCTTAAATTATTATACTTACTTGAGATCTCCCCTTAAGAAAATAAAGAAAAAGATATCATTCCATATGAATAAAAATAATCAATTGCTCTAGTTTTTAATGTTCTGGAAGTTCATGGTGAAGTGATAATAACTGATATCTTATAACACTGTAGAATTCTGCAAAACAACTGATATGTGTTATATATATCATTTGAATTTCACAACAATCCTGTGAAATAAGTATGCTGGATGTTGTCCCTATCTTAGAGAAGGAAACAAGCTCGGCAAAATTAAATGACTTGATGGAGATTTCAAAGTGAATAACCTAACAAGGGAACCAGCAATCCCTGAGACAACAATTACGCCTTTAAAATATCTCTATAGGAATTGGCTTTTTTCTTAGCCAGACAAGACATATATAGAAGCAGTGAAATGACAAAAGATTTCAGGAAATTGATTACTTAATATAAATTGAGGAATACTACATTTTTCTATAAACAAAATGTTATCACTAGACATCAATTATTTGTCTCAATAGATGTTCTTATTAAAGTTTAGAAAAAGAAAAGGAATTTCAGATCTGGAGGATTCAGAGTGCTCGTGTTGTTCAATTTCTTCATTAAACAAATAGAGAAACTGATTCCCAGAAGAATTGGGAAACACTCTCAGGACGACACATCTCACCAATGGCAGAACAAAAGAACTGACTCCTAGGTAAGTGTGGTACCCATATTCTCATGTTATAGTAATCAAGGAACACTTTGTGACACAAATGACATGATTTTTGATTTAGATAGTAATTTTTCTGTTGTTTTATTTACTCTGCAGTTTAATTCAACAATAATGTCTTCGTTCAATACCTTCTACATGTCAATTACTGTACTGGGCACTGGGCATTAAAAAACAGAAACAAAACAGTCCTTCCCCTTGAAAAACTTACATTCTTTTTGAGTGATTGGAATGGGAAACAACATCTGCATTGAAAATGAAATACAAAATGCAAGCTGAGTAATTTCAAAATAGTTTGCTGAGAATAAATAACCAAGAATATTCTGGAAGAAAAAGAAGAAAAAATCATCCAAAATGAGAATCTATCATATATATTCCTGCACTTTCAGCATCAAGATTACGTTTACTATGATTGCATTAAAATAATGAGACAACTGAACTCTGCACTAATCTAGGCATAATTGGGAAGTTTTTCATGTAAGATTTGGATCTCATTTCATGTCATCCCTCCTGACAGAATGGAGGAAAGATAAGGAAATCCTTAGCCCACGGGGATGTTCCATTTCATAACAAGCCATATCATTGACTTTTAAAGTGTAATAAAATAACACATCCATTTTTTATTGTCAGTTTTAGTTCCTTTATTTATAAAGTAGCAATCTTCTGGTTCACAACAGGCGCCACTCCTATGATAAGCCATTTCCACATTTCATCATCAAGAAATTCATCAATGGAAAGAGCAAGACATGAGAAAAAATCCCTTTGGGGTATTCAGATTAAAGGAAAATATAAACTCATTCAAAGATGTTAGGCTTCTCTTTTTAGGTTGGAAAAACTTCTTAGGTTTGGTGAGGGGAGAAGTAGAAGAAGCAGTAAGGGAAAAGTTTTGGTTTAATATTTTGCAAGTCAGGATAATTTTATGTTTAAATGAAGCCATAAAAAAGAGCAATCATAGGCTGTTCTTTGCCCATTCTGTGGCAACTGTCCCGTCATAAGTCACTTGTTTTCTTTCCCAATTCTGCATGAAGTGAGGAATATTTAGGTTCCTTTGGCAGTGTTTTAATACAAACACAATAAACTTTTAATTTTGATGCTGAAGTATATGGATTAGTATCATAATATTATCACAATCTTCACTAACTTTGTGGAGTGTGTCTGATTAATTTTTGCAATTTCTGTTCAGACTTGGGGGGTATAGAAAGGGAAGTCATGGCAGCACCCCAGTTCCTCAGACCAGCACTAATCTTCTCCTTGTCTTTGTTCCAGGAGACACATCAGACCCCGAGTTCCCAGGGAGGTTGCTGATCCTGGATTTGGCAGAACTCTGCCTGCCTCTTTTTATCTCCTTTATCCAACAATAAGTAACATGTCAATTCTGGACAAACTAATTTGGAGTTGTCTTTGAGAAAGCCAATTTAAAATGTACAGTAGGAAGTTGGTAATGTAAGATTGATATTACTAGAGATAATAAGACTAGATATGTAGATTTTGGATTAATCTGAATGAAGATGATAATTAAAGCAAGGACAGCTGATAAGGTCACCAAGAGGAAACTGAAGAAGAACCAGGATCAGTCCTTTGGGAAAGAAGAAATGATATAGGTAATGCATTAGCAGTGGAGAATGAGGGATGATCAGACTGATGAAAAGGGAAGTAAGAGGAACAATCATCATGAAAACCCAAAGAGGAGATAGTAATGAAAAGGAGAGGGCAGTTGATAGAGTATAATACGGTGGAGCAATCAGAACACTAAAGCCTGGAAAAGACCATTAAATGGGAAAATTAGGAGATGATTAGTAACTTTGGAGGAAAAGGTTTTAGTTAAGTAATAAAGTGATTTCTATTAGTTTTTAATTAATTAATTAAGATTCTGTGAATTGACTGTTTTTAATGTTTCAAGCAGGAGAAGGAAGGGGCAGGATAAAATATGTCTCAACTTTAAAAGGACCAAGATTTCTGTGAATGGTCTGACTTTCTAACTTTAACTTTATTTTCTTTAGTGACCCCAAAATATAAAGTACTGCTTGGAGTCATAAATACTTGGATTGGAATACTACCTCAGAGATCTATTACCTTTGTAATTCTGGGCAATTAATTTAATTTCTCTGTTCTCTTCTTCCTCTATCAAGTTTGTAGTTATGACAATGTGTCTGTCAATGTGATTTCTTTTGCCCAAAAGGAAGATATATTATTCCCTCTGAATTTTTTTCAGCTCCTAATTCATGACCAGCTTGGCTTAAGTCTTGCATATATTAGGAATATTAGATATCATCTATTACAATCCCATCATTTTGCAGATGAGGAAACAAAGATCTAGAAAGGGTAAAGGATTTGCACAAGATAATATAAGTGATAAATGGATGGGCTAGAATTTGAACTCTGAATTTGTGTTCAAATCACAATTTTTTTCATTTATTCTTAGCAATTTGCAATAGCTTCATTCATCAATGCAGGTTTAAAAATCTTTAAACATTAATAATGTATGTAGAATAATTTGCAAATGTAAAGCATTACGAAGCACCCATTAACTATTATCATTTTGGTTATTCATCTGATTCTACATACCTTTTAATGATCTGGGAGAAGTTATGATCCCATTTTTTTAGGTTTCTAATGATTGTTGTATAAAAAAATTACTGTCTTAAATTAAATAAGTGTATTATTTTCTAATGTACTCTGCTATTGGCTCCATTTTATGGGTGAGTTAATCCCATTCACATTCAGAGTTATGATTACCATCTGTATATTCTCAATCATTTTGATTTCCTCTCCTAGTCCTGCCCTTTTTTTCTACTATTTCCTTCTTTATTTTCCTCCTTTGTTTTTAATAAGTCCGCCTAATCCCCACTCTTATATTACTTCCCTTCTCAATCCCTTCCTTCTTATGTTTCTTTAGGATCTATTAATTACCCTCCCCCTCTTTTCCCCTCCCTTTTGGTACTCCCTGCCCCATTCCTCCCCTTGGTTTTTCCATCTCAACTTCCCTGTAGAGTAAGATATAATCAGTACCAGCAATGAATATAGATGCTCTTCCCTCTCAGAATTGATTCCACTGAGAGTAGGGTTTAAGTATTACCTATTAGCACTCTCTTCCTCTCCTTCTTATTATATTATTCTTTGCCTCAGCCTCCTATGTACCTCTTTATGTGGTATAATTTGTGCTATTTTTCTTATTCCTTCAAGCTTTTCTTGGTACCATTTTCTATCCCCCTTTCTTTTTTTACATATCTTAAACCATTTAGCACCCCAACCATTAATTAAGAATAATTCTTCCAACTAACTATGTTAGTGAATAAAGTTTTTAGGAGTTACAAATTGTACCATATGTTGTCTGCAAGAAATATACATGAGGGAGTTAGACACACTTAGGGTAAAGGTAAGAGGCTGGAGCAAAATCTATAGGGCATCAACTGAGAAAAATAAGTCAGGAGTAGCAATCATGATATCTGACAAAGCCAAAGTAAAAAAGAGATCTGATTAGAAGTGATAGGGAAGGTAATTACATCCTGATAAAAAGTAGAATAGACAATGAGGAAATAGCAGTACTCAACTTGTATGCACCAAATGGCATAGCATCCAGATTTTTAAAGGGAAAACTATTGAAGCTTGAGGAGGAAATAGATAGTAAAACTATACTAATGAGAGACCTGAACCTTCCTCTATCAGATCTAGATAAATCAAACCAAAAATGAATAAGAAAGAGGTAAGAGATGTGAATGAAATCTTAGAAAAATTAGAGTTAATAGATATATGGAGAAAAATAAATAGGGACAAAATAAATATACCTTCTTTTCAGCAGCACATGGTACATTCACATATATTGACCATGTGCTAAAGCATAAAAACATATCAAACAAATGCAAAAAATTAGGAATAATAAATGCAATCCTTTTACATCATAATGCAATAAAAATAATAATTAGTAAGGGTACATGGAGAAGCAAATCCAAATGAATTGGAAATTAAATAATATGATTCTCTAAAATTGGTTGGTTAAAGAACAAATCATAGAAACAATTGATAATTTCACTGAAAAGAATGACATTGAGAAGACATCATATCAAAATTCATGGGATGCAGCCACAGTAGTACTCAGGGAGAAAATTATATCCTTTGGTGCATATATTACCAGAGGGAAGAGGTCAATGAATTGGGCATTCAAATTAAAAAATTAGAAAAGAGAACAAATGAAAAATCCCCAGAAAAAACTAAATTAGAAATCCTAAAAATTAAAGAAGAAATTAATAAAATTCAAAGTGAAAGAACTAATGAATTAATAAATAAGACTAAAAGCTAAATAGATAAAGTCCTGGTTAATCTAATAAAAAAGGAAAGAAGAAAACCAAATTAACAGTATCAAAGATGAAAAAGGAGACTTCACCTCTAATGAAGAGGAAATTAAGATATTTAAGAACTATTTTGCCCATTTATATGGCAATGAATATGGCAATCTAGGTGATGTGGATGATTAATTACAAAAATATAAATCGCCTAGATTGACAGAAGAAGAAACAGAATACTTAAATAATCCCATCTCAGAAAAAAGAAATTGAACAAGCCATCTAAGAACTCCCTAAGAAAAAATCTCCAGGGCCAGATGGATTCACAACGCACATTCCTGTTTGAAAACATTAGAAACAATATGAATAGAAGGACCTTTCCTAAAAATAATATACAGTACATATTTAAAACCATTAGGAAGCATCATCTGCAATGGGGATAAATTAGAAGCCTTCCCAATAATATCAGGAGTGAAACAAGGATGACCATTATCACCTCTATAATTTAACATTGTACTAGAAATACTAGCAGTAGCAATTAGAGAAATCTATGGAGCTTCTCTACTCTACACATCATGCATTATTCCAGTCAGCCCATGTGAAAATTTCTTGGTCACTGGTTTTAACAAAATGATAGGAAAATATTTAAATCCTTATCTCTAAAAGAAATGACAATGACTTTGCTAATAATTAGTGTTCACAAGGCCCAAAGAACCTTTCAGCTTAGAAATTCATTTGTCCTTATTACCAACTAGGAGTAGCTATAGTTTATGTTTCAAAGCAGTCAAGCAGCAAGCCAAGGCTAATAATAGGAAAACATTTTTTCTCAGAAAAACACTATTAGAGACAAAACTGTGATATTGGAAACTTGGGGGTCCTTGAACTAATTTTGAGGTCCCTGATCTAAACTTCCTATGAACATTTAGGGCTCTTTCAAACTACATTTTCCAAGAGCCAACTGGCTTCCTCTCTTACATAATCACATCAGCAGAAAGTGTAATTGTGTAGATAGAAGGATAAATAGTGAGAGACTGGATTGGTACTTCCTCTTTTCTACTTTTGGAGCAGAGCCAGGATGGGAGCAGGAAGTAATAGGGCTTGACTTTTAAACTGGCTTTTAACAGGCACATGGCTTAATTTTTCTGATGGCTTCCAATAAATGCTTTAAAACCATAATATTTTTAAATCTATCCTTTTATATCCACTTTATTTCTTACTAAACAGAATTCAGGGTGGTAACCTATTTAAACAGGCATCTTTTTTTTCTTTTAAATATATATTAACATACAACTAAATATAGATTAATAGTAGTCATTGAATGTCAATACTTCCTCCTTATCATAACTTACATGTATACAGACTTGGTTTGCTAAGCACTTTCTCAGTCTCCCTCTGGGGTAAAAAGAAATAAAGTTTCAAACTATTATTTTTTCTTCTTGGATTTTTCTCAACTTATTTCTCTACTAACCATTTTAGGAGACAGAGACAGCAATTGGCCAGATCTCTGATTACACTGACATAGAGAACTCCCAAATGGGAAAATTCTTCTACATTATACAATTTAGTTCTGAAAGTTCAAGTCTTAAAGAGTTACCAAAAGTACTGAAAAATTGTGACTTGTCCACAGTCACACAGAAAGTATGAGTTAGAGGTTTGATTTGTATCTACATAAGTCTCTCTCTCAACTGTTCCACACTGTCATTCATTAACTATTTGAATAAAAGTAATTACTGAAAAGTTATTTCATCAAACTTAAGACAGATTAATGATCATCTCTCCATAATAAAATTCCAGCTCAATATTCCCCTCTTTCAATGGAAATAACAGCTAATATCTTATTTTTTATGCAGGCTGAATGAAAGGGACGTGGTCCACTGGCATTTTATTAGACATCAGTTATTCTCTCTGCCACAGACTATGACAAGGCAGTAGAGTAATTCTAGCATTTTACTCACTGGAGGACAGCAAGGACACAGTGGAAATGGACAGAAAAAAATGAGGAAAAGTGTTTGAGAAAGTAGCTCTGGGTGAATAATGGAGTCACCTTTGTTAATGAAAATTATTATGCATAAAACCTATTAAGCATAGCAGCATTATACAATTCAGTAACTAAGAATTAATTTGAAGCAATTTCCCCATAATATGAAAGGCTAAGGGTTAGATTTTCAGGTACTTAATCATTTGTCAGGGGAGGAGATAGTGACTCACTGGAGATAGTTTTAAGTGATGTTTTATACCGAAAAGGAATATTTGTTAATATTGTATTTACCCCTTATTTCTTTTATTAAAAGAAAATACTACATTCTTTCACAAATATGTTCACTTCTACAATTCTGATGCTTTCTTTAATCTCAGTTATTCAACAGATACAGTTTAGCTTCTCTATAAACTTTAAAACCCAGAGAGAGGAAGCTTAAAGCTAATAACATATAAGGCAAACATAAAGGACCCAACCCATTTGAAAGAGAAATATCAAAATTTTCAGCATTAAAACTTTTGAATGAATGATGTTTGTTGAGGCCCATGTATTGGCTTTCAGGCATGGGTAATTTTTATTTTCATTTTTTTGTGACATAAGGAAATGCCCTTTATGTGTGCAGATGGCATACCCCTGCAGAATCATAACAGTTGAATGTCATGCAGCACTGGCTTTGGAAATTGTGTAAAACTGGCAGACCACTATGAGAAAATAGTTCTCTTCTTCAAAAGGGATGATTGTGAGTTTGTGGAGATGGTACCCCTGAAATGGGGTCAGAGTTGTGGGTGGCAAATGGAAATGAGTGATTTTGAGCACTTTGCAATTTGAGGGTAAAATAAGTCTATGGGAGTTAATATGACAATACATATGTGCAACATATAGCCATGAAAGTATATTATACTGAACTATAATAGGCTTGTTTTGGGAATTGCCATATGGACTCAGGTACAGACAGATTATACCTAGTTGATGAAACGTTGGGTTCAGTAAATTTAAAAAAACAGACATTATTAGGGGGAAAGTAGGGAGGGTATAGATGGGACAATAAAAACATTGTAAGGTGAAGGGGAATAGAGGAGAAAAGCATGGCTGTGGACCAGTGTGAGAATAAAAGATTAAGGTAATAAATAGAACATGTTAATATGTTTGAAAAGAGGAAAGGTGAGATAGAAAAGATGCCAGAAATATAGGACATGTTAGGGAGAAAAAAAGTGCTTTATTTCATAATATTAATTAATGAGAATGGGAATAGAAATTGTGTTTTCTATGACTAGAAACAGTCATATAATGATGAGGCCGTAGCATCTGTGCAAGATCAAACAGAAGGTAGATATTTAGATCCAGATCCTAATTAGGAAGGAATGCACTCCTCCAGACACCAGAAAAAAATAGGCTCAATCCAGGAATGAATAAAAATTAGTTAATCCAATGTGGCACTAAGGACAATTTGTTTAAGCCTTAAAATAGGAGCAGTTCTTCGCAGGCATCATTAAGACTATTAAGCCCAAGGTCAACTGACTGACCACATAATCTATGCTGATGAAACTCTCAATAGTACAAATTTATACCCCTGAATTTCTTTCCATGTGCTATATTCATATGGAGGAACTGGTCGTGATAACACAGGACAAAGAAAGAGAAATATAATCTAAGTTATAATAGTAAATTAAAGAAGTCAGTGAGAGAACTAGAATTTAGGGACCACCTTTTGATAGGGAATACTTGCCATGTTCTTTGGATAATGTCAGCATAGCAACATCAAGGGGACCCTAGTAGCATGCCATTTCTGCTTTACTACAGATGCAGACACACACACACACACACACACACACACACACACACAATACAGACCACCTCAGAAGTGTAACTTTAATTCAATACTATGTTATTGCTTGGGGTAGAGTCATCTATTATTATTTATGCCTTCAACAACACCAGGGTATATAGGTGTTCAAAGGCTAGCACCTCTAGTGTGAGAGATTACTGAGACCTTTTCAAGGATGCTCATTTATCTTTGGTGTTCCACTATCACTCAACTCTTCCCCAGTGACTCCAAAAAGCAAGTTTAATGGCCACATCCTAGTAAAACATCTTGGCAGATGGGCTAAACCAGGGTGAGGACAACCAACAAGACACAAAACTGTCAACGAGTTAAGAGGACATCTATCCGAGGCATGCGAAGACTTTCCCCAGCAGAAGGGGTAGATAAGAATAATTTGTTCCAACAGCCATGATGGTGCTGAAGTGGAGCACTTAGAGCTTGGTCAGACAGACACTGAAGACATCAAGGTCATCCACTGCATCCCAAGCCATCATGAGTTATCCTGACTTTTATCTTGCTAAAGGACTTCAATGACCAAAGAAGAGAATGATGCTGACAATTTTGTGATACTCTGCCTTACTTAAATTCAATTTATTCCCAACTCAAAACATCACCCTATGGTGTCACTGGTCCTCTATGAAAATGAAAGACAAAAAATAAGAATGCCTTCAACACCAAAATTTTACTTAATTTTTCTGTTCACCGTATTTTCTCCAGCATTTCAAGGATTTGTGCTTTTGTCAGTGTTTGGTACTCCCTCTACCCATACAAATGAAAAGTGACTACAATTGACTAGGAGGTCTTTAAAAGTTGTCATGACTATCTAATTCATTACCTTGAAGCTAACCTGGTAGTCATCTTCTCCATGCATAGCTAGGTTAATAAAGAGCTGAGAGCCACATAGTCAGTCTTGAGTCTTAACCTGTTTGGTAGGACTTCACAGACATTTTGCTTCAAGGGAAAAACTTAAAGAACTCAGATTCTGATTTATGCCTATATAAATAATCATATTCAGAACATAATGGAGAAGTACATTGTATAGGATATAGTCTGCTTTAAAATTGAAAATATATTAAAAGACATCTCTCTGAAAACAAAATAGGCATTAAATATGAAGAAATGTTACTACAAAATTATAATAAAATTATTATTAATTAGACATGGTGCTTTTAAAAAATTAAATAATTTATAGTAAGATCATATTCTTGTATTAACTTAGTTATTGCATACAAACATTCATATTCACACATATTATTACATATGTATATGTGTGCATGTGTCTGTTTAGGTATGCATATGTATTTATGTATGTTTCATGGTTGAATTCACCACAACTCTGATGCCAAAAAAGTCCCAATCAGATTAAAATGTTAATCAAAATAAGAACCAAAAAATGCTAGAAAGATATTCTTTGGGAAAGAAGCATGTTTCCTATTCTCCTTTCCTTCTAATAAACTGTCCTCCTCTCCTAGATAGCAATCAAGAAACAGATGGTATTTTCCTACCATCCTCTTCTCTGCCAACCATTCTATAACTCCAGCCCACTCCATCACCTTAATTCTGTCATCACCATCCCAGACCTGGAAGACGATTCAGTGCTAGGATAAATGTAAACTTATCTTCTCCACTTCTATCCTCCCACAGTGTTCCCATATTTTAGCCTCTCTCTATTTCCATACTAGGTTGCATTTGGATTAGAGAATACCATTTATTAAAGCCTACTATGTGCCAGACAACTGTGCTAAGCACTGATTATTCACATTCATGAAACCACAGAAACATTGAGAAATAAATATCAAATAATAAAATTTTAGAGGAAAGTAGGGTCTATATTAAAATTAATACGGCATATGTTTCATATGTAACTGACTAAAATAAAGAGCTGACAAAAATGATGCAGTAATGTTTACAAATCAGATTGACATTTCAGCTTCTTATTCAAACACAGAATGTCTTAGTTTTGTTCACCTCATTTTGCATGCTTGTATTTCTAACACTGAAATATCAATTGATAATTTTTGCCTTCAAAATGCTGGCTGACCTTGGTTTCAAAGTGTGAAACTCACAATGTGTGAAAATAAAATATTCTTGTAAAACATCATATGATTTAATTTACTAATGGTCATTAAAACCCTGGAATCAAAGCTTCACATATTAAATAAAGAAACCAAAGAACTAACTTGTCTAATTGAAATTAAAAAAAATATTTTCATTAATTTACAAACCATTTGTTTTGCTATCAGTATTAAGAAGTCTTCATTTTGAAAAGTGATGTTGGTCACTTTCATTTTGACAGTACAGTTATTTCCCAAACATTTAGGGTTTAGAAAATCATATATATAGATAGATATATTATAGATATAAATGATATAGATATAGATATAGATATAGATATAGATATAGATATAGATATAGATATAGATATAGATAGTACTTAGGAAAGCATGAGGAATGGGGTGAGTAAGTCCTATTTTTATGTCACCATATTCATTACTTTGCTTGGTGAAAAAAGGTAAAAGGTGCTATTAAACTGTTAATAGCTATGACAAAATCTATTCTCCTTTATTGTCCCAGCTGGTACAATTCTATATACAATTTATATCCAAATAGTTGGAAACCTCTAAGAATCACCATAATATCCGTATTGCACCACACCAATCATCTTCATTTAAAATGTCCTCATTTGCATATGGCTATTTCTATAGCACATGTAGGAAAAATGTTATATAAAAAGAAGAAATGGTTTTTCTGTTAATACACTACTAGATTGCATTCATCCATCAAATGAAGATTGCTAAATAATTAGATGCAAAAAACTGAAGTTGTTGAAATACAAAGATTTATGAATCATAGCCAGACTTAAGCGTTTTTTGTAAACATTTTTGTTCAGTTGTTTCAGTCATGTCTGACTCTTTGTAACCCTATTTGGGATTTTCTCAGCAAAGATATTGGAGTGATTTGCTATTTCCTTCTCCAACTCGTTTCATAGATGAGAAAACTGAGGGAAATAAGGTTAAATGACTTGCCCAGAATTGTATAACTAGTGTCTGAGGCTAAATTTGAAGTCAGAAAGACAAGTCTTTCTGACTACAAGCTTTGCACTCTATCCACTGTACTACCTACTTGCACTCTAGTAAATGAGATATACTCAAATAGTTACATGGTCACACAACAAATATGTGCTGGAGTCAGAAACTCAAGCTAACCGCTAAATGCTGAATGCGAGTATTTACATTTCAGAAATTTGAAAACAGAAGAAATCAGCACTTGATTTATTGTTTTGTTGATTGTCTAGACTTAAGAAATCATTGAAAAATACAGATTAACTTTAAGTATATTGGCCCTATTTTTTTTTGAGAGCCAGTTGTTAAGCATTTAACATCACACTTCTGAATGTTTTATATAATGAGTACATTTGAGTTAGTGTTGGAGAAGCTCTGAATAGTGAAAGACCACTTCCAGCTGGGCTTTGTGAAGTAGGTAGAACATGAGATGAGTTCAGAAGGAAGGGTAGAATTTTTGTCAAGCAGATATGGCGTGGGGAGGGGGAGTGGAGAAAGGAGAAGACAATATGAACAAAGGAATGAGAAGATAATAAAATATTAGCGTGATTCAATACAACTCACCAAACAATTAAATAAAATGTTGAACAAAGCACTATGGTATTTTCTGGAGAAATTAAATAATCCCTATCCACAACAAGTTTATAATCTACTAGGGAAAGAGGTATATATAAAACTAGGATATAAATTACAAATAAAATATATGATATTAATTGCAAGTCTCTTGGTATCAGTTTGGATGTAGTAGAAAGCTTGTCTGAGAAAAAAAGGGGAAAATAAGTTTAGAAAGGTCAGTAGCTTCATAATTCCCTATAAAATTTGCTTTTTGAAAGAAAGAAATAAAGAACAGCTCTCTAGGTTCCCCTGATGGTTCTAATATTGACTTCTTGTATTGGATAATGAATCAACCTCACTCTGGGAGAGTTTTACACCATGTTGTGGCAATGTTTATATATGTACCTACATTGTAAGAATATAATATAATAATTGATTAATTTTTTCAAAGTATACAGAGTTCAAAGGAAAGGGTTATATTTCAGTTTGTTTAAATTTCCTTAAACTATAGGCCAGACATGAAAATGATTACAACACAAAACAAAGAAGATCAGATTAGATTTTTCTTATGTATTAGAACAATTATCATTCTAAAGTATCTGAATTTAATATTCAGTTGTATAGCTGAGGCAACTTCATCAATAATCAGCCCAATTCAATTCAGAAGCATTCATTAACTTCTACTAAGTAGGAGGTTGAAAGGGAAATGGATCAGTCATATGGGGAGAATGAAAAATAATTAATGAATATTCTTTGTGCTCCCTCATTTACTCTCACAATGTGAAAGGATGTAGATCAAGGTCCTTAGTATTTTCAAGTTACACTGAATCATAGATATAGAGCCTGAAGACCTTCTAGTCAAATTTTACTTTACAAATGATACAAGTGAGGCATAGGAAGCTTAGGTGATTTACTCAATGCCACATGGGTAGTGGTAGAGAAAGGGATTTGAACCCAAGTCCTCTGAATCCACAGTCAACACTCTTTCCATTGTACTATGCTGAAGAAATTTTCACTTTGGTGAGGTCATAGATCCATCAAAATCCATGGCACTAGTGTAGATTCTATAAATGCAAAGATGGAAAACAGCGCAGCCCTAGACCTCACACTAGTGAGAGATATATGCCGTGTTCATAACAAATTATCCTACATGGTAGAAAGTGATAAATATATGGCAGGGATTCTAACAAAATCATCTATGGAAAAGTGATACTCTTTTCTCCAGATAGTTCTATATAACTTCACTGAAAATATCAATCAGCCAGTGAGTGCCCAATATGTGTACTCTGAGATGAAATGAGATATTTTCTGAGTCTATATTAATTCTACTTTGCCACTAATGCTGGATAAGAGTGAATTATTCACCAAGAGCCCACCATATTTAAGTCATTGTGCTAGGTAAGCATTGTGAGGAAAATAAGTTACTATTCTCACGAAGCTTACGGTGTTGTGGAGGAAATAACACATACAGAGGAAGGATGAAGGATAATATGGGAATACATTTCATATGAATAATCTAGACAATCGAATTGTGATCAATAAATGTTATCATCTATTATATGTGAGGTATATTGTTATAATATCATGTTGTAATAAGTATTCTATTAATTACAATGAAAGAAGAGAGGGATTGAGGTATTTAATGAAGATTTTAGGAAGAATTGGAGCATGATCATCTATGTGTTGAAGCCATGCACAGCACAAGGCAATGAGGGTCCTTTGCCAGGGTATGAATGGGATTGAGAGAGCATATTTTTGGGATACCAACATAGTTACTACCCTTTGGGTTCCCAAATTAGAGTACATAGAATAGTTTCTCCCTAAGTAGTTGTGCCAAGCATTAAAGAACTGGCAAAATACTAAATGGTAAGTGAGGAGGCCATATGGAGAAAGATGGTTCCCTAAAGTCAGTCTTATGGGAAAAAATATGCTTCTGTTTATGGCTGCTAACACCAAATTTCTTTTGCCATCATACTTTTTTGCCTGAGGTTCACCTTCCTTTACCACTGTACTGGAAAAAACTCTATATCACAGGGGAAGACTATTTCTAGACCATTTGGCCTGAGTAAATACACCATCCAGCACATCAAAGATCAATAGCAAAGGAGATCCAAATTAGGCTTGAGGTATTTCTTTTTCTCTGACCTCCCTTCCTACAACTTCATTTGCCTCAGTTGCAAGAATTACTAGTTATACTTATCTTAGGTATTGAGGGTAAAAAAGGACTAAGACAGGTTAATCTAAGTTAGGGAATAAAATCCATTTGAGCAAAAGCATGGAGGAAAAGAAAATATCAGTGGAACACTGATTTGATTTATAGATCTGTGGTTGCAGTGGAAGGTTCACATATGGACTCTGGGGAGTCACTGAAAGTCTCTGAACATGGAAAAGAGAGAAAAGATGAAAATGGTATTTTAGAAAAAATTAATACTACAACAATTTTTGGAATAGTTTAGAAGATGGAGAGACTTTTTTTAGGGAGGGCAATTGCTATAATCATCACCTGAAGGTATAAGGCCTGAACTTTGGTGGTGTAAGTAGGATTTCAATGGAAGGGAGAAATGCAAGAGACCTCACAAAGAAAGAAGAGGGTTTGGTAACCAATTTCATATTAAGGATATCAGTAGGACACTAAGGGAAAGAAAACTTAAGAGATGGCTTCCTTTTATTAAATAGTATCTCAATGGTCCTAATGTCTCAAAAATAGTTTAATTTTTATTGTTGTTGTTTATATAACTGGAATTTCCCAGTGTCCTTCATTTCACTTCTAGCCATGCATGTACAAATACTGTTGTACAATTAAGCGAAACAAACCCCATGATGCCTTCAGATTACGTATGCAACATTTTGTACCCATGGTCCATCTCTTTTATTCCTATAGGAGACAATTAATGCAACTCATAAAACTGCCTAACTTAAGATTGTGGTATGTTCGGAGAGAATTCAGTTTCTTATTAATCTTTCCTCAATCGTTCAGAAAAAGAAGCAAACTACCTTCGATGGACAGTAAGTCAAAGAGACATCTGGGATACAAAAAAGTGAACAGCTGTGAAAGTGCCTTTCACATTGTTTCAAACTTTTGATCCCTCGCAAGCTGTTGTTCCCATAATTTTTGGTATCTTTGTCATAAATAAAGATCACACTCTGTGTTTGCACCTGTCAAGACCAGAATGATCACAGACTTTGTTCTCTTTCTCAAGGAGAGTGAGGGATGTAACAGGTACGTGCCAAGTTTGCAGGATATTTTTGATGTAACAGTTTACTCTGTTCTATAGCAATGCTTACACATTTTAAGACTGGTATGACATAATTAATTAAAATTTCCAAAGACACATTGTAGGGCAATGTCAAATTCTTCACTTCTGGTGTGGAAATTCAATAAACAGGAACTGAAGGAATAAAAGCATGAATGAGCCTATGGAAGCTGAGAGTACTGAAGGAAGTGTAGTATTAGAGATAAGATCTGTATGCCTAATGCCAGAGGAAGTATGTGGGAGTTTTTTGTTTTGTTTTGTTTTGTTTTGTTTTGGTTTGGTTTTTGTTCCTTATAGATTTTCCTGAAAGATAGTTTCTTCACCAGAATAAGGATTATCTTTACCAGGCAGTGAGAACCCTGTGAAACTTCAAGTAATCTTCTGGATAAACACCACATGTTTAAATTAATGTTTCCTAAGGATTCACTAAGGTAGTTTTATGTGTTGCAGCAGATAGTGTGCTGGGGCCTGGAGTCAGGAAGAAACATCTTCCCAAGTTCAAAAGTCTGGCCTCAGAAGCTTACTAGCTATGTCATCCTAGGCAAGTCAGTAAACTCTATTTGCCCCAGTTTCCTCATCTGTCAAATTAGCTGGAGAAGAAAATGGAACATTCCACTAACTTTGCAAAGAAAACCTCAAATGGAGTAAAAAAAAAGGTCAAACCAATTGAACCAAAACTTGGGTTCACAAATATTCAATTATTTAATTTTTAAAAGATATATGCCAGTTTAGTTTAAAGCCATTATCTTTATTCTTTCTGATTCTCAGTGGACCTTGAAATAGTTTGAAGGTTGAATCCATATACAATTGAAACTATCACTGAAACCGTAATTTAGAGAAGTATTGTTTTCCTTCCTGTTATGTAGCCAGGCAGCAGGAACAGCTGTGAGGACTAGGTGAAAAGGAGGCTGCATGCACAGGAGAAACAACTTTCCACAGATGCCAGCTGCTGTCACTTGCATTCCCATTCATTTCAGGTCTCTGTCCCGGAACTTTTTTTTTGTTTTTCTATCTATCAAAGTTGTCTCAGTGATCTCAGCAATTCAATTATTGACACTCTTCAAATGACTCCAAGATCTATAAATTCAGCCCTCTATTCTCTCCAGAGATCAAGAAATTCTTATATCATTAACTTCCCATTAGATATTTCTGCCTGAATGTTTCATAAGCATCATCAAAATTTCCAAAACAGAGGTCATTATCTTCACTCCCAATCTCACACAAACACAATACTCTTCTTAATTTCCTTTCTTCTATCCAAGAGACTGTCATTTTTTCAAATCACCCATATCCTCAAACTCAGTCATCATGGACCTTTTATCCACTTACACCCCTCTTAGAGAATCAAAAGCCATGTCTTGTTCATTTTAACTCAACAACATCTCTCAGATTTGTCCTCTTCTTTTTTACTCACTTGGCTATTCATGGACCACATATATTATTTCCATCTTCTATCTTGCTTCCATCTTGGTCCTCCCGCTTCATATTTCTCCTCTCTTCAATTTATCCTACATATAGCTACAAAATTATATTCTCACAGAACACATCTTTATTTCCTATCCCCATTTCTATCGTCTCTAACATCATCATTGAGTACCTTCTCCTTAGAGAGGAACCATATTCATCACATAATCAAAATTCTTGTGGCTCTTGTCTACCAACATCTAGGACATTCCTTCCTTCCTTCCTTCCTTCCTTCTTTTGAATAGTCTTTTCATTCATCTTCTAAAATTTAATACCCTTGTGTTTCTCTTTTCTCTGAATATATTCTTTATCTACTTTTTAATTTATTATTTTCATTGCCACATTTTCTTTCCAACACCTTAAGATTCTATCCATAGTCTTCTCTTCCCTATCTTCAGTAGCAATCTCAATTTTTCTCAGGATTTCACCTCTTATTTCTCCATAGATGGCTTATTTTTAAACTTTGACATGCATCTCTAGAATTGATTAATTTGTTCCATAACACACATAAATATTCACACATATGTAAATGTATATGTATTTGCTATGTATATGTAGAATTCTCTAAATTATCAGTGCAATTTTATGATATAATAAGCATATTTGCATTTATGTTTTATATAAATACACATATAATCCCCAATTAAATTAACTCTAACTCAGTAAATATTTCACTATATAACATCTGCCCCAATTTTTTGCGAGTTATATCATGTAGCATCTTTCCACTACAATGAGTTATCTAACAAAATTCTTCAGACCATTTGACATAGTACTCTACAGCTATATATGAAGGAGGGGTATTGGCTTCAAATCAAAGGCCCAGACAACTCTCTGAGATTATAAATTTCAGAAGAGATACTGATATTTATTGGTATAAGCAGATCTCACTCTTCACATTGTAAGAGTATATTTGATAAAGAAAGAAAGAAACCAATTAATTTATAAATGAATGGGATAAAACACCTAAAAAGGAATGATCATGAGTTTGCACTCTCCGAATAGGCAGTTACGAAGTAATAATATTTGAACAAAAGTCATAATGGCTCCTCAAAACAAATATTTAAAATTGTTGCTTTTTTAAAAATTTCCTTTTACTTAACCATATGCCTTTGTCACTTTTAAAAATACTTTTAAACCTAGTATACCCATATATAAAGGAGGTGGTAAGTTTATGAGTGAAATTTATATTTCACATCTGATATGATAAGAATATTACTTTTATTAAAACAGATAATATATAAAAGGATTACATGAAAGAAATAGCATGACTTTTTAAAACAAGTAGTGTGACTATATGGTGGAATACTACTGTGCCACAAGAAATGATAAGCAGGTTAGTTTTAAAAAGTAAAAGATCTACATGAAATTATGAAGAGTGAAACCAGTAAAAACTAAGAAAACATTATATATAGCAACAGAAAATCTATTTGAAGATTGGCTTGTGTATGTCTACTTCCAAAGGAAAAAAACCAATAAAAGGAAAAAGCAAGACATAGTTGATATATATGTATATCTTTTTGTTAAATGATGTCTCCTCTAGTGTGAGGAGAGGAAGAAGGGAAAGAGCTGCCTTGTAATATTAATGTAAAAAAGAATTTCATTTAAAGAAAAGGAATACTATGATCAATTAAACTGTTTCTATCAAGGAACTATAGAAGCCAATAACAAAAGCCAATACAATGTGGAAAATATGTCTCTTATCTTTATCCTTAGGATATTATATTTATATTATATTATTAAAATGTATAATACCATAAAAACTCTTAAATATAGTAACTGGGTCATCTATAAAACTGATCTAACTGAGGAACACCAAATATTAATTTGCCATCTCAAAAAAATACATAAAAAGTTATAGATTTCACAACATGAAAACTCAATACTTAAAGAAAAAGAAGTTAAGGCACACTCCTAATTATATTACTCTCTTGTGCCAACAGTAGAATTTTAGACAAGTCATCTCTCCACTCTAAGTGCTGACTGAGAAAAAAGGAAAAAGAAAACATGACTGTATCTGTATGAAATGGCAAACACTTCAGATCAATTTCCAAATCAATAGCAAGCTTTTAGTTGTTCACCTGATGGATTCTGAAAATGAAATGAATGCATTCTGTGTTGATTATTTTATTTCTAATGTCACCTTAAGGGGAAAATAGTAAAATAGAAATGCAATAATTTAATTGTGCTGACAGAGCAATATTTTCATGAATTACTGGCCATTACAGCTGGCCCTGAAAAGTAATGTTTTGTTTTATATATTAATTTTTTTCAGAGCTTGCAATCTAGCTTCCATCCCCACTACTCAACTGAAATAGTTCACTGTAAGGTCAGTGAGGAGCTCTCTAATGCTAAATTCAATGAGTTTTTCTCTGTTCCTCATCATTCTTACTTCTCAATAGCATCGAGCACTTTTGATAACTACCTGCTCCTTAACATTCCTTCTCCCCTTAGATTTCATGGCAATATTCTTTGTTGGTCGTTCTCTTATTAGGTTTTGAGTCATCCTTTTACTCTCTTTCATAGGCTCATCATTCACCCTGATCCCATGTGTGCAAGTAACTGTGTTGTGACCTGAGCTCTCTTCTTTTTTCTCCCTATACCTCCATTTGGTGATGTTATCAGTTCCCATAGATTTGATGATCATCTTTAGAAAGATAACCCAAAGATTATAGTATATCCAGAAGTCATCTCTAGCTTCACATTAAAAACTGGTTACTGCATCTCAAATTCAATGTCCAAAGCAGAAATAATTATATTTCCCAAAAAAAATCTACCCTTCTGTCTAATTTCCTTATTTTTGCTAAAGGTACAATTTTTTTCTCAGTCACTGAGCTTTGCACTCTTCAGTCATTTTCAATTCTTTACTCACACCCATCAATACAACCTAATTAATTGCCAAGTATTCTTGATTTACCTTCACATCTCTTTTTTTATATGTATCATATGGCTATCACACTAACCTAGACTCTTGCCACTTCTTGTCTGGACCATTTTAAAAGTCCCATATCACCATCCCTGCTTCACTACACTACCATCCACACTGCATCTCTGATTCATTCTACAAACACCTACCAAAATAATATTCCAAAAGCTCAGATTATAACATGTCTCCTCTATCCAAAAAACCTCCCATTCTGATATGCTTAACTAATGAGAAAGTGTAACAGGACTATATCTGAGGGCAACAAAGTCAACAAAAAGACTATAAACAGGGCTGCTGGGTAGCTCAGTGGAGTGAGAGTCAGGCCTTTAGACGGGAGGTCCTAGGTTCAAACCCGGCCTCAGCCACTTCCCAGCTGTGTGACCCTGGGCAAGTCACTTGACCCCCATTGCCCACCCTTACCAATCTTCCACCTATGAGACAATAAACCAAAGTACAAGGGTAAAAAAAAAGTAGATTATGAATTCTAGATCTCCTCAAAATATTTTATTATATTTTCCCAATTACATGTAGATATGATTTTTAATAATTGTTTCCTGACATTTTGTGATCCATGTTCTTTCTCCTCCACTCTCCCCTTCTCCCTCCCTCTCTAAGAGGTCAGAAAATATGATATAGTTTATATATGTGCTGTCCTCAAAAGTATTTTTCAAAGAATATTAACTTGGATAAGCCCATTACCATTTACTGAGCTTTTATATGTGAATGGTAAAAAAACAAAATGCCCCCTCAAAAAAAAAAAAAAAAGAAAAACAACCAAACATTGCAAAATTGCTATAAATGTAGCATACACTAGCAAAAAAATTTATATATATGGAACACATTTAGCCAAGGAAATGGACACCTTCCCTATTTCTATTCTTCTCTGATGGTGAATGCTCTAAGTGGTGCATCTCCAAGTAGTTCCAGTGGGCTTTCTGGGTCTGCTTTACTTCACAATTCAACTTTGAGTTGTAGGGCTAATTTATAGAATTTCCACAGAGTTCATTGTTAGGCATGAGGCAAGCAACTCCACTACAAGATGCCATTGTCGATGGAGAAGGGAAGGGAGAAAGAGAAAAGCTGGATTCTTCTTTCATTGAAATAATTTTTCAGAGAGATGTTCCTACTCTTGGATTTGTTGTTGTTCAGTTGTGTACATCTATTCATGATCTTATGGATTTGTCCATAGGTTTGTTTGTTTTGCAAAGATATTGGAATAGTTTGTCATTTTCTTCTCCACTGTATTCCCATTTTACAGATGAGGAAATGAAACAAATAGAGATTAAGTGACTTCCCCAAGATCTCACACCTATTGTCTGAGGTAAAATTTGAATTCAGATCTTCCTGGATCCAGGCTAGTGCTCTATCCATTGCATCATCTTGTTGCTCCTTCTGCTAGATAGGTTGCTTTTTTAAAGTTCAGCTAGTGAATAACCTCAACTCCCCACTTCTGTCAAACTAATAAATGGATTTCTTTACCCCTCCTACAGGAGTAAAGACACAGAAACACTTCTTTGTACTTCCTACATGCTGATCCATTAAGGTCTAAAATGGATGAATTCTTTAGTCTATAAATAATTGATCACTCAGGATTTCATATTTTTAAATAACTTGTGAATATAACCAACTCAAACTGAAAGGAGAAAAATCTTAAAATCATTGTTTCATTGTTAAAATTTCATAACACCCTGTAATTTCATAATATGAGTTGGGGAGAGGAGATTCAATGGATCAGGGGTCTTATGAAGAATCCTACCAATCCCTATCATATGAACTTATATATGTAGATGCTGTGTCCCCAGATAGAATGTAAGTTCCTTTAGGGAGGGGCTACTTCATTTTTTTTAAATATGGATCTCTAGTGCCAAGATAATGCCTACCATAGAGTGCTTGCTTAATAAATATTAATTGGTTAAGTAATATATTTAAATCTGCACCTAAAGAGAAACACCTTCTAAGACATCTATAGAAAGTGATAAATATTATTACTACCTAGGCGAAAGAGTTGTGAATGTTCAGGAGCTAGAGGCATAAAGCATTTCCCAATTTTGAAATACTAAAATCCTCTGATTCCAAGATGGAAGCTCCTTGAAGGCAAAAGTTTTACCCATGTTGCCAGAAGGAGCATTAATAAATTTCAGCTACTCTCTGGAAAAATATAATATTGATGATATCAACTACATACATGTGATAGATTTCAACAAAATGTAATGGGTTTTTTTAAGTTGAAGAAAAGTTTAATTTTTTATTTTAAATAGACTATGTCAGCAACCTGGCATGATTGAGATGGAATCATTATGTAAAACTAAAGAGTGAGACTTTAAAAATTAAGATTAAAAAAAGTTTGTACTTTTGTGAAGTAAACTTTTCCAAAATGAATTATATCGAGCTTAAATAAATAGTATCATGAAAATAATGTGTTCTTTGTAACTCAGACATCATGATAGCTAGTTCTTTTAAACAGATAACATAGAACACTGTATTTAGTGTCTATTAATCCAATATGTCATGAAACCTTTTTTTCGGAAAATGAAATTCTGGTTGGCTAAATATTTCTGACTTTCTGAAAAAATTATTAAAGCAAATTCATGTGAAAATTTTTTCTTGACTTCAATGAAATTAGCATCATAATTTTTGCCAAGAATCTTTGATTCTTCATTAGTATTCAAAATATACTAGGGGCTGGTTAGGATAGCTAAGTAGCCCAGCACATAGATTGCCCACCCTGGAGTTTGGGAGACCTGAATTCAAATCAGCCTCAAATACATATTAGTTCCTTGACCCTGGGCAAGTCATTTAACCTCTGTTTCCATTTCTTCACCTGTAAAATGAAGATAATAATAGGACTGACCTCCTAGGACTTTTGTAAGGATAAAATGAGTAGATAATTGTAATGCATTTAACAGAGTACCTGGCACATACTAGGTGAAATATACCTGTTAGCAATTATTATTATTATTCCTGTAATTATTATTATTAATTTTCTTCTTGTTATTTTTAAAGACGCCAATCTATTTGTCAGCCCCATTGATTAATTGCTCTGGAAAATAGAAAATATAGAAACTCATTTTGATCAATTTATTTTATTGGGAAATAACCAATTGGTGACCTTTTAGTAAGCTGTCATTAAGTTTAGGTTGTTTTCACATATAAATTACCTTTTCTCAGTGGTGCTAGCTCTTTGGGAAATTTATATTGATGCCTAGGTCCTCAGTAATTCTGACTCTGATAATTCCATATGTCTCTAGGACACATAACAGAAACTTAACTATATGCATATTCATTTTAGGATTTAAAGAATAGGACAATTTGCATTTTATTACTTTTATCTCTAGAATGTTTCTATTGCTTGACCAAAACAATGTGGTATCTTGCATGAAAGATAACAGAAATATCAACAAACTAGATGTAATGCATTTGCTTTATTATCTCAAAATAAAGTGGGCTGGTTTTAGAGGAATACACTTTCATTAATGCTCATTCAATTTTAGTCCAGTCTTCAGAAACAACAGTAAGAAAACTGGAATAGCTGGTGACTAGCAAATACATGAGCTATTTCTATTAATAACAGTGATGTTTATCCTTTCATTTTTTTATTTGCTGGGAATTGTGAGCAGAATGCAATGAGTTAGAAGCAATTTGATTATCGCCTACTACACATTTTCATTTAGAATGAAGCTACATGAATTTTTTTCTCATAAAAAAGTCATTCTGCTCAACAACACAATGCCACAGATATATTTAGACCATGTCCTCCATGATGGTAAAAACACTGATAAAAAGGCTTCTCTTACAGTTGGGAATTAAGCATAAAGTTTTCATTTCAGTTCTTTCTGGTCATACTCTTAAACAAGTCCGGACAGTGTTAGAACTTTTCATTCTATTTCTTAATATTCATGAGAATAAATTCTACTTGATAAAAGGGGATATTGTCTCATATCTTGGAAATATTTATTAAGCATGACTTTAAAAAGATTAATCAGCCATAGAAATGACAGTAACCACTACTACTAAAGTCTTTTAAAAATTGCCAACAAATACCTGGGCTTGATTTTAGGGGAATCATGACATGGATATAAATAATCAAGTATTTCACTTCCCACTAGCTCTCTCCCCTAAAATGAACATCTTTATTTCTCTGTCTTTCTATAATTCTTAATTTGTTTCTATATCTCCTCTACCATTCCTTGTACATCTTCTCCTTTACCCCCTCTTTCTTTTCTTTCCTACTTCCTTTCTCCCACTCTATTTCTCTACTTATGTTTGGTTTGATTTTTAGGGGAATCCATGGCATTCACTTCACCTATGTATGAAAATATAGACAGCATTATTATATACTGACTAACCTTTCTTAGTTGTTTCTAGGTTTATTTTTGGTCTTCCTAATTAGGGTGTAAAGAGAGCATACCACTCTTTCTTTAGGTACTACATCTATCACAATTATGAGTACTCTGCTATGCATAAAGCAGACACTCAATATATGAACAAATAAATGAATGAATGGAAGATTAAACTAGTGTTTCTTGAATACCATAGATGAATGGTTATAAAGAGAGAAAAACTAGGGTGAGTTTCGCATGCCGCTAAAGATAGTTACATACAGAATAAATTATGGTAGCCTAGAATTTATTATTGTAATAAATTGCAATCGAAAATTAAACAATTGGCAGTTGTGTCCAGTGCAAATTTGGCAGGTCAGCCAGAATTGTTACTTTTCAAAAACTCCTTATAATTTTAGAACTAAACAATCCAATTCATTTGCAGAAAGACTGACACACATTGCTTTCCATGAGTGCTTATGTTGTAGTAGTATTTTCCTTGTGGGTTGAAGAAATTTTAATCCCTTCCTTAAAATCATGACTGACTTATTAGTGCTTATTAGTGACCCTGATCTATGTACATAGCTGAAGGAAGATGCTCTAAAAATGATATCCAAACTGTGATCTTTTGAAAATATATTCTAGTTTTCAACTCTTAATTTCTTGATCCTAATAGCAAATCTGAAAACTCATTTCAAAACTCAAGTGTACCACAAATCACTAGGCTTAATTCCACACAGCCTCATCAAGATAGAGTTTGAGGCTTCTGCACAGTTATTAACATGTAGCTTCTTAGTACCTATTAACAGATAGCTTTTTTTTTCAGCCTCTTTATGGAGAGGGCATCCTGAAGTCATAAGCTTGAGTCTTAGGAAACTATTTGAATATAATTAATTAGTCTTATGTGTCAACCAAGAAGCAAAAGACTAAAGCCCCTCAATATGGACACTAGAGAAAGAGGTGGTTATTTTCTTTATTACATATAAAAGCTATGACTTTAAACCAGATCTCTTCAGTGCTCTTTTAACCACACTATATTGGAATAACTAGTAAAAAAAGTGAAGTTTGTAGGAAAAAAACCAACCAGATATTGCTTGAATGGGAAACTTAAGTGAAAAGAAACTATATGAAAAATAGCAATTTATAGGAGAATCATGCCACTGTCATTTTGATCTTTATAGACTAGAATTTAGCAGCATGTCCTCCAAGTGTCCCTCTCACTCATGTAGTAGGTATAATAATTAATTTTTTCTTGGAGATTGTACAATAATTTATAATTATTTATTAGTAAAAGTGGCAGAGAAAGAGAGAGAGAGAGAGAGAGAGAGAGAGAGAGAGAGAGAGAGAGAGAGAGAGAGAGAGATCACTAGGCCATCCTAACTAAAGAAAGTCTCTAAGTTGCAACCATGCTTCCTGGGATCCAGCTCCCAGACAAAGCTCAACAGGAGCAAGCTGCACATCCAGCCACTGAGAGAGTCCCAAGCAAAAGAGACCAAACTACCACTCAGTCCCCTTTCTTATAAGGTCAATGATGTCACTCCTACTGGAGCTTTCTGATTGGACAGTCTGGGTAAGTCCTGATTTCCAGACACATCATTTCCCCCAGGAGGGTGGGACTTCCTCTAGCCTCTTCAGGAAATCAGGACTCCAGGTACCCATGAGGCTCTTTAGTCACATGACTTGCTGGCATCCTGACAATGCATATGTGTGGGTAAGGGGTTACATTTTATATTAATTTCACAAACTCCTCCATGGTGTAAGAATGGGATTTTTGCAAGTTGGATGGGACAGGAGGAGCCAGAGAAGGATTGGCTGACAGTTGGTGACAGTCTGTGATAGTTAAGACCAGAGGGAATTCTGGGTAATTCTTGGGAGGAGGAAGAAGGAGAAGGAACTTCCAGCGGAGGACTGAGAGAGGGAGGAGGAGGACATCTCAGCTCAGATCCAGTCCTGAGGGCTTCCTGAGGATCTTTCTTTGGACATTGAAACCCTGATTCCCTGGTCAAAGGCATCTCATCACTTCTCACCCAGCAAGACTTCAATTATCAAGTCAGCTATGTGTTTGGATTCCATTTTGGGAGCAATTCTCTTAGGCTCTTTCTCCCATTACTCAACCTTGCTAAGAGACCCTTTCCCGTTTGACTCACAATTATAGAAAAGAATAGAAATAGAAACTGAAGGAGAAGAGGAGAGGAGAGACGCTTAGGAGTGGGAACCCCAAAGGTTCCCACCCGAGTGATGGACCCCATAGAAATAGGGAAGAGGGCACTCCAAAATCCCTCTGCCTTTCACCCCTTTCCCTAATCCCTATATTGATATTAATAAAAGACATTCATTAGTCAGATAGCATTCCAGAGTGCCTGAGAGACTAGGGGAATGGAAATCACAGCTTCGTCTGGTTGTCTCCATCTTGAAGCCAGACCACCTGCTGTGAAGTTGACTGACCTCGGGGAGGCTTGCGTGAACCCCTCCCTCATTCAGAATCGGATTGGGGTACCACATACCTCCTCTTATAGGGAAGCCTCGTCCCCAACTCCTATGGGGTGGCATGAATATCCAGATCACCCAGTTTATGGGTGATACCCCCCTCCAACTCTCTCAGTGTTTAACTGGCAAGGAGGGGAGAGCTAGAAGATAGTCTCTCATCAGAGACTATCTGTATCTCCCTTCTTCATAACTTTGGTTACTGGCTCTCTTTATTTTTTTAATGGTAATACTCTAATTCTTAGCCCTTGAATGGCTAATGACATGCTTTTGTATAGATTTATCAAGCAGATAATTAATTGTAAGATAGTTATGAATGAAAGGTTTCACTTGATGAAGACATGGAAATGTTTACCAGACTAGAGATTGGATGGTAGAAAAGAAATGACCCTGAAAAAAGAACAATGAACACAACTGCTCTAAGATTTTTAGAACAGTCTCTGTAATAAAAATTGGAGAAGCTCCCCCAGTGCCATCTGGTCTTCCCTCTGTTTTATAGTTTTTTCTTATGTTTTCTTTCTATCTTTCATGGTTACAGAATCTTGTTTCCTATCCACTCCATCAAGTCCTAAAGGTTCAGGCATGGACTTTTGTTTTCTAAAAACCTGCCAAAATTTTAGTAGAATGCACCAAAAAATTCACCAGTGGGACAAGTAACTCTACTGCTTTGTTCTAGAAGGAATCTTCTTTCCATGTTACAATTTTTGCTTTTGTCCTTGATTTTCTCATTACATATGTGGCTGTATCTTTTCACTCTTCTTTTTTAAACAGGAAACTTAATCTGATCTATTTCCCTTGTAAGTAGGCTATTCCTCAGTATAACTGTGATTATGAATTACTATTAGGAATGCTTAAAGGTGACATCTTTAAAGAAAGTAGTTATTGCTTTGTGCTAATCACCCTTTTTGATGAAAAATTATTTGTCTTTGACCTAAAGATTCCCTTGAAGTCATCTACATATATTCATTTTGTAAATGTAAACTTTCTATTTTATTTTTTTAACTTTCTATTTTAAAGAAGAACCAAGACCTTCTATGTACAATCTGTCAAGATTACTGCCAACATCAAAAGATTCTAAGCTGCCAAAACTCTTATAATATCCATAAGACTTGTAGTTGTTGTCTCATACTCAAAGAGGACCAAAATGATATCACTAAATTAAAATCAATGTATAGTTTATGCAGCAGTGGCTCATCAAACCAATAGAAGCTGGGAAAACTCTACCACAGAGGTTGAGCATAAACAATCCATACGAACATTTGGAATGGAGATGTCTTTAAATGTGTGCATCTCATGTTTCTTTTGAGCTACTGCAATTCAGTTTTATTCATAGAGCACAGTGCCTTCTTTAATGTGGGCACGCCATGCTGGAAAAAACTCAAATGCTTTTGGAAAGAGGTTCAGTAACCTGGAAAAGTATGAAACATTGCTGCTAATAAAAGGATTTTTTTCTTTCTTTATTTGAAAATGTGAGCATAATAAATAGCTGATGCAAAATATTTATAAAATATTTACTGTCCATTAGTCTACCTGTCAAGAATCTGATACATTCCAGATACTACAAAACTGAGCCACTGGTGGTGATGACTTGTACCATGCCCAAGTATAAAAGCCCAGACTCTGTGAGAATAAGATAATAACCTGAGGCAAAGTGAATCATGCTGTTCATTAGTGTAAAGGATTAAAACATTAAAGGTACAGTATAATGTTATATAATTTGCTAAGCCATTTTCCCAGCTAAGAATGCATTCTAATTAGCTTAAGTGAAAACATATCATTATAACTTCTTTGAAATGGGGACTAATAAATAGATTAGTAAAATCTCACAGCCTGTGCACTAAATCATGTTTATCCTTTCAATTCAGAAAGAGCCACAGAAAATGCAGGTTTTCAGAAAGCAGGGTACTTTGGAATCTACAAGGCTTTCCTTTAACTTTCTTCTTAGACACTTTTATTGTACATTTCCTTTTAAATGTCAACATTATATCATTTCACACCAGGTTGGAATTCAACAGTAACCTCTAAAGGTGACTCCTGTCATTGCCAAGACAGATTATTAGTGCTCAGGGACAGTGGGCTGGAGGAAATGACTAATTTTTAACCCTTCTCACAAACTACTTGTAACTAGAAAATGTTCTATTTTTGAATCATGGTAACGCAAAAGAAACTATGGTTTGTATTCTGCTTTAATGAAGGAAATGCCCAGGAAGATGAAAATATTGATCATTTAGATGAAAATATCACCAAAAGGTAGCAAGGATGCCTAAAAGACAACTGCAATAAACTTAACTTTTCTTCCTTTTCTCTTATTTTTTTTCAATCCATGATGGGTAGGACAAAGATACTAAAGCAGTGTTGGCGAATCTTTTAGAAACCATCTTGTCCCCAGTCAGGGGAGGGAATAAGGAAGAGGAGTGAGCTCTGCCATTGGGCTGCTGGGCAGAGGGGGAGGTAATGAGAGGCAGGCATAGAGAGGGGGAAGGGAGCAGCTCTGCTCACTTCCCTCTGCCTTTTCTAGTAACTAACTCTGGTGGGCAAGAGGCATGCATGCCCACAGATAGGTCTCTATGCCATTTTTGGCACTCAAGCCATAAGTTGGCCATCACAGGACTAGAGAGTACTGATTCTGAAAGAAAAGGATTTGCTTTCTCATAAAGTCCACAAGGGAAGAGAAGAGCAAGGTCTTCTGGGAGGAGGTCACTGAATAGCTTTAGAATTCTGAGAAATGGTTTGAGAAGCCAAGGACAGCTGATGGAGACCAAAGGTGGAAAGTTTAGTAAACAGAAATGTCTGAGGCTATCAGGAAGGAGCTACTAATAAGATTTAACTGATGACTGGTTAATTGAAGTGTTTGAGCCAAGGATGGAAAGGCCTGATGTTTTAATAAGTAAGCAAATGGGAGCTGCAGATGGAAGTAAAAGTCTGGAACTGTGACAAAAGCAGTGGCCCCACCAATCCACAGCAGCAGTGCTTCTTGTCTACTTCAAACTTTTCTATAGGTGTCACCAATTATTCTGGAGACCATTACCTGAATTTCAGGAAAAATATACTTGGGGCTCAGTGAGAGAAATGGGTGGTATGATGTATTATCTTTCTTTCTTTTTTCTGTTCCTCATATGTATTTTATATATCGTTTTATGTTCAAATACCTAGGTAGCTTCCATTGTTTGCAGAAGAAAAATGAGTCCCATTAAAGGAGAATTAAAAACCAGTTCTATCTTCCTGGGAGACACTTTGGAATAGACAGCATGAGACAAAGACCATGTATGATTTCTGAGAAACTTGAGTGATATGAATGCTGTCCACAAGAGCACAGAGATATTTTGGCCCATGTATTACAACAGTGCTGATTGTGTATTTAAATGATATGAACAAAGACAAGATGAAAGGCCATTATTACTTTGAAACTGAAAAAGGATTGTATTATCATAAATAATAGTAGTCTCTGTTCCTGATTTTTAGAGTCTTAAGTAATTAAAAGTCATGGTGACCTCTCAGAAAAGGTTTTTTTTTAACTTTTCACTACAAATGATGAAATCCTGCAGAGAGAAACAATTGAGTAGATATTTATTTAGCTCATAATACATGCCCAATGTAACTCTTTACTTTCCCACCAAAGTTTATGCTCTAAATTGAGAGGCATAATCTGAATCAGAAAAATAATAGAAGGTATAAAGAAGAGTTCAAGACAAAAATAAAAGAAATGTTACAGGACATTCAATTATTAATTCTTAATTGAATTATAGTGATAAGTGCAATGGAATACCAAAGAGGGAAAGATGGTTCCTGGCCGGAATGTTTAGGAAAGTATTCTCTTTTCTCCTTAGATCATGGAGGAGGCAGAGTACAAATTAGTCTCTGCAAGGTTTAAAGCTTCATGGAAATATTCTACCTTTATTTTTTATACTACAAGAATCTATGAGTTTTTGATACCTTTTTTGATACCTTAAATGAGTGTTAACAATTGTTAAAGCAAGATATTAATTCAGAGGAGGAAAATCATATCTTTTTGTGAATGTATTAAATATTATTAAAAGGAGGCAAATAATTTCTTTATTTCTGTCATTTAAAAATGTATTTATTTAGGGGGCAGCTGGGTAGCTCAGTGGATTGAGAGCCAGGCCTAGAGACAGGAGGTCCTAGGTTCAAATCCGGCCTCAGACACTTCCCAGCTGTGTGACCCTGGGCTAGTCACTTGACCCCCATTGCCTGCCCTTACCACTCTTCCACCTATAAGTCAATACACAGAAGTTAAGGGTTTAAAAATTAAAAAAAAAATTTAAAAAATGTATTTATTTAGAATATTTTCCATGGTTAAATGATACGTAATTTTTCCCACCCCTCTTCCTTCCCCCTTCCCAGAGCTGACAAGCAATTTTCCTGGGTTATACATGTATCATTGTTCAAATCATATTTTCATGTAATTCATGTTTGCAAGAGAGTGATTTTTTTAACTCCAAAACCCCAATCATATCCACATTGAACCACATGACTGATCATATGTTTATCTTCTATGTTCCTACTCCCACAGTTCTTTCTCTGGATGTGAACAGCATTCTTCTCATAAGTTCCTCTGTATTGTCCTGGATCATCGCATTGCTGCTAGCAGAAAAGTCTTCTATGTTCAACCGTGCCATAATGTTTTATTTTCTGTGTACAATGTTCTCCTGGTTCTATTCATTTTGCCCTGCATCATTTTGTGGTTGTCTTTCCAATTCACATAGAAATCCTCCAGTTCATTATTCCTTTCAGCACAAGAGTATTCCATCACCATCACATACCACAACTTGTTCAGCCATTCCCCAATCAAGGGACACCCCCCTCATTTTCCAGTTTTTTGCCACCACAAAGAGTGTGTCTATTAAATATTTTTGTACAAGTATTTTTCTTATTATCTCTTTGGGGTACAAACCTAGCAGTGGCATGCCTGGATCAAAGGGCAGGAATTTTTTAAAGCCCTTTGGATATAATTCCAAATTGCCCTCCAGAATGGTTGGAATAATTCACAACTCCACCAGCAGTGTATTAGTGTGTCCCAATTTTGCCACATCTCCAACATTGATCTGTTTCCTTTGCTGCCATATTGGAGGCCAATAATTTCATTCATAAAATATGTATGAACTTTTGCAGTAAGAGCTGTTTTAGATGGCAAAGGAAAGATTACATTTAGAATAGCCTACCAAATTTATACCTTATTAGAGATGAAGATGAATTAACAAATAGCTAGAGTAAACAATAATATAGTGTAATAGCAATACAGAAGTTTAAAAATTTATATGCGAGGTCTGAAGGGAAAAATGATTATCAACAGGGAGGATCAGGGAAGACAATGAAGGAGATTAATCTGCAAATTGGTCTTTAGGATGAGTGAAAATTCAATAGGTAATGAGAGACATAGCAGAAAGTTGGAGGATAGAGAATCTTAGCAAAGATCCAGAGCTAGAAAAGTATAAGAGCTTGTTTCTGTAACAGAGACCAGTCCAGTTTAGTTGGGGGAAAAAAGAAATAAGGCTGAAAATAGGTAAAGTGGTCCAGGATGTCTGGCAAAGTTTTAAGAACTTGAAAAGCAATAAGAAGGGAGCTATCTAATCTTTCTTGATAATCTTCTTAACTTCTATGGGTTTAACTATTAACTGTAAAGAGATGACTACCAAATCTATATAATAGTAGCAGTAGTAGTAGTAGTAGTAGTAGTAGTAGTAGTAGTAGTAGTAGTAGTAGTAGTAGTAGTAGTAGTAGTAGTAGTAGTAGTAGTAGTAGTAGAAGAAGAAGCTAACATTTTATAATTATCTCATTTGATCCTCATGTCAATCCTGGGATGTAGGCACTATAAAGCATTAGTCACACTTCTGACTTTTTAGCTGGGCATTACTAAAGTGCCTCCTTGTTATTTCTCCTTGGATGCACTGTGGACATATCAACTTCAACATTTCCAAAATGGAATAAATTATCTTTCCCTTTTATCTGCTCCTTACCCTCCTAGGAACTTTTCTTTTTCTGTTGAAAGTACCTACCATACTCTATTACTTGGGTGTGCAAATTCAGACTATGACTCTTCCCCTCACTTCTTGATAATTATTAAGGTTACAAATTGTGTATCCTTCACAATGAGGTGGAGGCACAGGGTCCCCTAGAGACTTCAAGCCACTACAAGGATCCCAGACCAGAAAAAACACACGACTTCTCTAAACTTCCACCTCGGGAATGCAACTTGGTCAGAGAAGACCCTCCCTCATGGCCAACAATAAATAGCATTTGTGTTCCATACTTCTGAGATCTGCGTATCTCACCGACAGACATCATTCCCAGACCTCAAGCCCGTTTCCCCCCTGTCTCCTGTAAGTAAGGTACTGCCTTCTTACTTTCTGTCACCTACCCAGCTCTCCTGTGAAACCAATAAAAACTGCATCTTTTGTTACTTTACACTGGCAGACTTCTACCTGGGAGCTGTCTCCTGGCCATCAATCTCACTAATAAATCTCTTTAACTTTATTGAGGAGGCTTGTAATATTTAGGTGGGAAACTTCTAGAGAATCCAGACAGCTCCACCCATAACAACAAAACACTGGAAACTATCATGAGGTAGTCACATCAATGAGGCAATGAGACTAAAAGTTCCCCAAACCAATGAACTAAAACAGTGGTTCCCAAACTTTTTTGGCCTACCGCCCCCTTTCCAGAAAAAATATTACTTAGCCCCCTGGAAATTAATTTTTTTCAAGTTTAATAGCAATTAATAGGAAAGATAAATGCACCTATGCCCATCACCGTCCCCTGTATCGCTGCAGCACCCACCAGAGGACGGTGGCACCCACTTTGGGAATCACTGAACTAAAAGGTCTTGACAGCTACAAAAATGAGTAATTCTCTGATCTCAAGTAACTTAACTGTTTACTACACTATTTGGTGGTACAGTAAAAAGAGAATTCAATGCAAATCCTAATTCAGATATTTTCTAGTCTTGTGAATGAATAAATCACAATCTTTTTCACTTTCAGATGGAGATATGTAAACAAACTTTCTAGTACTATATAAAGGTAACCTATTTTATTAATTTTGGAGAATCAGATATCAAAATGAAGATTTGTGAGGTATATTTTAGCCTCCTTGTCTCTTAAAATAGAAAAGTTCCAGAGTAATTCAAAACCCTTGACAATGAAGTTGAGTCATTTGATCAGAGTAGGGCTAGCAAAATTGCCTAAAGCCCCTTTTTCTACTCAGGGGAGTTTGAATATCTACTAGCCTTCAGGTAGGAGTCCTCCCTCTGCCCTCTAGCAGGATTCACCATCAATTCCCCAAGTCCAGTCTCCTTACTACCTAATTCCAAGGCATCATTCTGTTAGACTTAAATAAGAATGCAATAGAAATCTACCAAAACTTAATGGTTTGGGAGAAGGTGCCCCATTCCAAGAGGGTGACCAATTACACTTAGGGGAGCCAATTGACTGGTTTCTATTATTTTTCCTGACCCCTTCATTTTATGAGAATCTCCTCTCAATAAAGTTGGCTTGCTTTTTTATCTCCTGAGCTCCATGTTTCCCTGTACTGGGCTTTTGTTATTCCAACCCTTGCTAATTCTGTGTAAGACAATTTCAAACACACAAAGAAAGTAAACATGGACCTACATTTTAAAAGTTATTAAATCTAAAACTAATGGAAGACTAAATGGCATGTTCTACTCAACCTAAAAGGACAAAATAGAATATAAACTTGCTCCTGATGATTTATTTTTGGTCACCAAGAAGTTTTGTTTGAGATTTGATGTCTTTCTTATTTTGAAAATGAATTCACATATCTATTAATTTATCCAATCCACCTGTTTCTTCCCTTAGTTTCAGCTGAAAGATAGGGATAGTGTCTGAATCTATAATACTTGGTGAGGAAACTCCCTTTATAAAGGCATTTAAATAGATACCTTTTCTGCATTTTATAACATTGAGTTGCCTAGATCTGAGCAGTTTAGTGACTTGCTCAGGGTGACAAGGTCAAGAGTTCTTTGCTTCAAGGCCCAATTTCCATTCATTATTCTGCACTTCCTCTTAGTTGAAAGTATTAAAAACATCCTCCTCTTTTTTTAAGTCCTGTCCTGGTCCTCCCATTATTTAATCTGCCACCCCGTATTGTTGTACTGACAACTTCAAATGTTCCAGAAATAAAAGAGGACAAGCAAATGGTTGATTTAACAATAGGAGAGGAGGAGGAAGAGGTTATTCAATTAGTTGCAAGGATCATTGAAACTGACAGGCTGCTGACTTTAAGAATCAGATTTACTTCAGAATTAGAAGAAACAATGTTTTACATTCCTTCTTTGCTGCAGAAAGGTTATCTTCCCACAAACAGAGGGACCGTTTCTCTTTGCTTACACATATGAACACAATGCTTCATTTTTTTCTTCTATAGATTGCTCTAAGCTGGGAAAGGGAAATATCAACTTGGGAAATTCACTATGATTAACACCATGAATGGAAAAAAAAACAGATTATTTTTGATAATGAAGTTTTGTGTCTCATTTCATTTGTTTTAAATGACGCAAAAGATAGCTAACACTGAATAAATGGAAGCCTTACATCATCCTCAGCTTAAGAGCTAGTGAACAGATAATCGAAATCAACAGTGCTGTGCCATAATTCCCATAAAAAATTGATCAAACTGACTTGTTATTTCTAGATTATAAATTCTAATTAGTCAAGTATTTGCTTCAGAAGGCAGTCTGTAGCATGCTTTGTTGAATGAGAGTTAAGAGAGAGACAGAGAAACACAAAGAAAAACAAAAGATAGAGGGAGAAAAAAGATCATTTATATATTATCACAAAGTTATCTCTACTCTGGGAACTAATGGAGTATATATTATTTCCCTAGGGAGAATTTCAAGACATGAGACAGATATAACATTCTTCAATATTTTAGTGACTTGTGATTTCATTGGTTTGGATTCTTCCTCCAAAGATATGGAGCACAGTTCTTCTAGAACTTTTTTTAGTCAACCTGGGTCCAATCCTGTGATGAGCCTCTTGATTTAGCTAGTGTTCCTCAGATTTTAGATATAGAGTAATAGAGTCTTACTTGAAATCTTAAAAGCTTGTTAGGTTTTCTCAGAACACACAGTCACTACAGTGCTGCCATGAGACATCACAATAGGTTTAGAGAAAATACATACGTTTTCAAAATTATTTCTAAATGTATTTGTTTATTTTATATTATACTTAGATTTTAAATATGCTTAGATTAATAACTATTGAGCAATGTATAACTAGTTATTGATTTTAAGTGAATATATAATAGCATGTAACATTATATAATAATATATCAAATTAATATATAAAAGATCATTATAAGTTGTATTTTACTCAGTTTAACTTCATAATGAAATATATCAATACATTTAAAAATATTAAGCAACATATTACTTTATAAATATAAGCTTTACACTAATATTTATTTACTAATAAGAAGTAGTTAGATTTCCCTAAGTCTCTATCTCACTTTGAATACTACAGATTACCCAGCTATATCACTGTATTATCCCAAAATAATTCAGGTGAACATTTTATTAAAATGAATAACATGGCACCTTGAAAATTATTTGGCTCTTGAAATTCTATCATTAGGAATGAGCTGCTTCAAGTTTCATTTCCCTATAGAATTATAAGATAAAATAGAACTAAAATTCTCTCAGAAAATTAATTAGGAGTCACTGTAGGCAATTATGTACTGATTGAAGATTTTAAAAGCATATAAATTTAAGGAATAGACAGTCTAGATCTCTGAGCCTTACTCCTATAGATGGCAGCACAAATTTTCTGTCATATTCATTTCTAATCACAATTAAAAGAATATCCAAGTATGAAGCTTCCCTTAGATCATATTTTAAGATTATTGAAATAAAATGATGAAGATCATCCAGAGAAAGGCCCTCTTGCTGTTTTTTTCTAAGTAATTATTTTTATTTCAACAATTATAAGAAATAGAAATTCTTAAAGTTTAAATTATATTATTGTCTTGTTTGCACTCAACTTTTTTCCTGAAACACAAGGAATATAGGTGTATTCATAGACATTTTTTAGTGCTTTGAAAAGCATCTGACATATTTTTATCTGGTATGCATAGAAAGCACCTAATATAAAATGATTTAACAGGATCACATTAACAACTATGAACTGTCAGCTAGGTGGATATTATTCACATTTTTATAGATACTCTGACAGTTACTGGGGATGCCCTAACATAGTCCAGACAAATGAAAACCTCCCTGTTGATGGTGAGATTCTCCAAATGTTCTTATTGGCAGATGCCATTATAGTAGTTACTACACTTATACTGTAGACATATAGTAACTATATGACTATATTACTATACTATATACTATACAAAACACTAAAAGACCTTGTGGATGAGATCTGAGGCAATGAAGCATAGTCATCAACATAGAACAAAGTTGTTGAAAAGCAGGTAAGGTTTGCCTAGATTGTGATACACAATCGAACTGGAAAATAATCAATATAGAACAATATATATTTTTCATTGGTTGCAGAAGAATTAATACCTGTGACAATTTGCCATTCTGAACCCCTATTGTTTTAGGGTTGCTATTCAACCCCACCTTCTGATTCAGTTAAGAACAAAGTCTGAGGCTTATCTGAAAAAAGGAAGACACATGTATACTCTGGGAGGATGCCAGAAGCCTCCTGATTCCCTGGCACCTGGAAAACACTTGCCTCTTGTCCCATATGACTCCTGGCATCCAAAAGATCAGCCTCTGACCCAGACTGAAGTCATGTCCAGCCAATCAGAGAGACCTAGAAAAATGATGTCACAAAGGATATAAGTTTGAAGTCTGGGGAAAGCTTCTCTTTTTTCAGCACAGAAATCTCAGTGAGATGAGACATCTAGGTGAACTCGAACTTCAGTTTGCTAGGGGAGGAGGTGTGTGAGGCCACGTATGCCTTTTTTACTGTGACCACTTTTTATTATTTGATAAATAATTATGAATTAACCTACAGTCTCCACATAATTCTAATCTTATCAGGCAAGAATTATAAAGGGGCTAGAGATCCATCTGGACAACGGAGTGACAAGTTGTTCAGTATTTCATTACTCTTAAAGTAGTCAACTCAAATGCAAAAAGTCAAAATCGACTCATTATCTTTGCTCCCAAACCCTATCTCCTTCAGAACTTCTCCATTACTATTAAGAGAACTACTAACTTCCCCTTTATCCAGTCTCACTATCTAAATGTTATTCTACTTCTCACTCTCACTCAACCCAGATATCCAATCCATTGCCAAATCATTTGTTCATTATTTTACAGTATCTCTCAAATACATTTCCTCTCTCCATTCATACAACTATCTCCCTAGCTTAAGTTTCTATCACCTCTCATCTGTACTACTATAACTTAATCTAATTGATTCCATTACCGTAGCTATCTCCTTACTCATTTTCCCCACAGCTGCCAATTTGTATTACATATATTTTTTTCCTAAAGACACAGGTTTTACCATCTTAAACCCTGTTATTTCCCTGTTCAAAGATTCCAGTGGCTCCCTATTATTTCTAGAATCAGATATAAAGTCCTCTACTTAGAATTTTAAGATGATCATAACCTGGAGCCTTCCTAACTTTCCAGAGTTCTTATACCTTACTTCCCTCCACACACCAGCATACTTGCAATTCCTCAAAAATTACAGTTCATTCCCCTCTTCCTGTCTATGCACTGTCTGTCCCCCATGTCTGGAATAATCTGTCCCCTCAGCTCTAAATGCTAGTTTTCCTGACCTCTATGAAGAACTAGTTCAAATATTTCTTAGAACAGGTTTATTCTTGTCCCATTAACTGGTTTTGCCTTCACCTTTCAGATTACCCCCAACTACTTTGTATATACCATCTATGTATATAGTCATTTAGATGTGATCTGATTTATTATAATACATATAGTCTTTTAAGTCAAAGATTTTTTGTTTCTTTGTTCAATTTTCTTTGTATCTTCAATGCTTAATAAAGTGTCTGAAATATAGTAAGCATAATTATGGACAAGAATGTTGATCAGTGAATGATCAGCAATTATTCCAGAGGGCTCATGTAGAATATTTCCCATTTCCTGAGAGATAGCTGATGAACTAATATTTGAAATGAGAAACACATTTTTTTTTGTTTTGTTTTTTTTTTATTTTTATTTTATTTTTTTTATTAATATTCATTTTTAACATGGTTACATGATTCATGCTCCTCCTTTCCCCTTCAACCCCCCCCGCACCCCCCCTACCCATGCGCATTTCCACTAGTTTTGTCATGTGTCCTTGATCAAGACCAATTTCCAAATTGTTGGTAGTTGCATTGGTGTGGTAGTTTCGAGTCTACACCCTCAATCATGTCCACCCCGACCCATGCGTTCATGCAGTTGTTTTTCCTATATGTTTCCTCTCCTGCAGTCCCTCCTCTGAATGTGGGTAGCATCTTTACCATAAATCCCTCAGAATTGTCCTGGGTCATTGCATTGCTGCTGGTTCAGAGGTCCATTACATTCGATTTTACCACAGAATGTCAGTCTCTGTGTATAGAGTTCTTCTAGCTCTGCTCCTTTCGCTCTGCATCAGTTCCCGGAGGTCTCTCCAGTTCGCCTGGAACTTCTCCAGTTTATTATTCCTTTTAGCACAATAGTATTCCATCACCCGCATATACCACAGTTTGTTCAGCCATTCCCCAATTGAAGGACATACCCTCCTTTTCCAATTTGTTGCCACCACAAAAAGCGCAGCTATGAATATTTTCGTACAAGTCTGTTTATCTATGATCTCTTTGGGGTACAAACCCAGCAATGGTATGGCTGGAGAGAAACACATTTTTGAGTGTGTCAATGTGTCCATGATCATATGATACAAATCTTTCTTTCTTTCCTTTTTACCCCTTTTTTCCCCTTTCTCTTTTCTTTTTTTCTTCTCTCTCTCTTTCCCTCCCTCTTTCTTTCCTCAATGAGTGGGGGAGGTGAAAGGGAAAATGAATAAATGCTTGATATTTGAAAAATATTTAATAAGTAAATGTCCACAGTCTAGCTGTTTTATTGACTTGCACAAAAGTTCATCTCTTTGATACCAATATTTTAATGGAGAATTAAGAGAATTAAGGAATGTCACAAATTTAGAAGAATCAAATATGTAAATAAAAATGAAGAATGCTGGTCAAAAATGTGTTGCAATATATTTTTAAAATTCAGGACACTTCATTTGAAAAATTAACTTAATTTTTTACAATGACAAAATCTATTTTCTCACAAACCTGCTTAACCTCCATAAGAGAAAAAAAAAAGAAAAAAATCCCCTAATGTACTAAATATACATAATCAAGGAAAACAATTCTACATTGGCCAAGCCTAAATGTGTATATCATTTGGAATTTGAGTCTATTACTTCTCTGTCAGGAGGTGACTAGCTTGTTTGATCTTCAGTCCCCTGATCATTGCAATGATCAGAGTTCTGAAGTCTTTCAAAGTTTATTTTTACAATGTTGTTGTTATTGTTGTTCTACTTTTGCTCACTTTACCCTATATCAATCAGTTCATGTATGTCTTTACTATTTTCTCAGAAACAATTATTTTTATCATTTCTTGCAGCAAAAGAATATTCCATTAAGTAAATGTCATAATTTATTGAACCTTGCCACTATTAAAGGAATTTCCTCAAATATTTTTGTATATATGGATCCTCTTCCTCTTTATTTGATCTTTTTAGGGATATAGACCTAAAATTATATATCTGGGTTAAAATAATAAGAACAGTTTAATGACTTTTGGACCCACAGTTCCAAATTGCTTTCTAGAATGGCTGCATTGATTCACAACCCCACAGCTGCATTAATTCACAGTGCAAAAACATCGCAATTTTTCTAGAATTTCTCTATTGTTCTTGATATTATTTTTCTTTCTTTTTATAAACTTAGCTCATCTCATTGTGAGATGGAAAGTCAAATTTTAAAATTTCCATTTATCTAATTATTAGTGCCCTTAGGATTTTTTCTTAGCACTAGTGATGGCTTGTATTTTTTTTTCCTTTTGGAAATGTTATATTCATCTCTTGTGACCATTTACCAACTTGGGAATCTGCAGCATGTTATAAAAGATGTGCCAAAGGTCTTGTAACATGTACTATTGAGGACATCGCTGAACCTTGCAAAGTTGGAGAGATTGTTATGATCTTAGAATGAGAGATAGCAAACAGTTTAAATGATAATGTGGTACTTCTGAGATGCTAGAACAAATAGATGTCTCCAAATGTTGAGTGAATCCTCTATGCACATTTTATGAAAAGATTTAGGAGCAAGAATTACACAAGTTGAGAAGAAATGGAAGAGTTGTGATTTGTTTCAATGTAGGGGACACAAACTGCTGAAATCAAAAATCCATCAAAACCTCCTGATAAGTACTTGCAGAATCACATGCTATGATGAATAAAAATGAAACAATATAATTCAACAGCTAGTAGCATTGTCTTTAGTTAAGACTACTAGAGTATCTCCTATCTTAATAGGAATTACAAGTCCTGGACTGAGAATCATGAATTCTACAAATAATAGGGTATACTTTAATTTAAAAAAAATTTAACTGGACATTTATTTATTTATTATGTTGTCTATAGAGACTTTATTTTTTTTGAAAATTTTTATTTAATTAATTGATTTAGAATATTTTTCCATGGTGACATGATTCATGTTCTTTCTCTCTGCCCTCCTTCCCTTATACCCCTCCATAGCCAATAAGCAATTCCACTGGGTTTTACATGTGTCATTGATTAAGACCCATTTCCATATTATTAATATTTGCACTAGGGTGATTGCTTAGAGTCTACATTCCCAATCATGTCCCCATCAATAAGGTATACTTTAAAATGCATTGGCCTGAGAATTGATTGGAATTCCTGTCCTGAGTCTTTCACTAATGAGCCTGGTAACTGTTCAAGTACCAACTTCTCTTAGCCTCAATTCCTCCCTCTGTAAAATCAAGGAGTTAGACTAGATGATCTTTGAGGAATATGGACCGTCCACCAGAGGGTCCATGTATTTTCCACCTATACTATTTATCTATTTATCCTTGATTTACCGCAAATCCACACTTACAAAGATTCTTTGAATACTGAAAAATTTTAAACCTCAAAAATACACACTTTGAAGCTCTTCTTCTTCCTTCTCCTTCTCCTTCTTCTTTTAAAGCCCAGATCTCCCCATCTTGCCAAAGCTTGCAGTGGAAGAGACCATGAACTAATAGTATGGACCAAGCCACTATTGAACAGAACTCAAATTCTGATGTGATTCTTTTCTGATCCAGGCTAATTCACTCCTCCCTAGGCAACATGATATCCCCATCCCCTCTCCATTCGACTTATATCATTTTAATGCCATACCTAGTTTAGGTACTTCATTGAATCTAGATATTTAAGCTCAGTACTCCCAAGCTCAGGGAATTTAATAGATTCAGTGAGAGAAGAAGATTATAGACATATGCATCTCGCCACTCTTGGTTGTTCAAACAAATTCTCACAATAACGGTAGTGAATTGATTGAGTCTCCCTGAATACTTAATTTTGAAACAATTCCTTCCTCGAGTGCTACAGACTGTAGATGAGCTCTTGATGGTTTAATATTGAAGACAAGTAGCTCATATTTTGCTATCAACAACACAGTTTATTTAAGCTATGACAGGTTACCGCTAGAAATTCTATTGCTGTTCCTTTTAAATATGCTGCTCAGATTAGTACACATTCTATTTTCAAATGATAAAAAATAATCACAGTAACAATACCTCAAGCTTCACTCCCACCTATCTCAATCATTTAATATGTTGTAAAAACAACTATAAAAATACTGGCATAATAGCAAAGTGCCTACTTGTGTATCTGCCTCCATATTTCTTGACAGGCATGGTCAGGTAAATTTTATAAAGGAGGATCAGTTGTATGGGTGTTATACACAGCTAACTCTCCATTTAAACTTTGCAGTGTCATATTTGATCTTTGGAGTTTATTATGAAAGTATCTATACCTAGATGGAGGGAAGATTCTACTTTTTGTTACACATTTTGTGAGAAAGAGTTGTTACCACTGGCCAGACTAGGAGAGAAAAATCTTAGTCTTTCTATATCAGTAGCTAGGATACTTTGTTCATTCTTTATTTCAAATAGGACCAATGATATCACAGGGTGATGTCTTGACTTGTTCATGAATTTTCCTTGTAAGAGGCAAACAAGGAAGAATCCATATTTTTATTAATAGACTGCATGCCCTAAAAATAGTTTTGCTTTTTTGTGTGAAGGAAATGACTTCATATTATTTTCGGTTAAAATTCTGGGTGCTACATTTTGTAACTTAATAGGAAGAAGAAATAAAAAGCTAAGGAGATCTGACAAAGATCGTCTTCAAGCCAATACAGAGATGAACTGAGACTGTCAAGTTGTTGCAGGATGCAAATCCAAGACCATCTATACCTTCTGCCTTCTGGGCTAGATGTTTAGAGATGACTCCAAAGCAGTAGTTATTCTATGGGTGGAGACTATCTTGAGTAGCTTCCATATTATTAAGGTAAAAGGATCATCCAACAGTTAGGTTGCATAGTAGATGAACTGCTTGGCCTGAAGACAGGAAGATTGAACTTCCTCAGTTCTACTCTTGACTCACACTTACCAGCTGTATGACCCTGGATAAGTCACTTGACCCTCTTTGCCTCAGTTTCTTTATCTGTAAAATGAGCTGGAGAAAGAAATGGCAAATCATTTCGGTATCTTTGCCAAGAATATCCCAAATGGGGTTATAGAAGTTGGGCACAACTGAACAACAAAAAGGATCATTTGTGTCACAGGAAATAATCATCTTGACAACAGACAGATTTTCTATTGTATAGTAAATATTATCTAAATGACCTGAACTGGATTACTAACTTTGATTTGCCACATTCCTTGATTAATTGGGTATATTGTTTTTATTTTGAACTTATTTTGAACTTAAATTAAATAAAAGTACTGTATATATATATATGTATGTATATGTATATATACATATA